>NC_080738.1:18414836-18737336 GCF_019097595.1 Hemibagrus wyckioides | reverse complement strand
TCACTGCCAAGGACTACCGAACCATTCTGGAGGACCATGTGCACCCAATGGTTCAAACATTGTACCCTGAAAGCGGTGCTGTGTATCAGGATGATAATGCACCAATACACACAGCAAGACTGGTGACAGAGTGGTTTGATGAACATGAAAGTGAAGTTGAACATCTCCCATGGCCTGCACAGTCACCAGATCTAAATATTATTGAGCCACTTTGGGGTGTTTTGGAGGAGCGAGTCAGGAAACGTTTTCCTCCACCAGCATCACGTAGTGTCCTGGCCACTATTCTGCAAGAAGAATGGCTCAAAATCCCTCTGGCCACTGTGCAGGACTTGTATCTGTCATTCCCAAGACGAACTGATGCTGTATTGGCCGCAAAAGGAGGCCCTACAGAAACCTTCAGTTTCATTGTCCAACCCCTGTATATATATATATATATATATATTATAAATAATGTGTTGATTTTATGTGTTCACTCAGCTGAAAAAGAAGTCACCCAAAGCAGGAAAAAAAAGCATAAAAAAATCTTTAAATCTTATGAATCTTTAAAATCTTTGGAGAGCTCAATATTTCTGATTGCAACTGTAAATGTTGTATAAGTTTGGTAATATTCATTTGCAAATACTGTAATATATTCTGGAGTTGCACAATAATTTCCTAATAGAGACACATAGAGGTGAACAACGTGTGGTATTATTTTGAACATGTCATGTGTTCAGGCTAGCTGTTTTGAAAACCAGAAACCCGAGGAGATACACACGGAATAAGAAATGTTTAATTATTATGAATATTTTGTTGGAAAATGGCTTCTAATGTCTCCTGAATCTTTGATTAGAATGGTATGTTTATTTTTTAGGTTTTGTTCGTTTATGTAAGGTGTGTATTGATGGAAAGAAAACTGTACTGCCTTTTTTGTATTTAAAGTTTTTTCACTGTGTCCTTACTGTGGCTGTGATGACTGTGCTGACCCTCTAAGAGAAGACGTTGAATACTAAGGCATCAGTTGAAGTGTGTGTTTTTTTCTGATCAAAGGAAAACGTTCAGGAGCCATTATTGTAGTCTATAATTATAACAATAAAGAGTCATGATTTCCATAGGGAAAGAAGTGTTACCTACAGGGTTACCTAACATTGAATAGCATTCAGTGTCCCAGGTCTGAATGTCACAGAAAGAGTCTCATGTTACACAGTTGTGTACAAAACAATGCTGTAAATTAAATATTACATTAAATCCTAATGTCAGTGAAAAACTCATGAAAAACAAATATACTTCCATGTATGCATGTGGCTACATGGAAGTATATTTTAAATGATTAAAAAAGTAATATTTTGGTGTTTTAATCTGTAGCTCAAGTTCAGCACTTCTTTGTGTTACTCTTTGCTCTATCATCACCTTGTGGTCAGTGAAACTATTGCAGTTAATGTTATTTATAGAGACCATTGTACACTGATCAGGCATAACATTATGACCACCTGCCTAATATGTTGTTGGTCCCCCTTTTCTGCCAATATAGCCCTGACCTGTCATGCACTGTGTATTCTGACCCCTTTCTATCAGAACCAGCAATAATGTTTTCAGCAATTTTAGCAACAGTAGATCATCTGTTGGATTAGACCTCACAGGCCAGCCTTCGCTACCACATCCATCAATGAGCCTTGGCTGCTCATGACCCTGTCGCTGATTTACCACTGTTCTTTCTTATGGATCACTTTTGATAGGTATTGACCACTGCAGACCGGGAACACCCCACAAGAGCTGCAGTTTTGGAGATGCTCTGACCCAGTGGTCTAGCCATCTCAATTTCGCCCTTCATCAAACTCGCTTAAATCCTTACACTTGTCCATTTTTCCTGCATCTAACACATCTACTCTGAGGACAAAATGTTCACTTGTTGCCTAATATATCCCACCCACTAACCGGTGCCATGGTGAGGAGATCAGTGTTATTCACTTTACCTGTCACTGCTCAGACTGTGACAGGTGAAGTGAATAACAGTAAGGACAGTTTTGAAGTGATGTGATGATGATGGGTTTTTATAGATAAATATAAATCTTACTGAATTAATAATAGATCGTAATAAGATTTATTGTATAATGATTGCAAAAATAAAAAGGTTTATTTTTTTGTTTATTGATGATATTAATGTATATTATTTTATATCTATAGCCATTAAGTACAGAAAACTATAATAAATTACATGAAATAAGTAAATATTTCTAATTAGAAAAAAGAAGAAAATGACAATAATAGTGGAAAGCTCATTATATCTGACTGTTCAAAGTACACATAGTATATGTACAGGTTCTGTTACATTCTCTGTCTTCAGTCTAAGAATTATTCTTTACTACGACACACTGATGTATTAAACCCAGTAATTGAACAGACCCTCTTTGACTTTCTCCTTATTACTGTGTCCAGTGGCCACTTGCAGCAAAAGCTAAATGTATTAAATATTAATTATTTGATAAAACATTGAAATTGGTATTAAATTTAAGGTGACAAAGTCAAAGTGGGTGTGTTACAAACATGTATGTGTGTGTTCAACTTCTTCTGGTTAATCTTGTCCTCTGATGCCCCCTACTGATTAAAGCTTAAACATTGTAGGTTAAATAAACCTGCTTGACTTGAAGGTGAGTATTTAGATGTTACAGGTCATCATTTATCTTGTGGAAGATGTTTCCATCTGGCTGCACCCTCCAGGTCACTGTAGTGTTCTCCAACATGCCTTTTTTTCAGTTTCTGCTTCAGCTGAAGAACAGAATCAGGATTCAATTATTTAAACCAAACAGAAAAGGAATACAGGACACAGAGGAGCCAATAAATAATAAAAAAAACAAAATCTTGAGAATGATCGAAATTCAATTAATTAAGCAGTGAGAAACACTAACAGCATCGTACAAACAAATTTCCTGGGACTCACCTGCTCTAAAATGGACGACTGCACAGCAGGATCTAACACACTACCATCAGACTTCACCTGCAGTCTCACTGTCTGACTCCTCATGATGGTAACTGTGGAATAAAGACAAACACATGCAGTAGTTTCATTTACTTTTCCAAGACTAATTTGAACTTCCTCCACTTTCTTCTTCTTCTGTTCTATCAATTACTCCCGAACTGTGAGCTAACATTCTGCTGCATTTACATAATTAAATGAGTCCTCATCAATTACCCCTAACCCATACTGTATTATCTCAGTGGAAGTTGGATCAATATAGCAGTAAATTTCTGATGTACAGTTTACCCCGAAGCGCTGATCACTGCACCGAATTCTAGATAAATGTGTTTATAAGCAGAAACAGATGAATTTATTACGGCATCATCATGTAAAAAAATGTAAAGACAAAATTATTTAAATAAATGAATAATTTTTTGAATCTTTTGAAGTTGCCATCAACTGGATATTAGTGGAAATAGACAGGAAAACACAAGACTCACTGGAATGAGTAGTACAGGTTGGTGCAGAGCTCATCAATGAACAGTCCGTTATAAACTATGGCACAGTTCTCATATCTTGCATAATTATCAGGTTGTCCAGGATACCATGGTAGGTTTGAAGGGATGGGAACCTCTCAATCAGCACCTGTCTCTACAGGACATATGATACCAAGATACAACCTAAAGTGTGAAAAACCAGGCATCAAACTCACACTAATCAAATCATTATCAGGATATTCACTCACCATTGTAGCAGATGAAGGGTCTTAGTCTTGTGCATGGTACATCCCACCATGCATTTTAAAGACCCAGGAGACCACAGTCCCAGTCAATCGTTTAAGGACCAGCGCCAGCTATTGATATCATTGTACAATCCGACCAAAGCATTTGCTGTCAGATGTTTGTTTGCTGCTTCGTTCTTAAATCTTAGCCAATCACTATCACTTACGACTTTTGCCAGGTCAGTGTAGGTCACCCTGCAGTAATTCTGTGCAAAGGACCATGCATCATCAGGTCATATTTGTAGTTCTTTTTTAATTATTCAATGAATTTTAATAAATATGCTATATCTTACATACTCATAATTGGTTTATGTGCCACATGAATATTATCTTTCAGTCTATTCTAACAATAAGATGAACATTAAAACATACCTTTAATATAAAAATCTGAAGGCTGCTGTGTCTTAAGTAGCTCTGTTTTAGATCTTCACTGCTTGCACACAGCTCTCGCAAATCTGATCTGTTACTTCACCTGTCCTTTTAATCCTGGAAAGATTCTGACACGTGACACAGACTGATTTCCATATTACTTTAACTTAGACACCAGACTCCTTGTTTTAACAAAACCACATTCTGACACATCTTCCTCAGATTTCAGCACAGAAAGGAAGTGAAGGAGTTCTTCAGGTTCCTTTAGTGTTGAATAGCAATGTAGCAATAATCAGATCCAACATTCAGCATGTACAATATTATTATGGCTGCTTTATAAAATCATCACTGCCTCTTCTTGGTATCTAGGAGGCAGCATTTTTGGGCAGTGAGATAAAATCTAACCCATTGGGAGACCAGAGGAAAAATGTAGAAGCATCTTAATCACAATGACTTCAAAATAATGGTACTACAAAGAGCTACAGAGTATTGTACTCATAAAGAAAGATCTACATGATGTGTTCAAGTGCAGAAACTAGATTGTCTACATTCTTACAATGTGAGAAGTGCACTGTGACTATTTAAATGCATTTTCTTTGCAAAGAGAAAGTAGCACTGCTCTCCTGTGCTGGATTGATGTGCAAATCAAGCCTTCATGCTATACTCTACAACTATAACAATAAAGACTCCTGTTTTCCATATAGAACGAGGTGTTATCTAAGACCAGCATTCAGTGTTACAGGTTCAGAATGCCACAGAAAAAATCTCATATTACACAGTTATGGACAAAACAAAGCTGCAAATTAAATACTAGATTAAATCCTGATGTCAGTGAAAAACTGTACATATTTTCACATTTCCAGCAGTCAGAGAGCCTGAGCTGCGAATTGGAGCCATTACTTCTGTTAGCAAAGAAAACTGGAAAATGTAACACACAAACCTCATCACCTGCTTCCCAAACAAATAGGAGGATCTTCACCTATCATGGTGGACATGATGATTTTTGTAATATGATTTTTATTGCATGTGTCTACATGAAATTATATTTTTACTAATTATATAAATAAATCTGCTGTTTGTATAAGTAGCTCCTCCAGTTCAGCACTTCTGTTTGTTCTGTTGGTCATTGTAATTATTGCAGTTAATGTTATTTGTAGGTTTACATTTTACAATACTCAGCGTAAATGAGTACACCCCCATTGAAAAGTAACATTTTAAACAATATCTCAATGAACACAAAAACACTCCAAAACGTTGACAAGACTAAGTTTTATATAACATATATTTAACTTATAACATGAAAGTAAGGTTAATAATATAACTTAGAGAACAAAATTTTCAGTTTTACTCAAATTAGGGTGATGCAAAAATGAGTACACCCCACTGAAAGTCTCTGGAGAAAAGCTAAATTTTAGACTACAAATGTCTAATTCAACAAGAATTCAACCACAGGTGAGTCTAATTATTCATTACACAGGTGTCCAGCAGACAGCTGACTATACAAGGGTATTACTTAAAGAAAACCCCTTCTCATTTCATGCTCTCAGCAATGGAACCACACTGAATAGAAATGTCACAAGAAAATAATTTCTTTACACCAGAAAGGTGAAGGCTACAAGAAGATCAGCAAATCTTTACTTATCAGTCAGAATACTGTAGCAAAAGTGGTACAAAAATTTAAAAACGATGGAAGCATGCAAGGTTCCAAAGAAGTTAACACCTCGACAGGAGCGTCTTCTGATGAGAAGGGTTCAAGAAAATCAGCCTGCAAGTTCACTGCAGTTATCTAAAGAAGTAGAAAGCCAAACTGGGGTGACTGTTTCCCATGACACAATACGGTGTACACTGCAGAGGAATGGCATGCATGGGTGCCATCCACCAAAGAAGCCTCTCCTAAAGCCCAGGCACAAAAAAGCCTGTCTAGAGTTTGCCAGATGAAGATGAAGACTACTGGGACTCAATACTCTGGAGTGATGAGACCAAGATAAATGTTTTTGGAATTATTTATGCCATTTTCAATAATGCTTAATAATAAAACTATGGTCATGTAATATAAAAATGTTTATCAAAACAGATTCAATAAAATATATTTAAATTTGCTTCAACTTTTTGCTAATATATTTGTTTTTATTAGTTTTGTATGGTATTACTGCCTATTATTATTATTATTATTATTATTATTATTATTAATAATAATAATAATATCTATCTATCTATCTATCTATCTATCTATCTATCTATCTATCTATCTATCTATCTATCTATCTATCTCTGTTTTAGATCTTCACTGCTTGCACACAACTCTCAACTCTTTACTTCACTTACTTAAAGTCCTTTTAATCCTGGAAAGATTCAGACAAGTGACGCAGACTGATTTCCTTATTGTTTTAAATTTAACTTAGACACCAGACTCCTTGTTTCAACAAAAGAAAATCCTGATCCATCTTCCTCAGATTTCTGCACAGAAAGGAAGTGAAGGAGTTCATCAGGTTCCTTTAGTGTGGAATAACCATGTGCCGATAATCAGATCCAACATTCAGCATGTAGAATATTATCCTGACTGCTTTATAAAATCATCACTGCCTCTTCTTGGTAACTAGGAGGCAGCATTAATGGGCAGTGAGATAAAATCTAACCCATTGGGAGACCAGAGGAAAAATGTAGAAGCATCTTAATCATAATTATTTTAAAATTATGGATCTACAAAGAGCTACAGAGTATTGTACTCATAAAGGAAAATCTTTATGATGTGTTAAAGTTGAGAAAAGTCAGGTCAGGATTCTTACCCCTTACAGTGTGAGGAGAAGTGCACTATGACTATTTGAATGCATTTTCTTGGCAAATTAAAACTCTCACTGTTCTCCAGTGTTGGATTAATGTGCAAAACAAGCCTTCACGCACCAGTCTACACAAGTAGCTACAACAATAAAGAGTCCTGTTTTCCATAGGGAAAGAAGTGTTACCTGAACAGCATTCAGTGTCACAGGTCTAAATGTCACAGAAAGGTCAAAACAAAGCTGTAAATTAAATAACATATTAATACTAATCATACTAATGTCAGTGAAAAACTGTACATGTGATTTGAAATGCCTGTTATGGTGGACATGATGATTGTTGTAATTTGATTTTCATTGCATGTGGCTACATGGAAGTATATTTTTTACTAACATCTGATAAATCTGGTGTTTGGATCAGTAGCTCCTCCAGTTCAGCACTTCTGTTTGTGTTACTTGTGTTATATTATTTGTATAGCAGTTAATATTTGTATAATATTATTTGTTTTCGTGCTTTTATAGATGAAAATATATCTTACTGAATTAATAATAACAGAGCATAATAAGCTTTATTCCACAATGATTGCAAAAACAAAAGGTTTATTTTTAAATTGTTTATTGAAGATAATGTATATTGCTAAAGCCTATAAATACAGAAAACCTAATAAAATGCAAGAAATAAGAAAATATATTTAAATAGGAAGTAGAAAAAATGACAATAACAGTAGCAAGTGCATTATATCTGACTGTTCAAACTACACACAGTGTATTTACAGATTCTATTACATTCTCTATATTCTATATAGGAATTATTCTTTACTATGACATGCTGATGCTCTGTTACAAACAGAGCAATACAATTTGTACAATACAGTGTGTGTTTATCTACTTCTGGCTAATCTTGTCCTCTGATGCCCCCTACTACTTAAAGCTTAAATATTGTACCTTAAATAAATTTCAGTCAGTTTACAATCTGCTTGACTTGAAGGTGAGCATTTAGATGTTACAGGTCATCCTTTATCTTCTGGAAGATGTTTCCATCTGGCTGCAGCCTCCAGGTCACGGTGGTGTTCTCCAACATGCCTTTTTCTTTCAGTTTCTGCTTCATCTGAAGAACAGAATCAGGATTCAATTATTTAAACCAAAAAGAGCAAGAATACATGTCACAAAGAAACCAATAATTTAAAAAGGAGTAAAATATTAAGAATAACTGAAATTCAAGCAATTAAGCAGTGAGAAACACTAACAGCATTTCACAACAAATTTCAGACATGTCCTGGGACTCACCTGCTCTAAAATGGACAACTGCACAACAGGATCAAACACACTGCCATCAGACATCACCTGCAGTCTCATTGTCTGACTCCTCTTAATGGTAACTGTGGAATAAACACAAACACACAGAGTAGAATTGGAAATTAAACTACTTTTATTTTGTCTACTTTGAACTTCCTCCACTTTCTCCTTCTTGTACTATCAATTACTCCAGAACTTTGAACTAACATTCTGCTGCATTTACATAATTTATTGAGTCCTCATCAATTACCCCTAACCCATACTTTTTCTCAAGTGACATTTGATCGATATAAGCAATACATTTCTGATGGACAGTTTACCCAGAAGCACTGATCACTGCAACAAATTCTTGATCAATGTGTTTAAAAGCAAATCAGAAGCATTTATTATTATAAAGTAACACAGCATCATATTTCACTTCATTTTTATGGTACCCTCATGTAAAAAATATAAGACAAAATAAATTAAATAAATAAATAATTCTGTTTAGTCTTTTGAAATTACTATTCACCTGTTATAAGTAGCAGTAGCCAAGAAAACACAAGACTCACTGGAATGACAGAAGAAATAGTACAGGTTGGCACAGGGTGCATCATAGAACAGTCCATTATAAACTACTGCACAGTTCTCAACTCCTCCATAATTATCAGGTTGTCCAGGATACCATAGTAGGTTTGAAGCGATTGTCCCATCTGACCACTTCCATGTGTCTCTGTAGAGCCCAATCCAGGAATCACCCTGGATATTCTTTATCTGCACTAACATATTGTTGTCTGAACTGTTAAGAGCACTGGCCAAGTCTGTGTGATGTGTTCGACAGTAAGCCTGAGCTTGAGGCCAGCTCATAGAAGTAGCGATGCCGATAAATCTAGCAGTACCACTGAAATTTGCTGTGAAAAAAAAACATCAGCTCAAAGTTACAACCTTAAATGTGAAACATCAGTGATCAAACTCACACTCATCAAATCAGTATCAGGATATTCACTCACCATTGTAGCAGATGAAAGGTCTTAGTCCTGCACATGGTACATCCCACCATGCATTATAATAACCAATGATACCACAGGCTTCATTTCCATACAGATTATCAGGCTGTCCAGAGACCCAGCAGGAATAAGTGACATTCTTCAGTGGGAGATCGTTTAAGGACCAGCGCCAGCTATTGATATCATTGTACAGTCCGACCCAAGCATTTGCTGCCAGATGTTTGTTTGCAGCTTCGTTCTTAAATCTTAGCCAATCACTATCACTTACGACTGTTGCCAGGTCAGTGTAGGTCACCCTGCAGTAATTCTGTGCAACAGGCCAGCTCACCTGTGTCATCATCAGGTCATATTTGTGAAGGATGGTTCGCAGGATAGCAACTGGGACCAGACCTGATGGTGACAGTTTATTTTTTGAAACACAATAAACTTTAACTGGTGAATATTTGACTACTGATAAAGCAATTAATAATGGCACAATAGAATAAATTTATTGTTTAATAATTTTTTTTTCATTAAGGTATAAAATAATGATGTGTATTATTAGCTCTATGATAAATGTTTACATTATTATAAACATTATTTCTCATTAAATTGTATAACAACTTCTGTTTTGAAAAATCTACACAGTTTAGTAAAATTAATTATTTAAATAGAGTTAACACGTCATATTAATTTGTGTAATATTAATTATCAATTATCATCAGGATTTGAAATTAACACCTGCTAACCCGCCAAATGTGGATAAAAATCAGCTGTGGTGGGTAATGCTGTCAAATCACGAGCCAGTTTGGCGGGCTGCTTTTCATAAATTATGTTCAGTCATTAATTTCTTGAGGAAGTTCATGTAAACCATCATGATGTATTAAATTCAGCCTAATTACACAACAACCACACATATCTGGCTTTCTTGAACAAATCCATCACTGTGCAGCAAATAAAGGCATTCTGGTTCATATGCATTGAAGCAATAGTGAAGACTCGAGAAACATGTGGTGTTACTTACCTAGGGTTTGAGCATTTGGTTAACAGAAAAAACACTGTGTGTGCAACATCTTCCAATTTTAGCAGACCCTATTGTACTTCTTTTAGACCGCAAGTTTGTTTTGTTGTTTTGTTTAATGCTCTTTGTACTGTATTGATTTGCACACCAAAAAGGATGAGGATGAAAGAAGAAGAGAGGAGATGGCAGGATGGGAGGCATTTGTTTGATTGATATGAAATTAAGAGTTCATAGAGCACTGGTGGCTCAGTGGTAGGTTTCTCGCCTACCATACGGAAGGCCCGGGTTAGTTTTTTTCTTTTGGCCAGTGTCTTCAAAATTTAGTAGCCATATTAGCTGCTGAGAGAAAAGTTTAATTTCAAACCCCGATTATCAATTCATAAACTCACCAGTAAAATTCAGGAGAAGAAAAAGATTCAGCGTCATGATGAACCGCTAGCTGAGGGGAAAAAAATAATTATTTGTTCTCCTTTGGATATGATTGTTTAATCAAGTTTTACATCATCATCAAGTGTAAGGTTAGGGCCAATAGCAGTGGGGGATTACAGCATCCATCAATCACTGCACACTTTCACAATACACACCAAGTCACATCATCACAAACACCTGAACTATGTCTATGGACACTGAAGCACTAGTATTTAATCTATAAAACACTTGCACTTGGTCCAGTGTCTGTTGTAACTATCATCATTGAGGAATGTCTGATCCATGCCATGTTTGTCTAGTCTGTGTTCATGTTCCATAGTCCTAGTCTTTGCTCATATGTGCTTCAGTCAAAATAAAAGAAACATTTTATTCTTAAAACTTGACCATTTTAAAGGGAACAGCACTAAACACCATATAACACTACATCACATTTATTCTTAAACATCTATAAAATAACATTTACAATACTGCTTGTTAATAATAATAATAATAAATAAAATTAAACGATGAATTCTAATAAATATGCTATATCTTACATACTCATAATTGGTTTATATGCTACATGAATAATATCTTTCAGTCAATTCTAAAAATAAGAAGAAAATTAAAACATACCTTTAATATAAAAATCTGAAGGCTGCTGTGTCTTAAGTAACTCTGTTTTGGATCTTCACTGCTTGCACACAACTCTCTCAAATCTTATCTGTTACTTCACCTGTCCTTTTAATCCTGGAAAGATTCTGACACGTGACACAGACAGTTTTCCATATTACTTTAACTTAGACACCAGACTCCTTGTTTTAACAAAACCACATTCTGCCCCGTCTTCCTCAGATTTCAGCACAGAAAGGAAGTGAAGGAGTTCTTCAGGTTCCTTTAGTGTGGAATAGCCATGTGCCAATAATCAGATGCAACATTCAACATGTACAATATTATTATGGCTGCTTTATAAAATCATCACTGCATCTTCTTGGCAGCATTTTTGGGCAGTGAGATAAAATTGGGAAACCAGAGGAAAATGTAGAGGCATCTTAATCATAATGATTTCAAAATGATGTTTCTACAAACAGCTACAGAGTATTGTACTCATAAAGGAAGATCTACATGATGTGTTCAAGTCCACAAATATTACCTTATAAAAATAAACCTTACAATGCGAGGAGAAGTGCACTGTGACTCTTTGAATGCATTTTCTTGGCAAATTAAAAGTAGCACTGCTCTCCAGTGTTGGACTGATGTGCAAATCAAGACTTCACGCTGCAGTCTGCAACTATAACAATAAAGACTCCTGTTTTCCATAGGGAAAGAAGTGTTATCTAAGACCAGCATTCAGTGTCACAGGTCTAAATGTCACAGATAGAGTCTCATATTACACAGTTGTGGACAAAACAAAGCTGTACATTAAATACTAGAGTAAATCCTGATGTCAGTGAAAAACTGTACAGATTTTCACATTTCCAGCAGTCAGAGAGCCTGAGCTGGGATTTGGAGTCATTACTTCTGTTGCTTAAACAAAGGAAACTGGAAGAACTGACACATAAACCTCATCACCTTCTTCCCAATCAGATGAACAAATAGGAAGACCTTTGCCTGTGTTTATATGTCAGCATTTGTCATTTGAGCCATTTGTCACTACAGACAATCAACAACAGAACAAGTGCTATGTGCCTGTAACGATCATAAGTTACAAGAATGAAGTGTTTAAATTTGTATTTTGTGAGAGTTATTAGAACTCTCAAAGGGGGAACTGTTGGATTACAAATGTATAAAATGTTAAATCTAGGTTCCAACGTAATAGTATATAAACTGAAAAAGTTATGTACTTTGGGTTTTACATTTTGAGGTAAAGGGTTTGAGCCACTGCACATTTGCCTTTACAGGCCGAGGTGCCCTTAGACAACGCTAAAGTTTTTTCAACTCCACTCCGGGTTTTACTTTTCTCGCTCGCCCCCAGCAGCCGCAGTCTCTCCCAGACACTCCGCACTCCACTCCGCTATTTAGCTATATAGCTGGTTTCAAACCTCCAGCAAGCCAGCAGGTAAATTGTTTACCAAAACATTTAGCAAGCAATTTGTCACACTTTATTCACAACTCTTGTGAAGTATGGTTCTTCTAAAAATATATAATTTATCATTATAAATGTAATTATAAACTTGTTGCATATAGCATAGCTGTGTGTGCCTGCGTGTGTGTGTGTGTGTTGTATAGCAGTAATGTAGTATCAGTAATAATAATGAAATTGCATTGATAATGCCTTCATTCAAGATGAGGCAGAGGGAGACTCAGAGAGTGAGGGAGAGCCCTATGATCATCAGCCAGAGCAGGCAGTTACAGGTAACATAACTGTTTGACCATCACCTGGAGTGTGACTGGATGATGGACATTGAATTATTTAAATCATGATTTATTTAAAATTATTTAAATAGAAAAGTTATTTAATTAAATTAGCACAAAACTTAACTAGTATATTTATATTATTATTTATATGATTATGATTGTAAAAGGCTTTTAAAAGGACATCCCAATTATAAAAGATGAGGTTATCAAAATCCTTCAGGAAATGGTACCAAACAGAAAGGTTTTTGCTGTGAAATTAAGAGATACTGAGACAAAGAAAAACGTAAAAAGTTCATGGTATTATCAGAGATGTGCATTCATAATTTATCATTAAAATGTCTACAATAAAGACAGAAAATTATTATTATATAGTGCCTGGTGTCTTGTCTTTTATTTGGGTATTTTGTAACTGCCCTTTTTTTGTTATGGGCCACTGCCCTTCAAAATGTCTGTGTACGGCCCTGGTAATGAGAGTGAGAGAGAGAGAGAGAGAGAGAGAGAGAGAGAGAGAGAGAGAGAGAGTGTGTCTGCATGTGAAACAAAGTAGCTGAGCTGCACATCAGTTATATCTTCCATTTTAATATATAATGTTTTTTTTATAATGGTTTTGTAGGATTAAAATCTAAAATAAAATGTTTTATGATTATGATAAATAATTTGATGTGCTGAAATGAACCATCAAATGATAAAGGCAAAGTAATATAAAAAGTTATTGTTTATTTATTGACAAGATAATGACGATTTAAATCTAATAAAAATTTTACGAATTTGTCAATCACCCAGAACCAATGAGAAAATACAAGAAAATTAATATACAAGAAGGAAGTTTTGTTTATCTTATGCAAAGACCACCAACTCAGGTGCATAGTTAATACGCAGTGAGCCAAACTTCATTCATCTGCTCGCTTCACCTGCCTTACTCAAATCATTAGTGCCCACTAGTGGCAAACATTAGTACATCTCCCTTTTTCCAGAGTAACATTCAACTAGCAAATAAAATAAAACTCCTTTCAACATGTCTCACTCTTTTTTACTTCTTATTTTAACATCACCACAACATTCTTAACTATTTAGCAAAGTGTCATATGCCATCTATTATTTCTCTTCTTTTAATCAGGTATCTCAACAGAGAACTGAACTGAGCTGGACACTGACACACACACACACAACCGAGATCTGATCTCAACAGAGAACTGTACTGAGCTGGACACTGACACACACACACACACAACCGAGATCTGATCTCAACAGAGAAACTGAGCTGTGCTGGACATGGACACACAGACATAACACACACACACAACTGAGAACTGCTCTCAACAGAGAACTGTACTGTGCTGGACACAGTCACACACACACAGACGCACAAAATTATCCTGTTTGCACGCATGTGTCACTTTACATTACACTTTATATTGATCTTGTTTACATGTACTGTAACTTTAATATTTGCACTCACTGTCAACACTATTTCTTTTGCACAGAGTCGGTCTATATGTTGTTTGTCTGCACTGTCTTGTCTTGTCATCCTGTGCGCTTCTGTTGTATGTCTAGTTTCTAAAGATTGCATCTTAAGTATCGTTTACCTCTATCTCTATGTTTAGCTCTATGTTTGTCTGCGTCACTGTACTTTGTTTTTGCTGTGTGTAGCACCTCTGGTCTAGGAGGAACGTTGTTTCATTTCACTGTGTACTGCATCAGCTATATATGGTTGAAGTGACAATAAAGCTTCTTTGACTTTGACTTTTCCCACTGATTTAGTTTTGTGTACCCAGTATCATTCAAGACTTCCATACCCCTCAATAAGTCTTTATGGCTTAACAATTAATCTTCTTGGTCTCAATTAACAAACAGGATGTGCTTTCAGCTGCCTTCAGTGCTGTGAATGTTTATCTGGAGTGCATCACAAAAATGAAAATTCTCATTCACAGTCCACACTATTCATACGGTAATGATCTGTGCGAAATATAGAAACATTTTAAACGCCCACCTAATTCCCTAAGGAACCATATGGCAACATGAGCCAGAAGGGCTTTAGGGGGTGGGTCACTGTCTCCCCAGGTGTGACAAAATATCAATATCTATGTTTACTACTGATATTCATCATTATTCTTGACTGTTACATAAATTTCTCAAACAAAAAGTGCCACACAAATAATAATCAATTTATTGTTTTGTGTGAATAAATGAACAGGATGGTTTTATGGTTGAAAGAAAAACTCAGTTCTACATAATCCACAGCCCAACAGTTTGCAAAAATATACTTAAATATGTGTTTTATGGACCGGTCACAACATCTCAGAAATGTTGTTTTATTACTCCACACGTTTATTTTTTTATTTTCAAAAACACAAATTTTAATTTATAAAATTAATATAAAATATAAATCAAATAAAATAAAAATATAAAAACAAATATTAAATTTTAGTAAATATTCTGCTCTTTCCTCATGCTACTTAAATGTTTACATTTCAGTCATTTCTAACAATATGGGGAACATTAAAACATACCTGTTGTCAGCACGCGGGTCCATTTCACCCATCGCGGCGCACACTTCCGGGTTTGCGACCTCGCGGCGCGCACTTCCGGGCTCGCGATTTCGCGCCATTCGCGGTCATCATGGATGGAGTTCTTCAGGGATCACCCCCCTTCAGTACTATATAAACACGCTGTCTGTCATATTTTGTGTTGTGGGTTCTTCATTAACCACACCAGGTTTACTTAAAAGGAAACTCTTTATTACTTAAACTTCAGTGCTAACTCTAACAGCCACTGTTGTCATACTACCGCTAGCTCGTCAGGTGTACACACACTTATACTGCGCATGCGCTAACAACTCTGGCAGCTCTTACAGGGCACCACACCTTTAAGCCTATATCATTACACTGTCTTCACGCCTTCCTCGTCAGATGTTCTCTCTGCGTTGCTGTGAGTCGTCCTGCCTTTATGCTTGCCTTTTTTCCCCTTTTTCTCCCGTGCCGTTTCCCAGGCGGTTTTTTGGACTGTTCATTTGCACTGTTGTTGGATTATCCTGCTCAGATTTTTTGCCTGGCCTTTTTTTCTGTGTGGATGCTTTGCTGTGTTTCCTTTTTTTTGGATTACCCTGCTTGGAGTTTGTGTGTAGGATTTCTCTGTAAGGACTATTTATTTTTCTGTGCTTATTTCTTAATGAACTGTGTTTTTTTTTTGGAGCTCCTATTTCTCTATGTTTTGTGGCTGTGTACTTTTTGGGTGTTGGGTTTTTGTATGAACTGGCAGCATCCCTGTGATTATTTTCCACTATACATTAAAGACTCTTCACTGCCCCTGTTGCGTCTTGCATGTGGGTCCTATCCATGCATCCCTGACACCTGTAATATAAAAAGGCTGCTGTTTCTTCAGTAGATCTGTTTGTCTTCACTGCTTCCACACAGCTCTCTGTTTACTTCATCTGTCCTTTTAATCCTGGAAAGATTCTGACACATGATGCAGACTGATTTCCATATTACTATAACTTTCACCAGACACCAGACTCCTTGTTTCAACAAAACCAAATTCTGACACATCTTCCTCAGTTTTCAGCACAGAAAGGAAGTAAAGGAGTTTATCAGGTCCCTCTAGTGTGGAATAGCCATGTGCCGATAATCAGATCCAACATTCAGCAGGTACAATATTATAGCTGCTTTATAAAATCATCACTGCCTCTTCTTGGTAACTAGGAGGCAGCATTTTTGGGCAGTGACCAATCTAACCCATTGGGAAACCAGAGGAAAAATGTAGAGGCATCTTAATCATAATGATTTCAAAATGATGGATCTACAAAGGAGCTACAGGGTATTGCAATCAGTAGTAGTCATGACTATATTCTTACACTTTACACTGTTAGGGGAAGCACATTGTTGACTATTTGAATATATACAATCATTTTCTTTGCAAATTAAAAGCACTGGTCTCCAGTGTTGGAGTAACGTATAACATGTAATGCTGCACTCTACAGCTCTGAAAACAAAGAGTCCTGCTTTACATAGTGAAAGAAGTGTGATCTAAGAGAAGTATTCAGTGTTACAGGAAAAACTCTAGAGCCATCTTAATCATAAATATTTCAAAGTGATAAATCTACAAAGGAGCTACAGAGTATTGTCATCATGAAGGAAAATCTACATTATGCTTTAAAGGACAGAAACAGGTCAGGATTCTTACACCTTACAATGTGAGGTGAAGCGCATTTTCTAAGCAAATTAAAAGTAGCACTGCTCTCCGGTGTTGGATTAATGTGCAAAACAAGCCTTCGCATTGCACTCCACAACTATAAATATAAAGAGTCCTGATTTCCAGAACGGATTTTAATTTCATTGAAAACATTTTCACATTTCCATATTTCTAGCAATCAAAGTGCCTGAGATAGGTATTGGATTCATTACTACTTTGCTTGTAGCAGGTGATTAAGGGAATCACCCAAACTAACAGACCCAGTTACAATTCAAAAGTCAGATAGATTTAAAAAAACAGATTCATGCTAACGAGTCCTTTCCCATTTCAGCCCTGATAGATTCTGGAGCAGCCATCGACCTGATCCACGCCCACCTAGCAGAGGAACTTTACCTTCACACCATGCCGTGTGTGACCCCACTATGATTGACGGCCATGGATAACCAACCCATTGGTAAATGTTATATCACCCAGCAAACTATTCCCCTAACCCTCCAAGTAGGACTGTTCCATACAGAGGAATTGACCTTCTATGTGATCTCCCCACCAACCCTGTCATCCTGGGCTTCCCCTGGCTATACCTCCATGACCCTGTGGTATCATAGAGCAAAGGGGAGTTGACACGATAGTCACCCCACTGCTTGGAGGTCTGTTTCAGGAACACCGTTCCACGTCCATGCCTCACCACGACCATCAAAAGTCAGAGGAATACGGAAATCTCTGCCCTTCCACCCAAATACCAGGACCTTCATGAGGTGTTCAGTACAGAAAAAGCTGTTTTGTGTGTTTGCTAGAGTACAACTCTAAAATGTACAACTATGACAGTTTACAGACATAATGCTTGTTTTTACAACAGCTCTGTAACATGCATAACATGGGATTACATCCACGAAGTGTGGTGTGTGAAACGATTGTCAAAAATACGTCATCAAGGTCACAGGCATTACTATCCGATGGAAGATGTTTCGATTCATGCGCATGTGCCCCGCCACTGTTTTAAACCACTGTGGCACCCTGAGAGCTAATCTTTATTTTTTCCCCCAAATTCTGACATGTTTAAGGGAAAGTTTTCACTAGTAGGTAGGTAGGTAGGTAGGTAGGTAGGTAGGTAGGTAGGTAGGTAGGTAGGTAGGTAGGTAGGTAGGTAGGTAGGTAGGTAGGTAGGTAGGTAGATAGATAGATAGATAGATAGATAGATAGATAGATAGATAGATAGATAGATAGATAGATAGATAGATAGATAGATAGATAGATAGATAGATAGATAGATAGATAGATAGATAGATAGATAGATAGATAGATAGATCGATCGATCGATCGATCATCCCAAAGGGAAATTCACATTTTCCAGCAGTATCCACAAACACAGGTAATAGATCAAATTATACAGAAGACGGAATATAACAAAAATACTAAAAAAAAAACCCAAATTAGGGTACACAAATATAACAAAAAATATATCAAGATATAAAATATTACAAAAAATAGCAGAATATAACAATATAACAAAATATATCAGAAAAATACTAAATACAGAGATTTAGTAATAAATATGGAGAATCAGATGAAAAATCTTGTTTTTGGGGACTTATTTTACAGAGATAGTTTTTACAAGATTAGCTCTCAGTGATCACAGTATTTTTTGTGGAAAATATAATATTCATTGTGATTACAAGCAATATAATAGGGTATTGAACTGTCTTCTAAAGGCCTTTGTACTGTTGGTTAGTAATACAGTGCCCAATGTAACTGATTGAAGCTCTTCATTTACCTTCTTTAATAATAAATGGGCAAGATTTTTTTAAATCACAAAATAAAATTACAAGCAATATTTAGAATTACATATGATTATTTTTGACAGTGATTTTATTCCATAGAGGACCACCTATGGCACGTTTGCACTGTACTGACTAGACTGCTTCACCACCCGCTCTATGTAAAAGCGGAGAAGTGTGAGTTCCATAAGAAAACGATCACATTTCTGGGCTATGTTCTTTCACAAAGAGGGGTAGAGATGGACATGAGTAAGGTACAGACTGTTACTAATTGGCCTGAGCCCACTCAGTGTTTCCTGGGGTTTGCAAATTTCTATCGATGTTTTATCCAGAATTACAGTAGCACTGCCAGCCCTCTAACATCTTTGCTGCAGAGGAAGCCCAAAAAACTTCTCTGGACAGACCAAGCCAGGGCCACTCTCGGGCATCTGAAGGAGAGTTTCACCACAGCCCCCATTCTCCATCACCCAGACCCCAATCTTCCCTTTGTTGTAGAGGCGGATGCATCCAGCAGTGCTATAGGAGCAGTTGTATCTCAGTGCCATGGGGACCCTGGAAAATTGTATTCATGTGACTTTTTCTAACACCCAAAGCAGGTGAAGCAAACTACGATGTAGGTAACCGATATCTCCTATCGATAAAGGCGGCGATGGAGGAGTGGTGACATTGGCTGGAGGGTGCACTTCATCGGTTTCTTGTCCTGACAGATCACCGTAACCTGGAGTATCTTCGTAACCCACGACAAACCCGATGGGCCCTATTTTTCACCAGATTCCAGTTTTCAGTGACAACCAGGCACCAAGAATGGCAAACAGATGCCCTATCTCGCCAGCATGACCCCTTAAGCCCGCCAACCTTAACTGAACCCATCCTTCCCCCCTCTGTCCTTCTCACACCCATCTGGTGGGACATGGTGGAGGTAATCCAATGGGCTTACATCGAGGAACCCACACCACCCACATGTCCACCCTCCAAGCTCTATGTACCCACTCCGTTCCACCTTCATTTTATGCAATGGGTACATGAGGCACCCAGCTCAGGTCACCCAGGCATATGCCAAACTCTCACCCGGATACACAACACACTGTCCCAAGAGGTAGAAGACTATATTAAGGCATGCGCAGCATGTGCACAAACCAGGACTAGCCATCAGCTCCCGGCTGGATTGTTGGAGCCTCTAACCATCCCACAGCAGCCCTGGACACACATCTCAATCAACTTTGTCACTGATCAGCCAGACATTGAAGACCATCTTAGTAGTGCTTGACCACTTCTCAAAGGCTTGTAAGCTGGTTCCAATGAAGGGCCTACCAACTGTCATGGAAATGGCAACCATGTTATCCAAGTTTTCCGGAATTACAGTCTCCTGGAGAATATCATGTCTGATCGGGGTTCTCAGTTCACCTCATGCATGTGGAGGGCTTTCTGCTCTTATTTGGGGATAAATATAACTCTCAGCTCAGGGTACCACCTGCAAACGAATGGACAAACTGAACATTTGAACCAAGAAATCGGCTGATATCTTAGGTCCTATCACAGTTGCGAACAGCATCGATGGTGTGAGTTCCTCCCTTGGGCAGAATATGCCCAGAATTCGCTCACCTATTCTTCCACTGGGCTAACACTTTTTCAGTGCGTCCTGGGATACCATCCACCACTGTTTCCATGGTCTGGGGAACCATCAGACATACAGAAATCTTCTACAATACCTTGTGGACTGGGAGGGTTACGGCCCAGAGGAACGTTCCTGGGTTAATGCTAACAATATCCTGGACCCCTCCCTGGTGGAGGAATTTCATCGCTGTCATCCCAACAGGCCTGCTCCTCACCCCCAGGCCATAGAACACCAGGAGGTGTTCCTAGAGAGGGAGTCTATGTAGCACCTGTCCCAGCATCAGGCCACCAGAGGGAGCCCTTGCCTGAGTATTGACACACCCACAAAGAACTCTTCTGGGGTTTTAGAGTTTATCATTTTGGCACAGAATTAATACCATATTACATGGCAATGCTTTAATAATCACTTGTATATATTAGATAAACAGACTTTAATTATTTGTCAAAACAATGTGGACAAATGTCTATGCAATCAAATGAAAGAAATTCATTTATTTTGTTTCAGAAAGAGAATTTTAAACGACTGTCAATGAAATATAAATAAATCTTTATATAATCAAACATACAGTGCAGAATTTAAAAAAAAATCCAAAAAAAAACATACCTTGAAATGGACCTAAAATCTGCTGCTGTTTTTGTTTGAATTTGTCAACTGTTTTAAATACCTCAATTCCCTGGTTCTTTACAGGGGATGAAGTTCAGAGACTGATTTCCATTTTTGAGTTTCCATTTCACAACTTATTCAAATAAGTAGAACCTTTCGGCAGTGACAAAGTCAAAACTGCGTTATAGGAAAGTGTAGGAGTGGCTGAAAATAATAGAAACTTACACTTCTGAGATAAAAAAAAACACTCCTTGGTTCTTAATCTTGTTTTTTTTTTTCTTTCATTTTATTCAATTCAATATGGCTCAGATGTATGTGAACAAGTTTCACTAAATGTGTTCCACACACTCAGTGATACTCACATGACAGAGACTTTGTCTAACACACAGACGTCTTTATTTAAACAAGGTCCAAAGGCAATAAAATGTGTCAACTCTATGTTTACTAGTTTATAATCAGAGAGCAACAAATAACAGCCATTTAAAAACAGCAATGGAATATAAAAATGAGGGAGCACATCCCTCACATTTTTGTAAATATTTTATTATATCTTTTCATGTGACAACACTGAAGAAATGACCCTCTGCTCCAATGTACAGTACTGAGTGTCCAGCCTGTATAACAGTGTAAATTTGCTGTCCCCTCAAAATAACTCAACACACAGCCATTAATGTCTAAACCATTGGCAACAAAGGTGGAAGTGTAAATATCCAAATTGGGCCCAATTAGCCATTTACCCTCCCCGGTGTCATGTGACTCGTTAGTGTTACAAGGTCTCAGGTGTGAATGGGGAGCAGGTGTGTTAAATTTGGTGTTATCGCTCTCACACTCTTTCATACTGGTCACTGGAAGTTCAACATGACACCTCATGGCAAAGAACTCTCTGAGAATCTGAAAAAAAGATTTGTTGCTCTACATAAAGATGGCCTAGGCTATAAGAAGATTGCCAAGACCCTGAAACTGAGCTGCAGCATGGTGGACAAGACCATACAGCGGTTTTACAGGACAGGTTCCACTCAGAACAGGCCTCACCATGGTCCACCAAAGAAGTTGAGTGTACGTGCTCAGCGTCATATCCGGAGGTCGTCTTTGGGAAATAGGCGTATGAGTGCTGCCAGCATTGCTGCAGAGGTTGAAGGGGTGGGGGGTCAGCCGGTCAGTGCTCTATACACTGCACTATACGCTGCACACTGCATCAAATTGGTCTGCATGGCTGTCGTCCCAGAAGGAAGCCTCTACTAAAGCTGATGCACAAGAAAGCCCGCATACAGTTTGCTGAAGACAAGCAGACTAAAGACATAGATTACTGGAACCATGTCCTGTGGTCCGATGAGACCAAGATAAACTTATTTGGTTCAAATGGTGTCAAGCGTATGTGGGGGCAACCAGGTGAGGACTACAAAGACAAGTGTGTCTTGCCTACAGTCAAGCATGGTGGTGGGAGTGTCATGGTCTGGGCCTGCATGAGTGCTGCCGGCACTGGGGAGCTACAGTTCATTGAGGGAACCATGAATGCCAACATGTACTGTGACATACTGAAGCAGAGCATGATCCCCTCCCTTCGGAGACTGGGCCACAGGGCAGTATTCCAACATGATAACGACCCCAAACACACCTCCAAGACAACCATTGCCTTTCTACAGAAGCTGGGGGTAAAGGTGATGGACTGGCCAAGCATGTCTCCAGACCTAAAACCTATTGAGCATCTGTGGGGCATCCTCAAATGGAAGGTGGGGGAGCGCAAGGTCTCTAACATCCACCAGCTCTGTGATGTCATCATGGAGGAGTGGAAGAGGACTCCAGTGGCAACCTGTGAAGCTCTGGTGAACTCCATGCCCAAGAGGGTTAAGGCAGTGCTGGAGAATAATGGTGGCCACACAAAATATTGACACTTTGGGCCCAATTTGGACATTTCCACTTAGGGGTGGAGTCACTTTTGTTGCCAACGGTTTAGACATTAATGGCTGTGTGTTGAGTTATTTTGAGGGGACAGTAAATTTACACTGTTATACAGGCTGGACACTCACTACTGTACATTGGAGCAGAGGGTCATTTCTTCAGTGTTGTCACATGAAAAGATATAATAAAATATTTACAAAAATGTGAGGGGTGTGCTCACTTTTGTGAGATACTGTATATGTGTATGTGTGTTTGTGTGTGTGTACAGCTCTGGAAAAAAATCAGGTTAAGTTTCTTATGTTTTTTTCCTACAAGTGCATGTATTGGTGAGATGAACAGTTTTGTTTAATTTTTTTTGAACTGCTGTCAATATTTCTCCTAAATTCAAAATGTGACTATTGTTATTTAGAGTGTATATTTAAAGGAAATGACAACACATCAAAATAACCCAAGATCATGCAGTATTTGCAGAGCTTTAATAACTCAAAATGCAAATAATTTGTAAACAAAGTGTGTTAATGCTTTGGCTAAAAAACTTTAAGAAATCAGTATTTGGTGGAATAACCCCGATCTGCATGTGTTTTGGCTCCATGATCTCCACCAGTTTTTCACATTGCTGTTGGGAAACTTTATATCACTCTTTTTGCAAAAAAAGCAAACAGCTCAAGCTTTGCCTGATGGTTTGTGACCATCCATCTTCCTCTTGATGACATCCCAGGGTTTTTAATAAGGTTAAATCTGGAGATTGTGCAATGGTCTCTTATTTTTTTTCCAGAGCTGTATATATACACTGAACAAAATTATAAACGCAACACTTGTTTTTGCCCCATTTTTCATGAGCTGAACTAAAAGATCTAAGACTTTTTCTATGTACACAAAAGGCCTATTTCTCTCAAATATTGTTCACAAATCTAAATCTGTGTTAGTGAGCACTTCTCCTTTGCAGAGATAATCCATCCACCTCACAGATGTGGCGTATCAAGATGCTGATTAGACAGCATGATTAGTGCACAGGTGTGCCTTAGGCTGGCCACAATAAAAGGCCACTCTAAAATGTGCAGTTTTATCACACAGCACAATACCACAGATTTCGCAAGTTTTGAGGGAGCGTGCAATTGGCATGATGACTGCAGGAATGTCCACCAGAGCTGTTGCCTGTGAATTGAATGTTCATTTCTCTACCATAAGCCGTCTCCAAAGGCGTTTCAGAGAATTTGGCAGTACATCCAACCGTCCTCACAACTGCAGACCACATGTAACCATTGAAAGCCATGATCCATTCATGGCTTTGCAGGCAAGCATCAGTGAAATTGAATCTTATGCATGAAGCTACCAGAAGCCAGTGGAGGCAATGCAGCAGTGGGGTGGGGTGGGGTGGGGTGGTGTGGGAGAATCATTTGCAGAGGACGAATTGCATTCAGAGGTAGACTTGCCAGTAGAGAGTTGCAGTAGTTCAGTCTCAAAATGACAAGAGACTAAACAAGCACCTAAGCAGCCTGTGTGCATAAAACTGGCCAAATCCTTCTGATGTTGCAGAGAATAAATAAATAAATCTTCTATAGTGAGTTAATAATAACAGGCAATAAATAGCTAAACTCTATAATGCCCACTAGAAGTGACAGGAGTTTTTATTAAATTTCTTTTTTTATTGGCTATATTATGTATGTTCTTGTATATATTGTATATTATTATGTAAAAAGAAAATAGCATTAAGACATTAAGGGTGCTACATAATTAAAAAGCATTAAGGATGCTATGTAATTAAAAAGAAAATAAATTACAATCATTGTAGCAAGTACATTTTTACTGTTCAAGTCACACATAACTTATTAGAAAGCTCTAGCACATTCTGTATCTCTATATATATTCTATATCTGCATTTAGACCACATGTTCCAAACACAAGGCCTACAGGCTAAATCCAGCCCACAGCCTCAATTACTTTGGCATGCATAAATAAATATAAGTGAAAAAGCTCATAGTACACTATCCAGAATTTACAGCCGATACATGGTGTAGCTGTCTGTACTTCCTGAGAAGGCTGGCTTCCTTTAACATCTGCAGAAAGCTACTGCAGATGTTCTATCAGACTGTTGTGGCGAGTGCCCTCTTCTATGAGGAAGGCGGGCTCGATTGTGGGCTCAGAACTTGACAGCCTGACATCAGTGGCAGAGAGGAGGGTGCTGAGCAGGCTCCTGTTTATCGTGGACAATCCACTGCATCCACTGTACAACATCATCTCCTGAGAGAGAAGCAGCTTCAGTGACAGGTTGCTGTCACTGCCCTGCTCCACTGACAGACTAAGGAGGTCGTTCCTACCCCATGCCATGCAACTATTTAATTCAACGTGGGGTGGGATAAGTCAGTGCTGACACTACTCTTCTCTCTGTACTGGACTGTACAATAAAACACACAATACACTCCGGTTTATACAGAACTCTCAATAAACTGAGATTTGCACAGGATTCATAAACATGCAATTTTTGCACATAACAGTTTTTGCACATTGCATAGGTCTGTAACCCTAATCACTTGTTTTGCACATTACTTATCTTGTTTTTCATCTCATTCTCCATATTTATTCCTAAATCTCTGTATTTAGTATTTTTCTGCTATATTTTGTTATATTGTTATATTCTACTATATTTTGTAATATTTTATATTTTGTTATTTGATATATTTTTGTTATATTTTTGTACCCTAATTTGGGTATTTTAGTATTTTTCTGCTACATTTTGTTATATTGTTATATTCTGCTATATTTAGTCATATTTTATATTTTTGTTATTTGATATATTTTTTGTTATATTTTGTACCCTAATTTGGGTATTTTAGTATTTTTGTTATATTCCTTCCTATTTTATCTATTACCTGTGTTTGTGGATACTGCTGGAAACTGTGAATTTCCCTTTGGGATGAATAAAGTATCTATCTATCTATCTATCTATCTATCTATCTATCTATCTATCTATCTATCTATCTATCTATCTATCTATCTATCTATCTATCTATCTATCTATCTATCTATCTATCTATCTATCTATCTATCTATCTATCTATCTATCTATCTATCTATCTGAATACACTTATACTATAAAAAGACACATTTAAGTAAACTCTGGTTTCTATTGTGACTGGCTTGACAATGGAAGTATTTTCTGTGCTGTTAGGTGGAGGAGTACAATATGTGATGTGGTTGTATTTGGAAGCGACGTCAGTTGATAAAAAAGGTGAAAGTAACATCAGTCACAGTTGATGGAGGGAAAAGGTGCTGGACACCACTTCTTTTTCTGACTGACTTAATACCTCAGATGGACAGCTTTGTTTCCACTTTGTTTGAGTAATTATTGTTAATGAAATGATTTTAACAATATCATAAATTTTCAATGATTTTTAATTTTGACTCTGCTGCAAATTTGTATAGTTTACTGGAACAGACTGGTGAAGATGTTGAGATGTTTCATTTATTTTGGCATTGCTCTAAAATAAGGAAACTTCTTCTTCTTATTCTTCTTCTTATTATTATTATTATTATTAAATAAATTATTAAATAAAATTTAAATTATTAAAGATTTATAATTTAAAATATTGACTTTTTCTTTGTGTTTAGAAAATGTTTTATTTAGTCTAACTTATGTTCCCTCAAACAAAGCAACAACAACAACTGCACACACATACATTATAGATACCAATCGGCCTATCAGGCCCGTGTTTGGGCAGAATGAGGAAACTAGAGTACCTGGAGGAAACAGCACTAAGCCCTCTGTAAAACATGGTAAATGCAGTTGCAAATGGACTTCGCTTTTCAGTTTGAAATGTTGCGGACATTGTACATTCATGTAAAGGAAACTGTAAACAGTAATAGTCCAAAATCAGGAAAATTCTTCCATAGTCAGATCAGCTGCAGCAGAAACTGTGGTAAGGTTAAAACAAATGTCTGTATGCTGTGCTTGAAGTAAAGCACACATCTAAAGACAGAAGCACATTGTGTTAAGCTGTCATTGTCATAACCATAAATGAATTTTTTTAAAAGTTTCTATTGGCCCTTTTTCTTGTAGAAAAACCTATTCTATTTTCTGAGCCTCTAGGTTATTGGTGTTAGTTCTAAGAATATATTAAATATGTTAAAACAAACAAACAAGACATCAATTACAACTTTACAGCATTTCTCACAAATGGAATTTGTGTTTGATATCCCTGATTTAGACATTACAGATCATCCTTGTTTTTCAAGTGTAAGATGTTTCCATCTGGCTGCACCCTCCAGGTCACTTTGGTGTTCTCTAACATGCCCTTTTCTGCCAGTTTTTGCTTGATCTGCAGATTAGAAGCAAAAATGTGTTACTCAATCTTAAAGTAAAAGGAATATTTTTTCATTAAAAATGAAAACGTTTATGAAACAAAAGCAAGTGAGGAAAGAACAAAACATATAGCATAAGAGAAATGTAGAGGTGTACAGTAAGAAATGCTAAAAAAAAAGGATGTTTTAAAATATCAGAGACATCCTGCAACTTGCCTGCTCTAAAATAGACGACTGTACAGCAGGATCTAACACACTGCCATCAGACTTCACCTGCAGTCTTACAATCTGCTGTTCCCTCACTGGTAGAACTAAGGAACACACACACAGACAGCTTTAGCAACATGTCAAAAACATTCAATATACATTAGAATTCCAATGACATGATATTAGAATCAATATAAAGAAAACAAAAGACTCACTGGTGTGACAGTAGAAATAGCTTTGGTAGCTGCATGAAAAATCATCAAACATGTTGTTATAATGTGCTGCACAGTTCTCTTTGCCCCAATAATTATCAGGTTCTCCAGGTGCCCATGGTAGGTTTGAAGTGATTGTCCCATCTGACCACTTCCATGTGTCTCTGTAGAGTCCAATCCAGGAATCACCCTGGATATTGCTCACCTGAAACAGGAAGTTGTTATCTGAACTGTTTAGAGCACTGGCCAAGTCTGTATGATGTGTTCGGCAGTAAGCCTGAGCTTGAGGCCAGGTCATATAAGGACTAGAGATGCCGATGAACTTGTCAGCACCACTGAAATTATCTGTCAGTTGGCAAAAAAACATTATAATAGGTTATCAAAAAATACAACACAATGTACCTCATTTCAAATTTGTATTTTCATATAAAGCGCGCACACACACACACACACACACACACACACACAGAGTATGACTAAATTATGCTGCCAAATCATCAGTGACTTACCATTGTAGCATATAATTGGTCTTAGCCATGTACATGGAATATCTGACCAGAGTCCCACTCTTTTAATTATACCACATGCCTCTTTTCCAGCATAATTATCCGGCTGTCCAGTGTACCAGTTTGTATAAGTGACATTCTTCAGTGGGAGCTCGTTTAATGACCAGCGCCAGCTATTGACATCATTGTACAATCCAATCCAGGAATATCCAGTGTAGCCTTTGCTCACCGCTTCTTCGTTTAGTCGCAACCAATCATCATCAGTTACGATTGTTGCCATGTCAGTGTACATCACCCTGCAGTAATTCTGAGCCATTGGCCATGAATATGATTCCTTGATCAGGTGATAATTGTGATGGATGGTTCTTAATCTGGATATGACAACTGGGATGAGACCTGTGGGTGAGATTTTATCACTTTAACAATGGAATTCTAAGTCTGTGCTTTTTTGAGGGAACTCGATGCTGTGTACTCCCATGGCTGATGTTATGGGAATGCTTATTTGCAGCAGTTGTGACACCTACTTTGCAAAATCATGCTTAGATAGGTTCTGTGACAAAGCGGAGCAAACCAACAAGACCATATAAGACCATCTGCATCATATTACTCCTGCTCCTTTTCAGGAAGCACTGTGTATGTTTGTGCCAATTGTTGTTGCCTAGATTAGGGAAAAATAAGATTAGGAAAGATAGCGAGCAAACAGTCCAAAAATGATGTGCATCCATGCCCCTTCTACATTACAGGGAACAACTTGCACTTTTTCTGTGTTATTTCTTTTGGGAGAGGAGCGATCCTGCTGTATGCAGCACTGCATGAAAAGTGTGATTTTTGTCAGTTAATGACACTGTAAATTGCCAAAAATTGACATGAAATAGGCTTGGCAGTTGACCCCCCCCCATGTTCCTATCACCTTGGCCTGGGTTTAGCTTTCATATGTAAATGACTACAGTGAGCTATACAAATACACACCAGGGTAGTGTGGGGGGGGACTCACTGATTGAGAGTGGGCTTATTACCCAAATGTAAAGAAAATCTAGTATAAAAAGCTCAGTCTTATTTTAATTATAGACTTTTAAATGGTTGCTTGAATTTTGAATTGAGGTTTGTCTTAACTACACGCGAGTAAAATGTATCTTTTCCATGTTAATCAGTTTTTGTCCTGACCAACCTAACCAGTTTTAGAAACTGTTTTTCTTTCTGCGACGTCATGGCTGACAGCTCCACTTATACAGAGATCTCAATGAAAGTTCTGTGCATTGTTGTAAATTAACCGAAGACCAGTAGAAGAGCAGTCACGGAGACTTGGAAGTATGTTGTTGGAATCTTTTATTGAAGATAAACTCAGAAGTTCTGTGGTCATCAAGATCTCCACAGACAGACAAGAAACCTCTGGTATTTATACAGATTTTGGGCGGCTGTGTGTAGGTTGTGTTTTAAGCAGACCCCTCATTTTCCCCTACCCCCTATTAGAGACTATGTTTACCCACTAAGATTTGTGACCCATTTGGTTGCGAGAAAGAATATTTACGACCTTTCCTGAACAGGTTAGTGATCCTTCCTCTGCGAGAACACTAGAAAATTTGAGAACCCTCTTTGAGAGTTCCCTTATAAACTCTCATAGCTGTAATAAATTTTCAGGGGCAGTATGTTTTAACCTTAACAGTTGACACATTTCTCTAACGTGGTTTAGCTGTCTGTCATATGCAACATATGAATACCTGACAGCATACATAGCCTAAAAGTAAAATTAATAAAAGGTAACTGACAAAAACAGTGGTTTCTTTAATCCATGACCATGATTGACCAAAAAGAACCTCCAGACCATGAGGAATTTTCCATTATCATATTATGAAGGTTTATAGATATGATGTAGTCCAAGCACACTTTAATCTCTATGTGGCAGACTTTTCAAGTTTTGGTGTGCTAAAGTGTCAGATGTCTTCAGTGGCTGCAGATTCTCTCTTATAAGGTTCTCTTCCTCTGTTTATGGTGGCCCTCTATAGATGTATGCACTGAACTTTGCTTGCAGGTGTAGCAGTGATGAGTTCTGGAATGACCCCCTTCAAATACGAAATGAAAAACAAAAGAAGAAACACAAGAAAATATCCAAAACACAAACAGACCAACACACAAACAAAGAAAACAAACAAATAAAAATATTTTTTTTTTACATCTCAGATGTTATGCTGCCTTTGATAGTATAGCAGATTGTGTCTGTAAGAGTAGTTCCTTGCCCTAATCTCCACATATACCCTGACACCTATGGACCAGTCAAGGTGGGGAATAATCTAAAAAGGGAAAACCTATTAGGGAGTCTTCACCTTTGGGTAACCCCCAAAGCCTATTGAATATCGGTTCTTTCCTCCAGCTCCTTTCTGGTCCGTGTGTCCTAGTCTCAACCTACAGGTGGTTGAACTACCTTACAGTGGGAAATGTGAGTCCATGTTTCTTTCCCATGACACAATACTGCTGCAGCCATTACTAATAACACCTGGTATGGTCCCTGCCATTTAGGTTTCAGTGGCTTGCTCTTAAATGATCTTATCATTACCCATTGTCCTGGAATGACAGCATGACCAGGGCTTCCAACAAGCACCTACTCTGTCTCTGGCCATCTGTACTGCCTTAGAAAGATTTACACAGTATGTAATAAGAGCATCTGATGCAATGTGTACATTGGCACTTCTAAGATCAATAGCTCCTGGCATGGACATAGGATGCCCTGTTATTATTTCATGAGGTCTAAGCCCAACAGACCGGTTGGGGGATGCTCTGATCATCAGTTTTTCCTCTGCATCGTAGTAGTTATATGTAGTCAACCTGGAGTTGCCGAAAAGGCCCTGGTGGGGCTGGAGTGTGTGCTGCTGGTGTGACTGTTGCTGGGACATCATTGTTGTGCTGACCTGCAACACATCTTTTTGCTGTCTCTGTCACTGAAAGCTGGGTTCCACCACTGATTAGAAAATCGGTGAACCATTGCTGTTGGATTAATGTGTCCTAAGTTGTGTAGCTGTTGGGCCAGATAGGGTAAAAAAGACTCAGGTGCAACATATATTCCCCCTTTGACCCAGCAGCCTGATGAATTAACTTTAGCCGCCTTGTCTAGCCATGTCCAAGCTTCATAAAGCGGAACATCTTTATACAGATGACTGAGTGAATCTGGGGCACAGCAACACTTTGAGCTGTCTTGCCAGCACACACCTGCACAGTATCACCTAAACAGGCTTGTTTAGCAGCTGTGTCTGCAAGAGCATTGCCCTTTGCTTCTTCAGAGTTAAGTGTAGCATGTGCTTTCACTTTTATTACTGCTAGATGTTTAGGAAGTGTCATAGCAAATAGTAGGTCTTTGACTAAGTCAGCATGCTTTATAGGTGTCCCAGAAGATGTGAGAAACTGACGACTTTGCCATATAATTCCAAAATCATGAATCACTCCAAAAGCAAATCTAGAGTCAGTATAAACATTTGCTGTTGAGCCTGAAGCTAATGTACATGCTCTGGTCAATGCTATCAATTCTGCAGCTTGTGCAGAAAAGTGATCTGGCAACCGGCCTGAAGCTACTACTTCAGTCAAGGTGGCAACGGCATATCCTGCCTGTCTGTTTCCTTTAATTACTTGTGCAGAACCATCAACAAACAATTCAAAATCGGCATTCTTTAGGGATGTCTCTGCAAGTATACTTGGGGATGAGTATTTAAGCATAACACAATCATGAGTCACCTCATTCTCATCCTTTTCAGAAACATCAGTCCTTGCGAACATCATACAAGAGGATGGATTAGTGACTGGGGCATGTTGCAAAATTATATTTGGGGCTGTGACTGTGGCTACCCAATTTCCCCCAACGTGAGGAGGTGACAGATGTGATTTTAGCTTGACTCATTAAGGCAGATACTGCATGTGGGCATCTTACAGTTAAAGCCTGTCCCGACACAACACCTGAACAGGCTAGTAAGGCTAGGTGAACTACCTGTACTGCTTTAAGACATGGTCCCATACCCTGTGCAACTATATCCAGCTTTTATCATTATCGTACATAACCAGGGAAAGGTAAACAATGAGTTTTTTCCTGCTCTACCTGCCCCTGCTGTGCTCTCAGAAGCACCTGAGCAAGTTGTCCTAGACTTTCAGTGGAAAGTGTGGGGACAACACTAGGTTTATAAGCAGGCTGACTAGGAATGTGATTATGCTGCCGATTTCGCAATTTATATCGCCCCCCTTTACACATAAGACAGAAAACATTACAAAGTCTTACAACATACACTTGACTATTTACATGGCCCAGTATGATTGGCTTCAGATTTTTATGGTTTTTAATTGATCATTGTGGGACCATCTCTTAACAGGTTGCTGGTATTTAGTTTTATGTCAGAGCTTGTAAACTGAATCGCTGCATGGTCAAACCCAGTTAGCAGCCTATGGGCCCTCAGGTTGGTAGTTCTTTACCATTACCTCATCTCTAGTTTCAAATTTGTGATGATGAACTTTCTGAACAAAAAACATTTTGTTTTTCTGACTATTCCAAATTTGCTGAGTGGATTGGCAATAAATAGCAGGCAAAGAGCTACACAGATTCTCAACCTCAACCTGTTTACAGTGGCCTGTAACTGATAAATTTTTGGGCCTGTTCTCTTTTCTTTCTTAAGAGAAAATTTGCGATTTCTGGAAATATGTCCTTCCTTGCCACACGAATAACACACTAGGACGTTATCAGGGTTACAAGGGGGTGGTCTTTCCGTTTTATCTCCAGTAGATTTCTACAGGAAACCTGGCAGCCTCTATTCCTATGGAGCTTTTTAACACCTACTGCCATTGGTGTCAAGGTCATTGGTTTCTCCCCTCCTTCACCAGTGCACACAGCTGCAGTAGAGTGAATCGGTGCCATGGATATTTCAACTGTACCCTCAGAGTACTGACCAAGGACTGGCCGAGAATCTCTTTTTGAATTCTCATTGCTTTCTTCACACAAATCTAGCATTTCTGGAACTTGGTTACACAATGTGCCATTTTTTATCAGAATTGATAAGAACTTTTTGCTTCCTCCAATTCATTGGACACTGCTTCCACAGATGACTTTAGCATGCTGTTGTTAATTCTAAGAAATGCAATCTCATTCTTCATGTTGGCCTTTTCATCTTTCCACTAGACGGGAAATTTATTTTACAAATTAGCCCATCACCCAGTCTAGATTGAAATTGCTCATTTTCAGCCTTTAACACATCTAGAGTCTTCTTAGTTACTTTGTATGTGACCAGAACTGCTTGAAGTGCATTGGCAATTTTTTCCTTTTTTGTTCTTAGGCATTTTGGGATCTTTTTCGAATTTGGCAATTTGGCCACTCATAAGGCTTATCAACAATGTTCTTGATTCCATCAAACATTCCCTGACAGCCATGCTTAGCGATGTATTTAACAATCAGCTGTTCCATTTTCACAATCTTATTGAATTAATGAATTTAGTATGTACAACTTTAGTGACTACATGTTATCTAGTTACTTTAATATACCCGTTAGTTGCAGCTCCAAGTCCAACTACAATAACACTAACAGTTCACAAACAACTCTCACAAACAGTTTAAAATGTAACACTGTCACAGTACGTCGGACAAAACCACACTACGTCGGGTTTTTGTGTTATATTTTAAAACAATCAACTTTACCACAGTACTTTGGGCTTAAACTTAAGTTTAAAACACTGTCACAGTTCGTGGGACAAAACCACACTACTTTGGGTTATTGTTTTAAACAGAGCCGCGGTGTATCGGGCTCACTACAGTTTCACTTAATTTTGAAACTATCCAGTTATATTTCTGCCGTTTTATTACTTTTCCCTAATAAAACAACAACAAGAAGAACAAACAAAATAAAATCAAATAAACCAACTTCTTCCCTAATAAAGAGAGGCTAAACACTTTGTTAACACCCAATGGTAATTAACCTTCCCTGTAACAGAGTATGTACAGAAGCTTCCCTGATTTACAGAGGATAAACAATTGTTAAAACACCCCACAGCTGTGTTTAACACCTCCCTGACTTTTTCAGAGGATAACTGGATTATTCAAATCCTGGTCTTTAGGTTTGTTTAATAGAGTGACACTCACCAAATCTGAGAGTTGAGTTGCAGAAGTTCAGTCTGGACTTGTTTCAGGTGATAAGGACCCCAGTCACTGGGGTAGGCTCAGCTCTGGATCAGTTAGCCCTTTCAGGTTCCTTGCACCAACTGATGTGAATTCTGGCATCTGATTCTTGTATCAACTTCTATCCGGGGCATGGCACCAACTGTTGTAAATTAAACGAAGACCAGTAGAAGAGCGATCACGGAGACTTGGAAGTATGTTGCAGGAATCTTTTATTGAAGATTAGAACACACTCAGAAGTGCTGTGGTCATCAAGATCTCCACAGACAGACAAGAAACCTCTGGTATTTATACAGATTTTGATAGGCTATCCTTCAGGTTGTGTTTTAAGCAGACTCCTCATTTTCCCCTACCCCCTATTAGACACTATGTTTACCCACTAAGATTTGCAACCCATTTGGTTGCGAGAAAGAATGTTTACGACCTTTCCCGAATAGGTTAGTGATCCTTCCTCTGCGAGAACAGTAGAAAATTTGTTTCCCACAGCATTATTAATATTAATCGTGAAACATGGATGAGGAAAGACTGATTATAGACATTTAATAGCAGAAATATATAATAAATCCCTCAAGTTTTATGAGGAAAGCCATAAGAAGCAGAGGGGTGTATCTCTCTATGCATGTGCGCTCTTGTATGTAAGTATGTGTGTGCAGACTGCGATCTCTTCAGCTGCAATATGAGAAAGCAAACAGAGAAAAATTGTCATGATTGGCTGTGTTTTATGATTGACATAAACATGTATATATATATCCTGATATCAGGATATATATATTATCATCCTGATACACGGCACCACCTTTAGGATACAATGTTTGAACCATTGGGTGCACATGGTCCTCCAGAATGGTTCGGTAGTCTTTGGCAGTGACGCGCCCATCTAGCACAAGTATTGGGCCTAGGGAATGCCATGATATTGCAGCCCAAACCATCACTGATCCACCCCCATGCTTCACTCTGGGCATGCAACAGTCTGGGTGGTACGCTTCTTTGGGGCTTCTCCACACCGTAACTCTCCCGGATGTGGGAAAGACAGTGAAGGTGGACTCATCAGAGAACAATACATGTTTCACATTGTCCACAGCCCAAGATTTTTGCTGCTGGCACCATTGAAACCGACGTTTGGCATTGGCACGAGTGACCAAAGGTTTGGCTATAGCAGCCCGGCCATGTACATTGACCCTGTGGAGCTCCCGAAGGACAGTTTTGGTGGAAACAGGAGAGTTGAGATGCACATTTAATTCTACAGTGAGCTGGGCAGCTGTGGTTTTATGTTTTTTGGATACAATCTGGGTTAGCACCCGGACATCCCTTTCAGACAGCTTCCTCTTGCGTCCACAGTTACTCCTGTTGGATGTGGTTCGTCCTTCTTGGTGGTATGCTGACATTACCCTGGATACCGTGGCTCTTGATACATCACAAAGACTTGCTGTCTTAGTCACAGATGCACCAGCGAGACGTGCACCAACAATTTGTCCTCTTTTGAACTCTGATATGTCACCCATAATGTTGTGTGCATTGCAATATTTTAAGCAAAACTGTGCTATTACTCTGCTAATTAAACCTTCACACTCTGCTCTTACTGGTGGAATGTGCGATCAATGAAGATTGGCCACCAGGCTGGTCAAATTTAGCCATGAAACCTCCAACACTAAATTGGACAGTGTTTCAGTTTCATTGTCCAACCCCTCTATATATATATATATATATATATATATATATATATATATATATATATATATATATATATATATATACATACACACTATATTGCCAAAAGTATTCGCTTACCCATCCAAATAATGAGAATCAGGTGTTCCAATCACTTCCATGGCCACAGGTGTATAAAATCAAGCACCTAGGCATGCAGACTGTTTTTACAAACATTTGTGAAAGAATGGGTTGCTCTCATGAGCTCAGTGAATTCTAGCGTGGGACTGTGATAGGATGCCACCTGTGCAACAAATCCAGTCGTGAAATTTCCTCGCTCCTAAATATTCCACATTCAACTGTCAGCTGTATTATAAGAACGTGGAAGTGTTTGGGAATGACAGCAACTCAGCCACGAAGTGGTAGGTCACATAAACTGACGGGGCGGGGTCAGCGGATGCTGAGGCGCATAGTGTGAAGAGGTCGCCAACTTTCTGCAGAGTCAATCGCTACAGACCTCCAAACTTCATGTGGCCTTCAGATGAGCTGAAGAACAGTGCACAGAGAGCTTCATGGAATGGGTTTCCATGGCCGAGCAGCTGCATCCAAGCCATACATCACCAAGTGCAATGCAAAGCGTCGGATGCAGTGGTGTAAAGCACGCCGCCACTGGACTCTAGAGCAGTGGAGACGCGTTCTCTGGAGTGACAAATCGCGCTTCTCCATCTGGCAATCTGATGGACGAGTCTGGGTTTGGCGGTTGCCAGGAGAACGGTACTTGTCTGACCGCATTGTGCCAAGTGTAAAGTTTGGTGGAGGGGGGATTATGGTGTGGGGTTGTTTTTCAGGAGCTGGGCTTGGCCCCTTAGTTCCAGTGAAAGGAACTCTGAATGCTTCAGCATACCAAGACATTTTGGACAATTCCATGCTCCCAACTTTGTGGGAACAGTTTGGAGCTGGCCCCTTCCTCTTCCAACATGACTGTGCACCAGTGACCAAAGCAAGGTCCATAAAGACATGGATGACAGAGTCTGGTGTGGTTGAACTTGACTGGCCTGCACAGAGTCCTGACCTCAACCCAATAGAACACCTTTGGGATGAATTAGAGCGGAGACTGAGAGCCAGGCCTTCTCGTCCAACATCAGTGTGTGACCTCACAAATGCGCTTCTGGAAGAATGGTCAAAAATTCCCATAAACACACTCCTAAACCTTGTGGACAGCCTTCCCAGAAGAGTTGAAGCTGTTATAGCTGCAAAGGGTGGACCGACGTCATATTGAACCCTATGGATTAGGAATGGGATGTCACTTAAGTTCATATGCGAGTCAAGGCAGGTGAGCGAATACTTTTGGCAATATAGTGTATATATATATATATATATATATATATCATATATATATATATACATATATATATATATATATATATATATATATATATATATATATATATATATAACAAATAAAAATAAAATTATAAATTCAGTTTATCAATTTATCAATTCAGTTTATTTATCTAACACATTTAATGAAAGTGAAGTCAACTGAGCGTTATTGTCTGCTTCATGTAGGAACATACAGTAGACCTCAACCACTGTACACAGTGGCATGACTACAGTAACTTTTTCTATTGTTTTGCTTAAATGCACAGTGGATGTATTTAACACACATCTTCCAGCAATACGCTCAACAGGGAGAAATGATGCTGGGTATCAGATGTCTTTCCCAGCAAACTCCACAAGCCAGGAGACTTGTGCAAAGACATGTTTAAATTATTACCTTTTGACACAACATGTACAACAATAAACCTCTTGATAATAGCCGGCTATGGTTCTGCTACAGGGTCAATGGTGGGTTACCCTTTTGCATGTCTTGGCAAAACAGTCAGTTATACAATTTTCAGGGTACATTTGATGTTACATGGTCAACATCGCATTTCTGTCATCCCCATCCAAGATTATTTGCTGGAATGGAGACAGAGGCTCCACTGTACAGTTTAATGCTCTTCCTGGTTACGTCACTTCGCATGTGACGAGCCTCGACCAATCAGGTGCTAGGTTACGGTGACGCGGTATGTTCCTCCAATCACAGATGAGGAAATGAGACAAAGCACGGAACCAAAACATTTTCATTATTATTTTTCATTTTCATTTTAATTTTTAATTTTTAATTTTTAATTTTTAATTTTTAATTTTTAATTTTTAATTTTTAATTTTTAATTTTACCTCCGCTCTTTATATTTACTTCGCTCTTCATATTTTCTTCACTCTTTACATTTTCTTTGCTGATTACATTTACCTCGCTGTTTACAATGGCTAGCCATGGAACTGAGGAGGAAGAGGCGACTGCACAGTCCTAAAATCGCGGTAAGTCTAAATTAGTGTAGCACTGTCCATAAGCCCGGAATTGCGCGATAAAGGCCTGGATAAAAATGACTTTTTTGGTAAGTAATTTTCACTGTGTTGTTGTTGTTGTTGTTGTTATTTAGTTGTTAGATTCAAGAAGTTTTATTGTCATTTCAACCACATATATCTGACGCAGTACATAGTGAAATGAAACAACGTTTCTCCAGGACCTGGTGCTACAGAAATATACAACATAGAGTTCAAACACAAGAACAACATAAAGCTAGGACTGAAAGTTCGTCCAAGCCACATAAAGTGTAAAGTGTTATTATATTTTGTTGTCACCATGTTGTTGTTCTTAATTCTGTTTTTGTTATTTATCTGTGCAGTTATGTTTGGTTGGTTGTAGTTTTTAAAAAAAAAAAAAAACATTCATTTTTTTCTAGTTGCCTGCAAGACATACTATGAGACAGTGCGTAGAAATTTCCGGTACAGCCAGCCAGAGCTAGCAAGTGTGGCTGCAGCTAATAAGCCCGGAGTTGCCAGAGGAGGAAGAGGGTAAGACATGAAATAAATTTCATTAGAAATAAATTTGTTTTACTTATTTCTGTTGCATCAGTATAAACTGCAATGATGTACATGTTGCTTATTATATGTAACAATTGTGTTGCAGCTCTTGGAGGTGAGGCAAAGTGTACTGGCTGCGGATGAAGTGGACTTCTGGAGGGGAATCACCGCTGACATGATGTCAGATGAAGAAGACGGTGCAGTTAATGGAGTCTCGGGGTAGATTGTGAGACCTCCATTGTTCAGCAGCCAGGAGCTCAGCAATCTGTGTGCTAAGCTGCAGACGAGACTAGAAGCCAGTTCAAAGTGTGCAGCACTGCATCACTGGCGTCTGTGAACTGGGCTTCCGTCTAACAGAACACCACCGCATACCTACGACCCCGAGGCAGCACAAAGACATGTGACGCCAAACATGATGCCATGACAATAATCTCTGGCTACTTTTTGTGTATTTATATTTCATACGTCTATTTAATAAAACTCTTACATTTAATCATGTCTCTCCCAAATGTCTGTTTTCCTAATATTTACTATTAGCCTTTACGACACCTATATTGTTATAATATATCTTTAACAATTTTTATTGTTTAGATTAATATAATAAATATATATTAATGAAAATAATTTATATAACAAAAGGGAAAAGGGAGGGGTTTACTCAAAATGGTATTATAATTGCCCAGACTGACCAATAGCAACACATACCTCCACACACACCTCCCTCCCTATACACCCCCTGGTATGATAACGACTGTTTCTGTCACTCGGGAACAGGAACTTCCCAGGCTGTGAATTGTCGATAACTGCCGGTGATTAGAGGGGTCATCAGGCATTCATAGGGACGAAAATTTGCCTTTTCATGCAATGGGTGGTGGAACGTATATTTTTGGTTGGGCAAAATTGACTCTGTCCCCCTGTGGCTTTCTCTTTTTACTAGCCCCACTGGGGTTGGATACCATGGTGCAGACATAGCTGAGGCTCTGTCTGTATACTTTCCCCAATAGCTCTGCTAGCCATAGAGTCCGCATGTTACTGGTGGCTGCTCATTGTTCCACTGGAGTTTGGATAGCGGACCTAATTTTCCTCTGGCCGGTGCTCCTTGGGAGATCCCAGTCTGGAGGACCCTCCTCCCTTGAATATCCACCCATGCCCTGAGATCTGGAACCTCTGGGTTTGGCCCCTGAGGGGACTAGCTCCTAGACTCCAGTCTCCAAACTGAGGTTTTGTAGACTATGTTGAAGGCTATTGTGCCTTCCACCAGGTGACTGTATACTCTAAAGCATTCTTTAGCATCTGGTGCAGTTGGCCTTGTCATGATCTAGTTCACTGCCCTGTTGGTACAGCTGCAGACACGGCTCTTCAAGGGCCTATTACCACCTACATTGAGGTATGTGTGGCAGCCACTGCTGTGAGTCATGTGCCTGTTCTCTGGACCTTCTTGGGGAAGCACCCTCTGGTCTCTCACTTTCTGTGCAGTGCCAGATGGCTGAGGCTTACCTGCAGGCCATGTCTCCCCTCCTGGGACCTCTCAATGTTCCTTGAGGGGCTGCTCTAAGCCCTCTTTGATCCAATGGAGTCAGCCCTGACCCCGGAAATGTTTCTAGTCTTTATCTTGGCTTCCCTAGGAGTGGTAGGAGTTTTGCAGGTTGAGCAGGAGAGAGTGCACATGTCCAGTTTGGGCTCTCAGCACTTACATCCATCACTTGAGCACATGGCCTAAGTCCTTTTCCCTTTTCATCTGCTTTGGCAGCTTCAACAAAAGCAATCCGGTCGTGATGGCCTATGAAGCACGCAGTGAGTCTTTGCCTCTAGGGATTAAGGCTCCCTCCACTCAGTGTATCACCTTGTCCAGAACTCTATGGGTGTTCCTATGTAGAATATTTGTGCTGCGGCAAGATGGTCCTCTCTGCACACCCTTATCAGGTTCCATAACCTGGACCTGGAGCCCACTCTTGGTTCCTAATTCTTATCAGGCTAGTGGTGCTCTGCTTCTGTCTTGTTTGTGCCCTTTAACCACCACTGGAATGGACATCTCCAGGTGCCTGACAGCATATTGACTTTGCCATAGCATCAGACATGACAGTGCTGAGTGCCAATAAAAGGGAACTATACAATCCGGTTCCCTGAAAAGGGATTGAGATGCTGTGTAACTTACCAAACTCCAGGCATCCACTCGCACTTCCTTCAGATAAGTAGAAGCTGGAGTAATGTTATGTAGATGCCCTAATATGGTCTTGCTTGAGCACTTCGCTTCATCACATGACCTACCCAAGCCAATAAATCGGAATGATTTCACACAACTTCTGCAAAGTGGCATTCCAATAGCATTAGCCATGACACAACATCTTGTTCACTTCTCCAGGAGCTAGGTTATATACAGTACATAACCTGGTGTAGCTGTATTAGTTTGTTAATCATCCAGAACCAATAACAAAATACAAGAAAATTAATATACAGGAAGGACCCACTGGTGACTTTTTTTTTTTTTTTAAAAACACAGGAAACTTTAGCTGGCAAATATTTGAATATTGATAATGAAAGAGTTAAAAAAAAAAGAATCCAGTTCAGTTCAGTGGCAATAACAAAGCCAGTGATTTAATTGTGCCTTGTTTTCTTCCCTCCCTTCTAAGCTCCTCCCTCTAGAATACAAGAATAGTAAACTAGAATAGGAAAGCTGAGGAAATTGAGGAAATACATGCTTGACAAATAAGTTGATGACTTGTTGCGCACATAAAATAAAACAAATCTGTATGATCATAACTGAATATATATGAATAAAAACCCTTATTTCCAAATAACGCTTTAATCCATTAATACCAATGTTATAATTGTGTGGTAGAGCACAGAGCAGTGTTAAATGAACAAAAAGGATCAGTGGCTGCTTACTTTGTTACTGATTATTCTAATGTGTGTTTGTGTTGCAGTGAGCTGGTAAAGTGACAAGCACTGAGAGAGAGTGAGAGATTAACTCTGTGCCTGCATCTTAGATCTTGCCCAGATTTTCAGTTTTAAAAGTTAGATCAAATACTGATAATTCCATAACGTCTCATGAAATTACATTACAATTAGTTGAAATTATTTCAGTAAGAGCAGCCCAGACGTGAATTCTAGCTAAATCAAATATAAATAAATAAAACAATTATTGCAGATTCTGAAAGTTTTTTTATGATTAAAATCTAAAATAAAATAAAAGATAAAAATAAAAAGATAAATACATTGATAAACATGCATTTTTAAATATAAAGTTAGTTTACTGGCAGGCATATTTTTAACTCAATCTACAAGAAACAATTGTATTCACTAATGTTCTTTCTCATTTAGTAGCCCAATAACTTTATTTTTGGGTACTCCATACATTTTCATAAAAAAGAATTAAATATAGTGTTAAAGATAAAACATTTAGCAAACTATGAAAATAAATAACAAAAACTGGATTATAAAAATACCCTTACCAGTGAGACACAGGAGAAGAAAAAGGTTCGGCTTCATGATGCATGGATAGCTGAGGAAATGCGCATTTTTTAAAATTATTTTTAAGAGGACAGCACTAACAACTAAAGTATAACACTGTAGCAAACTTGTTCTTTGTCATCCATTGTAGTTGGAAACAGAATGAAGTGGAGGTTAGCATTTTATTTATATTACACTGGCAACAGTTTCAAAGTGGGGAAAAAAAGAGCAATCATATAGGCAATCAGTACACAGTACAAAATGGGAATCATATGAATCTTTCAGGAGGGAATTTGATATCCTTGTAGGGAGCTGGAGTGTCATGAACAACTTTTGGGGAAACTGAAAAAAGTCAAATGCTAGAATCGGGGTCCAGTCATGTCAAGTGATGGAGCCAGAGACAGATGCAAGTACAGATTAATGACGGATAAAAGGGGATTCTGTGGAGGCAAACAATTTCCAAAATGGAAGTGTAGAGTGAAGAGCCACAGCATACAGCACTTACCTCGAGGGGGAATGTGTGACATTCTTTTGTAAACCTTTATAAAATACCATTTTTAATACTGCTTAATAATAAAACTATGGTCATGTAGAATAATAATGTTTGTCAAACCCATTAAGATACGTTACACAGATTTCAGAAGTTCAGTAATAGATATTTCCTTTAATAAATTTGCTTCAACATTTTTGCTAATATATTTGGATGAATGAATAAATATGTGAATTAAGCAATTTGTCAAATAGCAGAATATCAAGAATTCTACAGTGTTAGAAAACCACTGCTTTCCAAAGATTGAGAGTTGTATTACTTTTGTACTGTACTTACTTAAACCTTTAAAAATTGTTAGCCATATGTTTTATGTACATTAACAAAACATTATAATATAATTACGTAATTAACTTTCATCAGTAGTTCCTTTGCTAATTAATGATTACTTTTCATTAAATATACTACTTTCTACTTGCTTATGAATTGGCTTCCAATTACTTAACTCAACATGCTACTTAAATAATTGTTTAAATTCTAACGATAAGGAGAATATTAAAACATACCTGTAATATAAAAATCTGAAGGCTGCTCTTCAGTAGCTCTGATTTAGATCTTGCCTGCTTGCACACAACTCTCTAAAATCTTATGTTTAATTCACCTGTCCTTTTAAACCTGGAAAGATTTCAACTCATGTGATGCGTACTGATTTCCATATTATTTTAACTATCACAAAGGACAAAAACTCCTTATTTAAATAAGAGCAAATTTTGACCCATCATCCTCAAATTTCAGCAGAGATAGAAAATGAAGCAGTTCATCAGGCTCACACTGCAGAGCCTAGGTTTTTTATGACAAACTACATCCACTTCGAGCAAAAAATACAAGTTTGCTGCTTCCTTGGCCACCCTGACTGGTCTGTGGCTATGCAGCCCCATATGCAACAAAATGTGATGCACTGTGTATTCTGACACCTTTCTCTCAGAACTAGCAACAGTAGTCTGTTGGATCGGACCACACTGGCCAGCCTTTGCTCCCCACGTGCATCAGTGAGCCTTGGCCACCGATGAGCCCGTCGCTGATTCACCATGGTTCATCACTGTTCCACTTGGACCACATTTGATAGATACTGACCACTGAAGACCAGGAACACCCCACAAGAGCTGCAGTAATGAAGATGCTTTGATTCAGTGGTCTAGACATCACAATTTGGCCCTTGTCAAACTTGCTCAAATCCTTTTGCTTGCCTAATTTCCTGCTTATAACACATCAACTTTGAGGACAAAATGTTCACTTGCTGCGTAATATATCCCACCCACTAACAGGTGTCATGATGAGCAGATAATTAGTGTTATTTATGTAATCTCTCAGTGGTCATAATGTTATACTTGATCACTGTAAATCCAATAAGCAAAGCAAGGGACATACACAAGGCAAAACAGTAGAAATAAATGGCTTGGCGTGCAAAATAAACTGACGACACTTTGCATCGGTCTGTGTCATGAGTGTTTAATTGTCTGGAAACCCATAACAGAAAATCTGTAAATGATCTCTGCAACACGGAAGACTCTGCATTCTAGTGAGTGTTCCCTCTGGCAGACAGAAGAGGGAGCTGCGGGCAGTGGTGTAACAGAATTCCCCCTCCCCCAAGACCACTACTGGGACGCCCCAAGGGTCTGAATGTGGGGCAGTCTGGGTGCAACATGTGAAACTCACGAGATACTGCATGCAGCCTCCTTTTCGTCAACAGCCGATGATCGAGTGAACCAAGTATGCTGGGGATCATTTGACTTCTGTGGGTGATGGTGGCAGTGTGGGTTTGTCCCTAGTGGAGTAAATGCAGAGAGATGCAATAGCTGGCAAGTTCTTGTAAATGGTATGTTACTGGATTGATTTGTCTTATAACCTTGAATAGGCTGATGTAACTGGGGTTCAGCTTATGGCAGCATAACTTTAGGTACAGGTTCAGAACATAGCTAGACCATTTGCCCAGGTTGGTATGACAGGTGAAGTCATGAGATTATCCTGAAAGAATTGATTGTGAACCACTGTTTGGAGGTGCACATGGACACTTTCCCAAACCTCCCCACTCAAGCCAAACCAGAAGGGATGTCAGACAGTTCTCTTGACCATGGGGATAGAGGTGGTTGATTCCTGTCGACACACTGGAACAGCATGAGGCCAGAGGATGCTCAGGTAAGGGAGTTTTGGGCATATTCTGGCCAAGGAATTAATTCAGTCTACCGTCTCTGGTCCCAACTGTAGTATGTCTGCAGGTAACAGCCCAATTATTGCTTTAATTACTCTACCTGGCCATTTGATTGTGGATGGTAGCTCAATGCGAGACTCACAGTGATCCCTAGTTTCCCGCAGAATACCTATCAGACATGTGACATAACCTGCACCCCTCTGTCTGAGACAATGTCATACAGGATGCCATAATTCTACAATACTTGCTTGAACAATGCTGTGACAGTCTCTAATGCCATGGACAGGCCCTTCAGTGGTATCAGTTTGCATACCTTTGAAAAGCGTTCTATGAGAATGGTAGTGAAACCATCAGAACTGGGGAGGTCTGTGACAAACTCCACCACTATATGGGCCCAAGGGCATTGTGGCAGGCTTCAATAGACCTTTTTACAATTGTGGACAGTACTTAGAAGGAGCTGAATGGTTCTATGAACACCAGGGTGCTCAGAGCTTGGATAAGTGTGGACCCACTCCATAATTAATTGTCTGAGGACAGTGGGTACGTACTGCAGTGCAGGTTGACACTCGGGGGTCATCTAGTTGGGCATATAGGATCTCCTCCATGATGTCCATTGTATCAGAGCTATCATTACAGAGGAGTCAGAATGGGCTCAGGGTCCATTTCCTTGTGAACAGGGTGATGGAGATGAGAGAGTGCGTTTTCCCTTCACAAAGAGACTATATTGCACAGTCTATTTAGAACCAGGCAAACATGTGTTATGTGGGTTTTGTGTGTCATGGAGTAGATCAGGATGTCATCAATGTAAACAATTACACAATGGTTCACAGGGGTAGATCTTTAAAAATTTTGTTCATGAATGACTGAAATACCATGGGGCCATTAGTTAACCCACATGGCATCACAAGATATTTGTTGTGACCCCTGGACGTCAGAAACGTCATCTTCCATTCATCCCCTCTAATATCTGGATCATACACACTTCCCAAGTCTAATTTTGTAAAAATCTGCTTTTGCCGAAGCTGTTCATGAGCAGGGGGGCTAAAGGTGGAGGGTATGGGAACTAACCGTTATGGTGTTGCCTCCACAGTAGTGGAAGCAGGACCTCAGTTTCTTTCCTCAAGCCATCAGGCTCCTCAACACCCGGGACTGAACTGTACAAAACTCTCTGTCTCTCACACACACATACACACACCCACAATCTCATTCTCTCTCTCACCTGTGTGGACACACACTCACACACACACACATAACTTATATTGTTCGATACTTATTGCACTACCTCAACCCCTGTGTTGTTCATCTGCTGCTATATTTATATTTATGTTTATTTCTATTTTGCACTACCTCAACTGCTGCTATATTGTATTTTTGCACAATACATGTTGTCAGGCCCCAAAGTTCATCATCATCTCATTTTATTACATTTCATTGCACATTCTTTTTTTTTGGTGCTAAGTGTCCTGTATTTTTGTGCAGTCTTTTTTGTATTTATTATTTTTGCACTGTCTTGTCATTGCTTTGTTTGCACCTAGCTGCACACTTTCACTTTATGTGGCTTGGACAAACTTTCGGTCCTAGCTTTGTGTTGTTCTTGTGTTTGTTGTATGTTTATGTAGCACCAGGTCTCCACAAAGTGCACATTCCTCATGACGTTGCTCACCGGGAGGGCCCAGGATTGGGTAGCAACCATCTAGAATAGGGACACCCAGGTACAAATCTCATACAGCCATTTATAATGATTTCAAAATGATGGCTCTACAAAAGAGCATCAGGGTATTATAATAATAAATGAAGATCTTCATGATATGTTGAAGGCCAGAAAAAGTAAAAGGCTAGATTTTTACACAGCTTACAATGTTAGGTGTAGTGCATTGTGATTATTTGAATCTATTTTCCATTTTCCTTTTGAATTAAAAATAGCACTGCTCACCTGTTGGTATATTTTGAATATATGTTGGCATGCACTGTGCTGACCTTGTGATGTTTGTTTATGACCTTATCTTACAATCATCATATCCTTTGCTTTCATCTAGAAATTCTTTCTGTTCTTTAAAGCTGTTCTTTCTTACTTTAAAGCTGCTGATGGTATGCCCATTTCACATGCCACACAGGTTTCTGATCATTTATAGGCTTCAGTGCTACCTAAAGGTGTAGCCATCTTTAAGGTTAAGGGCCATGACCCAGAAGATTCTCAAATGCCTCATGGTATTGCCTCTAAAGCTTTACAGATTGACTTTCCACACATACCATTTGTGAGAAATCCATTATATGTACTGGTTATTGTTGACTGAAGTCTGCATTCAAGTCTTTCCCTGTGCAAAAAATATGCAAGCAAAGGAAATCATAGGTTAGTTGTGGTATCCCACAATCAATTGACATCATAAAGGTACATCTTTCATATCTAGAATGACTCAAAACCTCTGTCAGTATCTCAACTTTGACTTGAATTTTTCATTTCTTTTTCACCATTAAGGACAGACTCACTAAAGCATTAGTAAAAACAACTGAAACTGTGTGGATATCCTGCCCTCAGTTCTTTGTGAAATTCACTTGACCCCACATCCAAAATCACATCTCCATTTGAGATAATTATGCTGGACTGTATTTCCTTTTCAGGTGATCTGGAGGTGGTTGTTGGTGAAATACACTTAAATTGAACAGTGTGCATGCTTATGCCTCTGCCTTTTTTCCTCTACCTACAGAGCAGCCTACTCACCTTTTTCTCACAGGTGATTCTATATCAGTAAAAAAGGCTCATCCCCATAAAAGTGGGGGAAGCAGCCTTTGGCCCTCCCACTAGAGTGGTAGCTGTCACATGCACCACTGTTCTCACTAACTTGCAACCTCAGAAGTTGCACAGCAGGAGGTTGAAATGGTGTACTGTTCCACTGACATCTAAGAAAGGACAGAATATGAATTCAAGCAGCTCTTAGGGGGCCTCATCTCATCTTCTCATCTTTTTACATACACGTGTTATCTTTTACACATCTGATAATCTAATAGGGGAAAAAACTGCTTCCCATACCTTGGTTTTATAGACTTTTTTGTCATTCTAGAACTTGCTCGTGTTGTAATCTTTATAAATAAACTAAAGTAATTCAGCAAACAAAATTCTTAGTAGGGGTTGAGGTTGGGGTTGGGGCTGTGAGACAGACCAGTGAGCAGTGAGACAATCTTTGATGCTTGTTAAAAGCGTGCACAGTTCCTGCTGGGACTTAAGAGTCTGTTTATATACAGTATTTTGAATTTATGTTGGCACACTCTGTGCTGACCTTGAGACGACGTTTGTTTATGACCTCATATTATGATTATCATATCCTTTGCTTTAATCTAGAAGTTCTTTCTGCTCTGATAAACATGTGCTGAACACCAACACTTTGTGACTGAACAGTTTCTTCTTCCTTAATTTAGATAATCCGTTTTCATAAAAAAATCATCAACCTGCCTGTAAACACATCAACCATCATATCTGTTTTCTACTAATGCCTTTGTTGCTTATAGTCAATGGCATATAATACACCTTTGTTTTGTATAAATACTCCATATCCAAGTCTGTCCAGTGTGCATGCTAATGGCTCTGCCTTTTTCCCTCTACCTACAGAGCAGCCTACTCACCTTTTTCTCACAGGTGATTCTGTATTCTGTGATTCTGTAACAAGCATCAAACTTCTTCAATGGCTTAGTTTTTAGAATGACATGTGCCACCTCATCATCATCATTGTCATCTTCACAAATATACAATATAAAAATTCTTGCCCATAAAGGCTTTCAAAATGTTTAACAAATGAAACCAATAAAGAGTTTGCAAGATCGTCCATTTTCAAACAGTGTTCCGAGCTCACCAAAATGTACACACCAACAGACAAAAGCATGAAATTGTCATAGATTGAAAAACTGAGACTTCAACACATCCTTCAGCACAACAGGACCAGAATACAACAAAAACTAGAGTAGTTCAGTTGCCTTCCATCTGTTTCTCTCAGCCAGAGTATGTGGCTTTTTGGCAATCTCTGATGGAATATAATCCTTCAAAGCAAGTAGTCTCTCTGAAATTAAGAAGCCTGACTAGATCACATGCGACAATAAACTTGGGCCAGGAGGACCCAACCACAAATCAAGCAGATGCCTCATTACCCCTAAGCACCAACTGCATGTAATCATGAGGCAACGATGTCAATATCAAGACTGGAGAAAGGTGAGCATTCATGGTAGTGGTCCTCATGAGTGCCTTGTCTAAAACATTTGTCAGTTCTACATCTTGCACTGACCTCAGGGAATGTCATCCGGCTACCTATTCAAATACCACTTTGATGGCAGTTGTCACATCCATGGTATGCAGTATGTGATTTAACAGCTCTGATAAAGGCTTGAGTGGGGGCGTCACACACAAAAGAGCTGACATTCAAAATGAGTGTCTTTCCCCTAAAACAAACCCACTGCTCAGCATTTTTAATTCATTCACCAGATGCTGTAAATATTCTGACAAAGAATTAGGTTTAGAATTGCCACAAAACAGGCCAATTGCCACTGTTTTTTTTTTACTGTACCCATGCAACATTCCAAGTATTGGCCAAAACTAAATACCTGTACTCTTAAAAAGTGACAGACCATCTAAATTCAGCTGTAGTCTAAAGGAATGTCTACTGTATCTGAGAGAACAGACCAAACACTACCCAGGATCCTATGAAATGCATTCAATATTTCAAAATAGTAAAATCTTCCGCCTGCTAAAGTTTCAATTTTGTATGTTGTTTTAGTTCTGAGCAATGTTCTCCCATCTTTGGGCAGAAAGGGACAGTGATGTTTCAGAATGGAGAGCAGGATTGATAAAGCCATCAGGGAAATGCCAAACTCAATGGCCCAGTCTGCAAGAGAAGCCCTTAAATCAGTGTGTGATCCATGTCCATCTCATCAGAATCATCAAACCTATGTTCAGCCTCCATAGTTAGACTAAGCTGATTCTCTTCTTCACTATCAGTGTGCATCTCTTCACACCCACCTGATGCCTCAATATATAAATCTATGTCAACGTTTCTTTTATCTTTACAAATTTTGTGTTCATTCTCTACCGATTCCACAAGTTGTTCTACCCTTTTCAGAGTTCTTCTTCCTATATTGCTCCGCTCATTGTAAGCCCAGTTCCTTTCCATATCACTTACACCCCTGTTCCACTTAAAAGTCAAAAGTCAAAATACAGCCCTGCAAGAGAATAGAAAATTTAAGATGTTTTGTAATAAGTAATAATTGATAAATATTGATTCTGTTTAAAGTTGGCATATTTTTAAAGATACAATAGATAAATGGTTCTCAAACATTTCCTTGTCAACAACCCCCACATTGAAATGCATGTAGTGGTGGACCCTCATTTGACAAGGTTTTGTGCCAGGGACCCCCAGATGATTTGTGGTGTTAAAATGAAATTGGAACAGTTTTGAAAATTCTTAAGATTTCAAAACAAAGCATCCAATGTGATACGCTTATTAATTTTTTTCCAAAGCATAAAGGAGGGTTAAAGTGATGACCCTTACCACACTTTGAGATCCACTGCATTTTCCATCATGATAGATAGATAGATAGATAGATAGATAGATAGATAGATAGATAGATAGATAGATAGATAGATAGATACTTTATTCATCCCAAAGGGAAATTCACAATTAATTGTTCCTTAGCAGTTCTTTCACACCAGCCTGCACAGCCTTGTAATGTAAGTGAAATAAATATAAAATACTAGGACAACTTAATAATAAACTAGATAAAATGCAGCATACACATATATACACAATATACGCTACTCACAAAAAGTTAAGGATATTTGGCTTTTGGGTGAAATTTATGGAAAATGTAAAAAATTCACACTACAGTGATATTATATCATGAAAGTAGGGCATTTAAGTAGAAGCTGCAATGGTGATTTCCTCATCTCAAACAATTTATTGAAACAAAAGCCAACAACAGTGGTGGTATACCACAACAAAAAATCTCAATGTCTCAATAATCTGTCATGTGCCCTTGACCATCAATTACAGCTTGACCACGACGTCTCATGCTGTTCACGAGTTGACTTATTGTCTGCTGAGGCATGGCATTCCACTCTTCTTGAAGGGCGGCCCTAAGGTCATTGAAGTTCTGGGCCTCTACACGGCGACTCAGCTGATCCCATAGGTTTTCTATGGGATTCGGGTCTGGAGAAAGTGCAGGTCACTCCATTTAAGGTACCCCAGCTTCCAGCAGCCATTCCCTAATGATGTGGCCTCGATGAGCTGGAGCATTGTCGTCCATGAAGATGAAATTAGGCCTGTGTTGTTCATGCAGGGGCACAATGACTGGAATAATGATGATATTCAGGTAGTATTGGCTTGTCACTGTACCATTCACAAGATGTAGGGCAGTTCTGTATTGAGTGGACACACCTGCCAAGACTGTAACACCACCACAACAGTGGCTGATGCATAGTGCTCTCCTTGACGTCTCCAACATTGTTGGTGGCCATCATTTCTGCTCAACGTGAATCAACTTTCATCAGAGAACAGCACTGAGGCCCACCAGTCCCTGGTCCGACGCCTGTGCCTGGTGGTGTGGTCAGGTACCCTTGCAGGTCATCTAGCACGCAGACCACACTGATGTAAATGGTTTTGAATGGCCTGACGTGACACTCACCTCCCTTAAATGTGCCTGGAGTTGAGTGGCATCCATCATCATTCCGCAGGGCACTGTTCACAGTGAAGCGGTCATCAACGTGGGATGTGGCCAAAGGACGTCCACTTCTATGCCTTTCTGTGACTCTTCTCTTCTCTCTGTATCTCTATCGCAACCTGCTGATGACACTGTGTGACACTCTAAGCTCAGTGGCCACTTCCCTCTGAGAACATCCTGTTTGAAGCCTTGCAATAGCGAGGTACTGTTGATCAATTGTTAGGTGTGGTCTTGGTCTCATGATGTCAAAATGTGAACAGCATGATGAAGAGGACTGTTTAAATACCAATTCTAATGGAACCAGAAAATTTATTGGTCGATTCATGGGTCAAACACCAGTTGTGAATTTTGCTGTTAAGCACCTTGTTAGAGAACAGCAAGTTATGCAAAAAGTACTGAAACAGTATTTGGATATGTGCATTCAAAAGTGTTGAGTGCAGTTTTTATTCCTGCTTCACAGACAAAACGGGATTAGTTGGAAAAAAAAAAATATATGACTTTGTGTTATAACTCAACAATCCCATCCAACTACCCAAATGGGATAGCTTCCCTCCTTTCTATAACCGGGCAACTATATTGTTTAAACATTTAAATAGAATTCCAGCATAGAAGCTAGCTAACACTCTGTCCCACAGACTATTGCAACCCAAAATCACTTCAGGGCTCCATTACCAAATATTGCATAGAGTGAGTGTCATTTCTCACAAAACTTCTCTTCAGCATCATATGAAATTCAGAAAGTCCAGCTTCCGCCTTCAAATGAAATACAGTTTAAGTTACCAAGTTGTTTCTTAAAAATATTCTGTATAGATTAAATAAATACTGTGTACTCACTTCTGTTCTCTCTGCTCTAAACAGTGTCTCCAATTCTGGTCGAGCTTCGAAGTAGCTAGAGCCAATGAGACCAAAGAACAAGTTGGAGCATATGATGTGGTGTGAGTTTGAATGCACACAATTGCTATAAACTCTGAAAGAGCTTAATTAGTGTGAGACACCAGATAGATATGGACAACATAAGCTTAATCACAATCAGGCCACATCTGGAATGGACAGACCTGGGCCACATCTGGCATGGACAGACCTGGGCCACATCTGGCATGGACAGACCTAGGCCACATAAACTAAACCATAACCAGGCCACAACTGGCAAGGACAGACCTGAGCAGCATAAACCAAAACATATCAGGCCACATCTGTCATGCCATCATATAAACAGTGCCATCACTGCCAGACCCGGTCCGCATCTGGTTGATATACCACTTGCCATTCCAGCAGTGCCAGCTTAATGCCAGATCTGGTCCAGACCGCAAATAAAATAATACATATAAATGCAAAGCAGATCGAAAACATTCACATGCAAACCTCATCATCTGCTTCCCAAACAGATAGGAGGATCTTTGCATGTCATTGTGGACATTTTTGTTGTAATATGATTTTCATTGCATGTGGCTACATGGAAGTCTAGATTTACTAACTTGATAAATCTACACCAGAGTGTGTGGAGAGGACCAACCTGCTGCAGCACAAATATCCTGGAGGGGAACTGCTGGACAAGGTGAAAAACCTAGTGGAATGAGCCTACTCAGCACAAGAAGATGCTTGAAGACTGGATTGCTTTTGTTGTGGCTGCTAAAGCAAACAAAAGTTATTGGACGTATCCCATGCACTAAAGGAATGGGCATAAGTGATGAGAACCCGAACTGCGCACAGCAGATGCAGTCTCTCTTGCTCCACCGACTTGTGGGGCGGAGGGCAAAAGGCTCATGTTCATCAAGGATCACTAGATCAATTTGTGGTGAAGTGTTGGGCAGGCAGGATCCATATGCGGTGTAAAGAGAACTTTATTATAAACAAGTCTAAAACTGCAATGCAGATCAAGTCATAAACAGGCAGAGAGTCAAAGAACCAAAGAATACTGTCAGGAAGGCGTACAAAGCTGACAAATCCAAAATCCAAAAGACTGATAAATTCAATAAGCACGGTCATACACAAAGCCAAAATGCAGTAGAAATGACAAACAGCTTGTCACACAGTATAAACTGATGATACTTTGTGTCTGGATGCCAGTATGAGTGTGGGGTAAAGGTCTACAAACCTGGTAGAGAAAAACCGGAAGTGAAATCCGTGACACGTATACTATAGGGGTAGCTGAGGGTGGTGTTGTAGGAATCATAAAGATTTTATCATCATAGATCTATAAAAGAGCTGCAGGTTATTGTAATCATAAAGAAAGATCTACATGATGTGTTAAAGGCCAGGGAAACAATGTTGGGAGCAGTGCATGGTGACTATTTTAATCCATTTCCATTTTCCATTTAAATTAAAAGTAGCACTGCTCACCTGTTGATAAATTTTGAATATACGTCAGCACACTCTGTGCTGACCTTGTGAAGTTGTTTGTTTATTACCTCATCTTATGATCGTCATATCTTTTGCTTCAACCTAGAAATTTTTTTGTTTTTTAAGGTTTTCTTACATTAAGACCACTGATGGTATGCTCATATCACATGCCACATGGGTTTATGATCTTTTCTGATCTCCTTTTCAAGATTTATAGATTGCCTTCCTATACCACACACCATTTGTGAGAAATCTAATATATTTAGTGGTTATTGTTGATAAGTTCTCAAAATGCATTGAAGCCTTTCCTTGCGCAAAAGAGAATGCAAGCAAAGGAAATCATAGGGAAATCATCATTTCTTTTAAGGTGACCTAGAGGTGTTTGTTGGTGATTACACTCAAGCTTTGACTGAGAAATTGAACAGTATGCATGCTAATGGCTTGACCTTTTTACCTCTACCTACAGAGCAGTTGACTCACCCTTTTCTCCCAGGTGATGCTATATTGGTAAAAAGCCTCAAACCCTGAAAAGTGGGAGAAGCACTGTGTATTAAAGCAGCTCTTAAGGAGCTTCATCTCTCCTTACCTTTACAAGGTTCTCCAGAGAAAATAGAAACTCAGTAATCAAGCAGCCCTTAGGGGGCCTCATATTATCTCATCTTTTCACATAAACATGTTGTCTTTTACACGTCTGACAATCTGACAGGAGAAAGAACTGCTAATCTTCCTAAACCCTGGTTCTGTAGACATTTTGCTGATTCTAGAACTGGTCCATGTTGCAATCTTTAGAAATAAACTCAGTCATTGCTTGGGAAAAAAAAGTTACTCAGCAAACGTTTGTCATATTCTTAGTTTTGGTTGAGGTCGGGGCTGATTCATAATAAACTCATCAACCTGCCTAGAAAAACATGAATCATCACATCTGTTTTCTGCCAACGTGTTTGTTGCTTATTGACAATGCAGAACACTACACCTTTGTTTTGTATAAATACTCCATACGATATTCTCTTCCCTCAGTAAGCTCAGAGGTAGTGACAGCATGGATTTTAAGAATTTTTCTTAAAATCCAGGTAAAACAAATCTACATCATCAGTGATGGATCAAGGTATAAAAACCAGCTTTCATGCTGCAGTCCACAAACTTAAATCATTTTTTTAAATCAATGTTTTTGTTTATTTTTGATATTTATATATTTAATTAATTATATAATTAGATATTTAATAACGTATATTAATATAACTTATGTCTATAGAAAATAGAATAGAAAAACAAGAAATAAGTAAATATATCTAAATAGAAAGAAGAAGAAGAAGAAGAAAATGACAGTAACAGTGGCAAGTGCATTACATTTGACTGTTCAAAGTAGACTAGTGTATTTGTACACTAGAATTACAATTTTATTAGTACAATTTAGCATCAATTAAAGGTAAAAGTTTATAATTTATCATATATTTATATATAATATTTCTAATATAAAAGGTCTGAACACTCACTACAGAGATCTAAGTAAGAAAAGTTTTGGGGTTTTTTTCCTGCCAAGGACTACCGAACCATTCTGGAGGACCATGTGCACCCAATGTTCAAACATGCCGTGTATCAGGATGATAATGCACCAATACACACAGCAAGACTGGTGACAGAGTGGTTTGATGAACATGAAAGTGAAGTTGAACATCTCCCATGGCCTGCACAGTCACCAGATCTAAATATTATTGAGCCACTTTGGGGTGTTTTGGAGGAGCGAGTCAGGAAACGTTTTCCTCCACCAGCATCACGTAGTGTCCTGGCCACTATTCTGCAAGAAGAATGGCTCAAAATCCCTCTGGCCACTGTGCAGGACTTGTATCTGTCATTCCCAAGACGAACTGATGCTGTATTGGCCGCAAAAGGAGGCCCTACACCATCCTAATGAATTATTGTGGTCTAAAACCAGGCGTTTCAGTTTCATTGTCCAACTCATGTATCTTCTACATAAGAATTATTTATTACTACGGCACACAGATGTATTAAACCCAGTATTTGAACAGGCCCTCTTTGACTTTCTCTTTGTCACTGTTTATAGTGGCCACTTGCACTAGCTGAACAGAAATATGAACACTGAAATATGAACACTGAAATATGAACACTGAAATATGAACACTGAAATATGAACACTGAAAACTGATGTTGAATTTAAGGTGACAAAGTCAAAGTGGGTGTGTTACAAACAGAGCAATAAAATTGTGTGTGTTCATCTGCTACTGTTAAATCTTGTCCTCTGCCTTCCCCTACTTATTAAAGCTTAAACATTGTAGGTTAAATAAACATGCTTGACTTGAAGGTGAACGTTTAGATGTTACAGGTCATCCTTTATCTTGTGGAAGATGCTTCCATCTGGCTGCACCCTCCAGGTCACTGTGGTGTTCTCCAACATGCCTTTTTCTTTCAGTTTCTGCTTCATCTGAAGAATAGAATCAGGATTTAATTATTCAAAAACAAAAAGAAAAAATACACATAACCCAGAAAACAGGAATTAATAAAAAGAGCAAAATGACAGACATTTGAATAGGTGAGCAGTTATAGCAGGGGCTTAAAACAAAATTTCTCTAAATTTCAGAGATGTCCTGTTACTCACCTGCTCTAAAATCGACAACTGCACAGCAGGATCAAACACACTGCCATCAGACTTCACCTGCAGTCTCACTGTCTGACTCCTCATGATGACTGTGAAATAAACACACAGATGCTGTAGTTTAATTTCCTTTTCCAAAAGTCTAATTTGAACTTCCTCCAATTTCTTCTTATTGTTCTGTCAATTACTCCTGAACTGTGAGCTTAAATTCTGCTGTTTTCATATAATTTAGTTCTAATCAATTAAATATAACCCATATTTTATTAACACAAGGGAGGTTGGATTGATATAGTGGTAAATTTTACGGACAGTTTATCCAGAAGCACTGATCACTGCAACAAATTCTAGATAAATGTGTTTATAAATAGAAACAAAAGCATTTATTATTATATATAAAGACGAAATTAATTACTTAAATATATATATTTTTGAGAATTTTGAAGTTGCCATCAACTTAATATTAATAGCAATAACAAAGAAAACACAATACTCACAGGACTGACATAAGTAATTAAACATGCTGGTGCAGGGTGCATCATAGAGCTCTCCGTTATAAAGCATTACACAACTCTCATGTCCTCCACACTGTAAAAAAAATCTTGTAAATAAATGGTCAAATCACTGGCAGCAGCAGCTGCCAAACAAAAACCGTAAAATTAAAGTAAAATAGGTTCATTCAAATAAAGTGCAAAAACAATAATTTTACATACATTTTTTATTAAATATTTTACAGAAAAACACTGTAATTTTACGGATTTTTCCTTTACTGTTATGAATCACTACCTTCAGTAAAGTGACAGCATTAAATATTTTACAGAAAAACACTGTAATTTTATGGATTTTTCCTTTACTGTTATGAATCACTACCTTCAATAAAGTGACTGCATTAAATATTTTGCAGAGAAACACTGTAATTTTAATATTTTTTCTTTTATTATTAAGAATCAACATCTTCAATAAAATGTCAAGACATGCTCAAAATTGTAAATTAAACAGTTTTATTTTTAAAGACAAATAAATTCAGTTTAAAAATTACAGTACCAATGAACATGAAATTTATTTAAAATTTATTATTCACTGTACTGATTAAAAAAATTATCATAAAATATAAGCTTTAGGATATCTGTGAAACATTTTCAGCTAAACCATACTGAAGAAATACAAAACTGATGGATGTACAAGATACAAGAAATCTCGATACAAGATCTTCAATAATTTTTCACAAACAGTTCTTCAAAGCCCCCAGGATGAATTGAAAAACTAATAATGGCAGTTCTCCAAGTCTCATGAAATCATGATTTCACCTTTAAAATGAGTGGAGAAAGGAACAATTGGTGCTGTTTGCTGTTTTTTAGCTTGTTTTTTCAATTAATTTTGTATTGTTTTCCACAATATTCTACTGACTTCTGGGGACTGTGTAGCTCTGATAAAATGTGTGGATAAATATTAGATTGTCTCTTAAAGGATTAATTCACCCAAAAATGAAGAATCATCAAGAGTCTTTTACTCACCCTTTTGTTAATTGTCAAAACACAAATGAAAATATTCTGTTCCTCCTACAACTTTCATAATGAGATTGTAAAACTAATCTATATTAATCAGGTGGTTTAGTCCAAATTTCCTGAAGAAATTCAATCACTTTATATGATGAACAGATTTGATTTGATTCTAACATGCTGTGTAACACACGAGAATGAACCGCACTGGTTCCCACAATTCAAACAAGCATGCTTGAGCTTCCATTTGCCATAACTGATGTGTGCGCTGATCAATGCAAATACGTGAATAAAAGCTTAAATTTAATCTGTTCATCATATAAAGCGATTGAGTCTCTTCAGAAAATTTGGATGGATTTGTTTTACAATCTCTTTATGAACTTTTTGAAGTGACAAAATGGTAGTTGCCTAGACTGACTGACAGATTTAATTAATAATGCCTTCAGTTTTTCTTGAAGATGAACAAAAGTCTTACAATTCTGAAATGAAATGAAGGTGAGTAAATGAAGACAGAAACTAGATTTTTGGCTGGATTATCCCTTTATATACACTATATTGCCAAAAGTATTCGCTCACCCATCCAAATAATCAGAATCAGGTGTTCCAATCACTTCCATAGCCACAGGTGTATAAAATCAAGCACCTAGGCATGCAGACTGTTTTTACAAAAATTTGTGAAAGAATGGGTCGCTCTCAGGAGCTCAGTGAATTCCAGCGTGGAACTGTGATAGGATGCCACCTGTGCAACAAATCCAGTCGTGAAATTTCCTCGCTCCTAAATATTCCACAGTCAACTGTCAGCTGTATTATAAGAACGTGGAAGTGTTTGGGAACGACAGCAACTCAGCCACGAAGTGGTAGGCCACGTAAACTGACGGAGCGGGGTCAGCGGATGCTGAGGCGCATAGTGCGAAGAAGTCGCCAACTTTCTGCAGAGTCAATCGCTACAGACCTCCAAACTTCATGTGGCCTTCAGATTAGCTCAAGAACAGTGCGCAGAGAGCTTCATGGAATGGGTTTCCATGGCCGAGCAGCTGCATCCAAGCCATACATCACCAAGTGCAATGCAAAGCGTCGGATGCAGTGGTGTAAAGCACGCCGCCACTGGACTCTAGAGCAGTGGAGACGCGTTCTCTGGAGTGACGAATCGCGCTTCTCCATCTGGCAATCTGATGGACGAGTCTGGGTTTGGCGGTTGCCAGGAGAACGGTACTTGTCTGACTGCATTGTGCCAAGTGTAAAGTTTGGTGGAGGGGGGATTATGGTGTGGGGTTGTTTTTCAGGAGCTGGGCTTGGCCCCTTAGTTCCAGTGAAAGGAACTCTGAATGCTTCAGCATACCAAGACATTTTGGACAATTCCATGCTCCCAACTTTGTGGGAACAGTTTGGAGCTGGCCCCTTCCTCTTCCAACATGACTGTGCACCAGTGCACAAAGCAAGGTCCATAAAGACATGGATGACAGAGTCTGGTGAGGATGAACTTGACTGTCCTGCACAGAGTCCTGACCTCACCCCGATAGAACACCTTTGGGATGAATTAGAGCGGAGACTGAGAGCCAGGCCTTCTCGTCCAACATCAGTGTGTGACCTCACAAATGCGCTTCTGGAAGAATGGTCAAAAATTCCCATAAACACACTCCTAAACCTTGTGGACAGCCTTCCCAGAAGAGTTGAAGCTGTTATAGCTGCAAAGGGTGGACCGACGTCATATTGAACCCTGTGGATTAGGAATGGGATGTCACTTAAGTTTATATGCGAGTCAAGGCAAGTGAGCGAATACTTTTGGCAATATAGTGTATGTTGGCATGCTCAGTGCTGACCTTTTGTTTATGACCTCATCTTATGATTATCATATCTAATGCTCTGCCCTAGACATTCTTTTTGTTCTGTTCTGATAAACATGTGCTGAACAGACACTTTGTGACAGTTTCTTCTTCTTCTCCTCCTTATTAGCTTAGAGTTAATAGTAGTGTGACAAAATTCTTCTCTGAATCTGAGCAGAACAATATTTTGAAATCAGAGTTGGAATATCATGTAACACCAGCCTTCACCCTACAGTTTACAAATACACTGAACAAAATTCTAAAAGCAACACTTTTGTTTTTTCCCCCATTTTTCATGAGCTGAACTCAAAGACTTTTTCTATGTACACAAAAGGCCTATTTCTCTCAAATATTGTTCACAAATCTGTCTAAATCTGTGTTAGTGAGCACTTCTCCTTTGCCCAGATAATTCATCCACCTCACAGGTGTGGCATATCAAGATGCTGATTAGACAGCATGATTAGTGCACAGGTGTGCCTTAGGCTGGTCGCAATAAAAGGCCACTCGAAAATGTGCAGTTTTATCACACAGCACAATGCCACAGAGGTCGCAAGTTTTGAGGGAGCGTGCAATTGGCATGATGACTGCAGGAATGTCCACCAGAGCTGTTGCCCGTGAATTGAATGTTCATTTCTCTACCATAAGCCATCTCCAAAGGCCTTTCAGAGAATTTGGCAATACATCCAACCGGCCTCACAACCACAGACCACATGTAACCACATAAGCCCAGGACCTCCACATCCAGCATCTTCACCTCCAAGATCTTCTGAGACCAGCCACCCAGACAGCTGCTACAACAGTGTGCAGTAAGACTGTCTTTGATGCTCCTTAAGAGCATGCACAGGTCCTGTTGGGACCTAAGAGTTCATTGATATATTCTGATTATATCTCGGCACACTCTGTCCTGGGCTGACTCTGGCCCTTGGCTGACTATGTGACACCATTTGTTCATGACCTCATCTTATTACCATGATATCCTTTGTTTTGTCCTAAAAAATCTTTTTGTTCTGTTTTGAGAACATGTGCTGAACACAGACACTCCGTGACAGTTCTGTCTTCGATGTCTTAGATAGGCCTTTTTATAGTAAACACACAAAACTGCCAGTGAACATGTCAACCACCACATCTGTTTCTGCTGATGTCTTTTGTTTACCTATAGATAATAATCAAGATTATACCTTTCTTCTGTATAAATACTTCTTGTTCATCTCAGTAAAATTTGAAGAATTTTGCTATTCAATCACTGTCTTTGTGTGGTTCTTTGGCAAAAATTTCCCTGATATCAGTAGAGGCAGTGGCAGCAGAGTGACTCAGGATTCTTCTCCAAGTGAATCTGAAAAATTCTATTACCCTTGTATGTAGGCAACCGTCTGTCTCCCGCCCAGTGAGGACATGGTCTGATGAGACCAGCAAGGCTCTGACTGTTTTGATAAAACTGTGTGGGAGGAACTGTGCAATCCACATGGGAAAGATATTGACAATAACAGACTGTATTACCGATTATATTCATTTCTGTGTGGAGAATACTGTACCCATCAACACTGTATGGTGTTTTCCCAATAACCATCGATCAACCCTGAAATAAAGGCTCTCCTTAAAGAGATAGAGAAGGTTTATAAATCAGGAAATAAGGAGGAACTAAAAACTGTACAGAGAGAATTGAGAATGAAGATCAGAGAAGGAAAAAACATGCTACAGGAGGAACATGGAGGATCAACTGCAGCAGAATAATGTCAGCGGTGTGTGGAAGGGGCTCAAAACCATTATTGGTCATAAGAAGCCCAGTTCTCAGGCTGAGGGTGATCAGAAGTGGGTGAACGACCTGAATCTATTCTTTAATAGATTTGATCAGCCACCTTCCACAGTCCCCAAACGGTCCACCCTGCTGCTGAAACCTCCCTTCTCTGCTCCCACAGCAAGTTACTCTGTCCCCACCTCTCCTCCCTGTGCTGCATTCAGCTCACAGCCTACACACAATATATCTCTCCACAACATATCAAACCTATCCCCTCTACCAATTCTCCCCAGCCCACTTCACACTGCCCCTCACAGAAGCCAAGGTGAGAAAGGAGCTAAGGAGGATCAGTGCGACGAAGGCTGCAGGCCCAGACTGCATCAGCCCCAGGCTCCTTAAGACCTGTGCAGATCAGCTGTGCAGCATATTGTTGTGCATGTTTGGTCTGAGCCTGAAGCTGGGAAAGGTGCCACAGCTGTTGAAGACATCATGCATGGTACCTGTACCAAAGACATCTCGCTTTTGGATTTTGGGGACTATAGCCCTGTAGCACTGACTGTATTTTGGGGATTATAGACTGGTAGCACTGACCTCACATCTGATGAAGACACTGGAGAGGCTGGTGCTTACTCATCTCCGACCTCTGGTGAGCCCATCAATGAACCCACTTCAGTTTGCCTACCAACCAGGGAGATGTGTTAAAGACACTGTCATCCTTCTTAGTAGGGCTCTTTTACACCTGGAGAAGGCTGGGAGCACAGTGAGAGTTATGTTTTTTTACTTCTCTAGTGTTTTCAACACCATCCAACCTGTGCTTCTGAGGGATAAGCTCTACCTCACAAACCGACCACAGTAAGTGAGGGAATGTGCGTGTGATATTCAAGATTCAAGATTCAAGATATGAGTGTCTGCAACCTGGGAGCCCCACAGGGAATAGTCCTGGCCCAGTTCCTGTTCACTGTCTACACTGCAGACTTCATGTTCAGCTCAGCATCCTGTCACCTACAGAAGTTCTCTGACAACTCTACCATCTTCGGCCTGATCTCAGATGATGACAAGTATTACAGACAACTGATCCAGGCCAATGGAACTGCCCCCAGATAAATGCAGGGAAAACCAAAGAGTGGTGGATTTGTGCAGGCACAAACACCCTTTACTACCACCTATGAACATTCAGGGAAAGGACATTGAGAGAGTGGATTCCTAAATTCTTGGGTGTTCATCTAAACAACAAACTGGACTGGACAAATAACATGGATGCAGTCTTCAAGTTTGGACAGAGCGGACTCTTTCTGCTGAGGAGACACTGCAGGGAGCACTACTAAAGACCTTTTTTGACTCTGTGGTGGCCTTAGCCATCTTCTACCGAGCATACCAAGCATTTCATGACTATTGTTTGGATTACTATGTATGACCTTACCTGTTCTTCAACTACTGATTAAGCCTGTTGCTATTGGATTTACATGTATGATCTTACCTGTTTATCGACCATGGTTTGAACTGTTTTCTTGTTTCAGATTTGTTTGCCCGTTTTTGCCTGCCAGTTTTGCTGTTATAAATCTGCTTATGGATTCCGTGGATGTACTTTTGTACTTTTTGCCTAGCCAATCAGAAGCCCTGTTAAGTGCTGTCAGGAGCATGCCTAGCCAATCAGAAGCCTAGACAAACATTTATTACGGTTCTGGTAGTTTAACAACAATGGCAGTCGCGGGAAGGCGATGCCCTTGATATGCGAAAATTTCATTGTAGAATGTAGAAGTCCGACCAGGTCTCGTCTAAAACCGCCATAACTGTGTGCCTGGTCTGTGTTGTGGGAGTTCTGTATGCAGCAGCAGTGAGCTCCGTGTTACATTCCAGCCCCTCTGTTCATGAACGTAATGTGTGAGTAACTGCGTGTGTATGTGCATGCATGTAAAAAGTCCAGTAAACAATGTTAACACAGTCGCTAGTTTACGTAAGTCTGCTATTGCACAAAATATCTTCATAAACAAACCTCAGAATATCAAGTGTGAGTTCCATCGTAAAAGCCTTATGTTCCTGGGACATATGCCCTCACCAGAGGGAAAAGAGATGGACCAGGCCAAAGTTCAAGCCGTCACTGACTGACCAGAGCCAGCCACGATCAACGAATTACAGTGTTTCCTGGGTTTCACCAACTTTTACAGAAGTTTCATACAGAATTATAGCACCATTGCTGGTCCCCTGATCTCTCTCTTGAGGGGTAAACTGAAAAAAATGCAGATTGTGGTGGCCCACTCTGTTTTGTGACGTTGAAGAATATGTCAAGTCTTGTACTACCTGTGCTCAGTCCCACACCAGTTGTCAGATCCCGGAAGGCCTACTAGAACCATCACATTGTTTCATCAGGTTTTCAGGAACTATGGGCTTCCAGAAGATAAAGTGTCGGACCTGAGTTTAATTTCTGGATACCACCCACAGTCCAATGGTCAGGCAGAACAGTTAAACCAGGAAACAACACTGTTTGAGCGAGTTCCTCCCCTGGGCCGAGTATGCTCAGAACTCCCTCACGCACAGGTCTCATGCCCTTCCAGTGCGTCTTAGGTTACCAAGCACCACTTTTCCCTTAGTCAGGAGAGCCCTCAGATGTACCCACAGTAGATGATTGGTGCAGGCATAGCCAAGAGGTATGCGAACGAGCCCATGTGTGCTTGCAGAGAGCTGTGCGAAGACAAAGGCTGCAGGCCAATCGACGTCATCGCCAGCACCCCGCCTATTGAGTGGGACAATGGGTCTGGCTGTCTACCAGAAACTTACGACTTCAACTCCCCTGCCGCAAGCTTAGCCCCAAGTTCATTGGACCTTTTGAAATTGTGCAGCAAGTCAACCCCATTTCTTATCGCCTGCAGCTTCCCCTGACATCTCCCCCACGTTTTGTCTCCCTCCTTAAGCCTTGTTTGCCCGTTTGTGCCTGTCGGTTTTGCTGTGTAATAAATCCGCTTATGCATTCTACAACCAATGCCTCTGCCACCTCATTACAATATCATCAGTCTAGCTAAATAAAATATAAATAAATCAAACTATTATTGCAGATTCTGACAGTTTTTTTTTTGGATTAAAATCTAAAAAAAGTTTGTATGAGTAGGATAAATTGATAAATGTGCTGAAGTGAAACAGCAAACAATAAAAGCCAAATAATATAAAGTTATTGTTTGTTTATTGCATTAGAAGCTTAATGACAGCTGGATTTTAATTCTACGAGAATTGTATTCATTAATCTTCTTTCTCAATTAATATCCCAATACCTTTATCATTAACAGTCCTTCAAGAACTCCATACAGTTTAGTAAAAATGAATTATAGAAATAGTGTTAAAGACTATGAAAATGAATAACAAAAAGTGGTTTATAAAAATGGTCATACCACGAGTGACACAATAGAAGGAAAAGGTCAAGCTTCATGATGCACAGATAGCTGAGAAAATAAAATGTTATTTATTTATTTAAAGGACAGAACTAACGACTAAAGTATAACACTGTAGCAATTTTTTTCTTTGTCATGCGTTGGAGTGTAAGTGAAGGAAACAGTTTCAAAGTGTACATCAAAAAAATAACAGAGAGAGAGAAAAATCAGACATGATGTGTGTTATGACCCTGAGGTAGGCCTAGGGGAACCTCAGAGGATACACATCAGCAGTTTGAAATGGTGCACTGTTCCACTGACATCTAAGAAAAGACTAAATCTGAATTCAAGCAGCTCTTAAGGAGCCTCAACTCTGCTCACCTTTACAAGGTTCTCCAGAGAAAATAGAAAGTGAACAATTAAGCAGCCTTTAGGGGGGCCTCATCTCATCTCATCTCATCCACATATTAAACATCTCTGTTATCTTTTAAACATGTCTGGGGGGAAAAACTAACCTTCCTAGACCCTTGTTTTGTAGACTTTTTGGTCATTCTAGAACTTTATAAATAGTATACATCTTTATAAATAAATTTAGACAATGCTTAGAAAAAAAGTAATTCAGCAAACATGTTTGTTATATTCTTAGTAAGGGTTTGGGCTGGGGCTGTGAGACAGATCAGTAAGCAGTGAGTGCTCTGTGCTGACCTTGAAATGTCATTTGCTTATGACCTCATATTATGATCATCATATCCTTTCCTTTGACCTAGAAATTCTTTCTGTTTTGTTCTGATAAACACAGACACTCCGTGACAGTTTTTTGATAATCTTTTTTCTCAATAAACTCATCAACATACCTGTAAACACATCACCAATCACTTATTTTTATTTTTTTAACACCTTTGTTGCTTAAACAATTCCAAATACTACACCTTTGTTTTGTGCATATATACTCCCTGTCTGTCTCAATAAACTCTGAAGAGATTTGCTGTTAAGTCACTGTGTGATTCATTTGGCACTCTCTTCCCTGATATCAGCTTAGAGGTAGTGACAGCATGATTCCAAATCCAAGTAAAATAAATAAAAAAAATCATCAGTGTTGGCATAAGGTGTAAAAATAATCTTCATGCTGCAGTCTACAAATATAAAAACAGCTCTGTTTTGCATAGAAAAAGGAGTGTTACCTAAGAACAGCATTCAGTGTCACAAGTTTAAATGTCACAGAAAGATGATCTCATTACACAGCTGTGGACAAAAATAAATAAATAAATAAATAAATAAATAAATAATATTGTATATAATAATATTTGTTTATTGCTGATGATGTAAATTAATGTGTATATATATATATATATATATATATATATATATATATATATATATATATATATATATATATATATATATATATATACAGAAAATAGAATATAAAACAAGAAATAAGTAAATATATCTAAATAGAAATAATAAGAAGAAAATGACAGTAATAGTGGCACAAAGTGTATTTAAGGGTCAAAGGATATACTGTAATTACTGTAATTACAATTTTATTAGTACAATTTAGCATCAATTAAAGTTAAACGTTTATCATTTCTCATATATTTATATATATATATATATAGATATATATATATATATATATATATATATATATATATATATATATATATATATATATATATATATATATATATATATATTATTTCTAATATAAAAGGTCTGAGCCCTCACTACAGAGATCTAAGTAAGAAAAGTTTTTTTTTTCCCCTAGAGTAGGAATCCAGAAATTTAAGAAGGCAGCAAGGTAGAAAAAACAGACAAAACACTAAAGTACAGCACCAAGTTTCAGAAGACAACAGCTGTAACATCGCTTCCAGCAACACCCCCAACAGACCGCCAGATGGATCCCTTGCCCGAGTTCTAGAACTTCCGGGTCAAAGTTCTTTCAGGGGCCAGAGTGACTTATGGGTTCTTCACAGGTAGTGCAGATACAACTAATTACGGAGTGACAACTCATTGTCTTCCTCAGGTGGCCCCTAGGTACTATGCAGTATCTCAACACAACCTTCCTACGATCTCCAGGAGACAGAGTTGAAATGCTGGGAACTGGAGTGAGCACTGTAGCATCTGTATCTCAGCTAGTCTACATATTCCTCAGATAGGATAGTTTAACAAAATTCGGACCCTTATGTTTTAGATTGTTTATGGAACAAAGTAATGCATATTCCTATAGCTTATAAGAACAGAAAATAGAATCAAACACTAGAAATAATTACATATTTTAAAATAGAAAAAGAAGAAAATGACAGCAATAGTAGCAAGTGCATTAAATCTAACTGTTCAAAGTACACACACTGTATTTACAGTTTCTATTACATTCTCTATCTTCTACTTAGGAATTATTCTTTACTACGACACACTGATGTATTAAACCCAGCATTTGAACAGACCCTCTTTGACTTTCTCCTTCTCATTGTGTCTAGAGACCACCTGCACTAGCTGTACAGATTAAATATTAATTATTTGACAGAACACTGAAAATTGATGTTAAATTTAAGGTGACAAAGTCAAAGTGGGTGTGTTATAAACAGAGCAATAAAATTGTGTGTGTTCATCTACTTCTGGTTAATTTTGTCCTCTAACTCCCCCTCCTGATTAAAGCTTAAACATTGTAGGTTAAATAAACTTGCTTGACTTGAAGGTGAGCATTTAGATGTTACAGGTCATCCTTTATCTTGTGGAAGATGTTTCCATCTGGCTGCACCCTCCAGGTCACTGTGGTGTTCTCCAAAATGCCTTTTTCTTTCAGTTTCTGCTTAATCTGAAAAACAGAATCAGGATTTTATTATTCGAAAACAAAAAGAAAAAAATACACATAACCCAGAAAACAGGAATTAATAAAAAGAGCAAATGACATTTGAACAGGTGACCAGTTATAGTAGGGGCTTAATATTTCTCAAAATTTCAGAGATGTTCTGGGATTCACCTGCTCTAAAATGGACGACTGCACAACAGGATCAAACGCACTGCCATCAGACTTCACCTGCAGTCTCACTGTCTGACTCCTCATGATGATTGTGAAATAAACAAACACACATGAAGTAGTTCAATTTCTTTTTCCATTAGTCTAATTTGAACTTCCTCCACTTTCTTCTTCTTGCACTGTCAATTACTCCTGAACTGTGGGCTAAAATTCTGCTGTTTTCACAGAATTTAATGAGTCCTCATCAGTTAAACATAACCCATATTTTATTATCACAAGGGAGGTTGGATCAACGTAGAGGTAAATTTCTGATAGACAGTTTACCCAGAAGCAACAAATTCTAGATAAATGTGTTTATAAATAGAAACAGAAACATTAATTATTATACATTTTTTGTCACCATCATGTGCAAAAAAATATGTAAAGACGACATTACTTAAATAAATAGCAATTTTTGAGTATTTTGAAGTTGCCATCTACTGGATATTAATAACAATAACAAAGAAAAAACAACACTCACAGGAATGACAGAAGTAATTATTCGTGTCAGGGCAGTGTGCATCATGGAGCTGTCCATTATAAAGCATTACACAATTTTCAATTCCTCCATAATTAATATGTTGGCCAGGAGCCCATGGGATGTATGTAGCAATGGTCCCATCTGACCACTTCCATGTGTCTCTGTAGAGCGTTTTGGTCTAAACTGTTAAGAGCACTGGCCAAGTCTTGAGGCCAGGTCAGAAGAGTGGTGATGCCAGTGAATCTGGCAGTACTAATGAAATTAGCTGTGAAAAAAAAAGTTACCTCTCAATCAGCACCTGTCTTTACAGCACATATGATATCGAGGTTCTGTACATGGTACATCCCACCATGCATCATAAAGGCCTATGATACCACAGGCTTCTCTTCCACCAATATTTTCAGGCTCTCCTGAGGCCCAGCAGGTATAAGGGACATTCTTCAGTGGGAGCTCGTTTAAGGACCAGCGCCAGCTATTGATATCATTGTATATTCCAACCCAAGCAGGTCCTGACAGACCTGTGCTTGTTGCTTCTGTTATCAAACTTTGCCAATCACTGTCACTTAGGAATTTTGCCAGGTCATTGTAGTTCACCCTGCAGTAATTCTGTGCATCAGACCAGTTCAGCTTTGTCATCATCAGGTAATATTTGTAAAGGGCAGTTTGCAGGATAACAACTGGGACCAGACCTGTTGGTGACATTTTACTTTTTGAAATAAATTTTAACTGGTGAATATTTGACTATTGATAAAGCAATTGATAAAAGCACAATAAAATAAAGTTCTTGTTTTTTTATTTATTTATAACATAATGACTAATATAATTTCTCATTAAATGGTCTAATATCTTTTTTGGTTTTGCAAACTCTACAGAGTTTAGTCAAATTAATTAATAATAATTAGGGTTACCATTAAAAGATGTAATATTAATTTATATTAATATAACATACCATAAAATTAATATAACATTAACTATACCATTAGTGCTTTATAAAAATACTCTCACCAGTGAGAAACAGGAGAAGAAACAGTTTCAGCTTCATGATGGATGGCTAGCTGAGGGAAAAAAAATCTCAGTAATAATTAAAAAATAAAAATGTGTAAGTAACAAATACGTACTGACCTCATTTGTTCAACTTTGATTATCTAATCAAGCTTTACATCATCATCACGTGTCAGTTTAGGACCAATAGCAGTGGGGGATTACAGCATCCATCAACTACTGCACACATTCACAACACACCAAGTCACATGATCACAAACAACTGAACTATGTCTAAGGACTGTAATGACTGGCCTGAGGTGGAAGGTGTAGAATCCATAAGCAGATTTATTCATCCAAATCAGCAATCAAAGATGTAAACCAAGAAACGTAGTAAAAGTCAAAAACTGGAAATCAAACACCGGGCAAATGAAACCGAAACAAGCTTGTGAAACGTGGTAGAAACAGGCAAAGGTCATACACAGTAAATCTGTCAATAGAAGCAGTAATCCAAGGCTTGTTACATCTTAGCAACAACGATCCTTTGTGTAGAACCCGGAAATGTGATTCGTGGGTGTCCTAGTATTTGGGAGAGGGCTCCCTCTGGTGTTCTGGATCATAACAGGACGTGACAAGGACACTGAAGCACTAGCATTTAATCTGTAAAACACTTGGTCTTGTGTCTGCTGTAAGTATCGTCATTGTTGATTGTCTGATCCATGACATGGTCATGTTTATTCCATGTTTCTCTTGTCTGTGTTCATGTTCCATAGTCCTAGTCTTTGTTCACATGTGTTTTACTCAAAATAAAATTTTACTCTTAAAACTTTCTCTTAAAACTTGCTGTGTTGTGCTGTATGATGTAAATATGATGTATTGCTGTAAATATGATGTAGTGTTATATGGTGTTTAGTGCTGACAGCATTAAACACCATATAACACTACATCATATTTATTCTTATTTAAACTTCTATAAAATAACAATTACAATACTGCTTATTAATAAAAGTATGGTCATGCAGTATATTGTAAATAATATTTATCATCACACCCATTAAGACCCATTAATTTTGGTAAAAAATTCAATTCAGTAAAAGTTACAGTAATAGATCCTTTAACGAAATTAGCTTCAACATCCAACATATTAGGATGAATTAATACTAGCAGAACAGCAGGGCATATAATTACCCAACTTTTTTATGAAATTTCTTCATTAATTATTTATTAAATATTAATAAATATGCTATATCTTACTTAACCATAATTGGTTAATTACCCAACTTACCTGAACGTGCTACTTAAATGCAGTGTTGTATAAAGTACCCAAAAGCCACACTTGAGTAAAAGTACAGGTATTTTGTTAGAAAATAACTCAGGTGAAAGTTAAAGTCAACCATTATTATTCTACTTATAGAATTAAGTCTTAAAGTATCTGAAATAAACTGTACTTAAGTATCAAAAGTAGTATTTTTATGAATGTATTTAAGTATGGAAAGTAAAAGTAGAAGTAAAATAATAAAAAAAGCAATACTGTAATAATTTGGACAATTATGAATTTTATTCTGTATTGCTTTTTTTCTTAAACTTCTCAATAAATACACCACCAAAAAAATAAAACTTGCATGAATGAAAGAAGAGGCCTTTAGAACTGTATTGTAATGAACTGTACAGTATCAGTGTTTCCATACATGTGCACTTGTAACTAAGGCCATGTCCATAAATAGCCAGGTATTTTTAAAAAGGGAGATTTTTCTCTGTGTTTTGGCCTTTCATCCACATGCAAATGCAGTTTGAGGTCATTGAAAACGGAGCTTTCGGAAAACTCCTTCCAAAGTGAAGATTTTCCAAAACTCAGTTTTCAGTGGTGTTGTGTTTGTTTATGAAGATATTTTGTGCAATAGCAGACTTACGCAAACTAGTGACTGTGTTAACGTTGCTTACTGGACTTTTTACATGCGTGCACATACGCGCAGTTACTCACACATTATGTTCATAAACAGAGGGTCGGAATGAAATATGAAGCTCACTGCTGCTACATACAAAACTCCAACAACGCACACAGCGATGGTGTTTTTGGATGAGACCTGGTCGGACTTCTACAATAAAATTTTCGCAAGTCAAAGGCATCACTTTCCTGCGACGCGCCATTTTTGTTAAACTACCAGAACCTGTAATGATGTTTTGTCTAGGCTTCTGATTGGCTAGGCATGCTCCTGACAGCACTTCACAGGGCGTTTTGCGTTTTCATGTAGGCAAAGATAATTTTAACACTTATTTTGTGTTGACAGAACTTTTAAAAAATTCTTAAAAAGTTTTTTAAAAGTAGAAAAATCTCAGTTTTTAAAAATACCCAGCTATGTGTGGACATAGCCTAAAGTCATCACTAACCACAAACTTCCTTTACCGCAAATTTGTACGTAGGTTTTTTTGTAGTAAGTAGTAACAGTATCAGAGTAAAAGTATAGAATTTGTTTAAAAAAAATAGTGAAGTAAAAGTAAAACTTGACAGAAATATAAAAACTCAAGTAAAGTACAAAAACTCTTTTTACTCATTTTACTTCGTTACATTACACCACTGCTTCAATGTTTGTTTTAGTCAATTCTCACAATAAGGAGAACATTAAAACATACCTGTAATCTCAAAATCTGATGGCTGCTGTTTCTTCTGTAGCTCTGTTTTCACTGCTTGCACACAACTCTCTCAAATCGTATCTGTTTATTTCCCCTATCCTTTTAATCCTGATGTGACGTGACCTGATTTCCATATTATTTTAACTTTCACAGTCTTAGAGACTGCTTACTTAAACAAATTTAAGTAAGACAAATTTAAGACAAATTCTTGCCTGTCGAAGGAAGTGAAGAAGTTCATCAGTTGGATCAAAAATCAGATGCAACATTCAGCATGTACAATATTATCATGGCTGCTTTATAAAATCATCACTGTCTCTTCTTTGTAACTAGGAGTCAGCATTTTTGGGCAGTGAGATAAAATCTAACCCATTGGGAAACCAGAGGAAAAATGTAGAGGCATCTTAATCATAATGATTTCAAAATGATGAATGTGCAAAGGAGCAGAGATTTTTGTAATCAGAATATTGATTTTTGTAAAACAGAGTATTTTTGTATTTTAGTATGACCTGACCTTTAATTAACGGCTAGAATCAGGTCAGGGCTAGGTCCTCACACCTCCTAGGAGAAACGCAGTTTGACTATTTAAATCAATTTTCTTAGCAAATTAAAAGTCAAAAGCAGTGCTCACGTGTTGACATCACCTATTTTGTTGTCACACTTGGATCTGACCTTTTGATGTCTCTTGTTTATGACCTCATCTTAAGACCATGATCTCCTTTGCCTAGAAACTATTTCTTTTTTGTTCTGATAAACACAGACACTTCATGGCAGTTTTTAGGTAATATAAAATATTTGAGGTTGACGAGTTTATATCTTAATAAACTCATCAACCTCCCTGTAAACACATCGCACTTCACATATATTTTCTGTTAATGCCTTTGTTGCTTATAGATAATTCCAAATGGTGCACTTTTGTTTTTGTATAAATACTCTGTGTCTGTCTCATTAAACTATTAAGAGTTTTGCTATTCAGTCACTTTTCCTGTTTGGTTCATTTGGTACTCTCTTTCCTGATATATTCTCAGAGAGACTGCTGCAATTTTGTTTACACAGAGTTGTGGCCCAGCAACAGACTTTAGTATGCCACCATTCAGCTAGACAGGCTGACCTCTTTTCATGCCGACAAAAATGTGCTAAGGCTCCACCAACTTGGAGGACTACTTGGCATCAGTGACCAGCTACATCGATAAGTGTATTGATGATGTGACTGTCTAAGACCATCACCACATGCTCCAAACAGAAGCAATAGATGACCACAAAGGTTTGTTCCATGTCCAGAGATTCCGCCTTGAGAGCAGGTGACAAGATGACCTTAAGAAAAGCAAGGGCCAAACTGTCCTGAGCCATCTGAAAGGAAAACCATGCACATACCCAGAGAATTCACAGCCACTTCCATGACAGCAATGCCTCCTCATGCATGTGGCTGGGCATCCATGCAATCACTAACTACAGTGAAAAATCACCTGCCTGATGCCTTCCAGATGTGCTGAATGACTTCTACACTCAGTTTGTGGTGCAGAAAAATGTGCCAGCTATCCCTTCACCAAGCAACCATGTGCTATGTTTAACCACAGCTGATATGAGGAGAACTGTACACAGGGTTAAACCACGGGAGTCTGTTGGTCTCAGATAACATTCCTGGCAGGGTGTCACTGACATCTTTTACATTTTCTTGAGCAGTGCTCAAGAAGTATACTGTGTTCTGCCTTACACACATTGTTATGAAATATGTCATAAGGCACATCAAGATCCTTCTGCTAACCTTAGTGGACTGCCTGCAGTTTGTGTATTGTCCCAGCCACTCCATGGATGATGCCACTGCCACAAACCTCCATTTGGTATTTACATTGGTCACTACAGCTGATAAATTACTCCTCAATGCATGTTTGATTTGTGCTAGATCTAACATTCAGGGTAAACTGCCAAACATGTTACATCCTCCAGAGGCTCATTTTCAAGGTTTATATATTTTGAAGATATGTAGTCATGCTGTCCTTTCGATCATCATATCCTTTGTAGACATTCATTCTGTTCTGTTCTATTAAGCATGTACTGAACAGACACTTTGTGACAGTTAAGTTTCTTCTTCCATGTCTTTCATTTGACACTCTCTTCCCTGATCAGCTCAGAGTTAGTAGCAGTGTGACAGTGTAGACAGTTCTTCTATGAACCTGAGAGTTGGATTAACTTGTAAAACCAGCCTTTAACCTGCAGTCTACAAATATGAAAACAAAGAAGTCTGTTTTACATAGGAAAATGAGATTTACCTAAATGCAGCATTCAGTGTCAGTGGTCTAAATGTCAGAGGAGTATTCTATTACACAGCTGTGAACAAAAAAAGGTGAAAATTAAATAATACATATAAATGCAAAGCATTTAAATGCAAACCTCATTATCACCTGTTTATGTATGTGCAGATTATGTATGTAATCTGGTTCCCTAGAAGTGAATGAGACGCTGCATCATGGCTGGTGCTATGGGAATGCGTCTTTGTGGATGTTGTGTCTGAAGTTGTGTTTGAAATCACACAGATTTATCAGCTCAATTAGGTCATTTGATGAAGCGGAGGGCACCAGCAAGACCATAAAAGTGCATATACATCACATTACTCCAGCCTCCACTTGTCTAAAGAAATTAGCAAGTTGATGACTGATGTGTGGCTAATGTGACACAGTGTCTAGTTCACTTCTCAGGGAACTGGGTTCCATATGCAACTTGGTGTATTTCCATTTGAGGGAACTTGATGCTACATCATGGCTGGTGCTTTTGTGAACGTCAATACCAAGGCCACCACATGCTGGGAGATGTCTGTCCTGGATGTTGTGAAAGGGCACAATCAAGCCGGGATCAGAGCACCATTAGCTCTGTAAGACCCAGGACCCAGGGGTGGGGTCCAGGCCATAGAACATTATAAGGATGTGCGGAGAGGACCAACCTGCTGCAGCACAAATATCCTGGAGGGGAATTGCTGGACAAGGCAATAAACCTAGTGGAGTGAGCCCACTCAGCACAAGATGCTGCTTGGAGAGTGGATTGCTTTTGTTGTGTCTGCCAAAGCAAACAAAAGTTATTGGATGTATCCCATGCACTAAAGCAATGGGCGTAAGTGATGAGAACCCGAACTGCATACAGCAGATGCAGTCTCTCCTGCTCCACCAACTTGTGGGGCAGAGGGCAGAAGGCCCATGTTCATTAAGGCCCACAATGGCTGAATAGTCAGCAGTAGCTCCGCAACCTTGACAAATAAGTGTGGAGGTCTGAAAAAATTGGAGATGGCTGCATGGAGATGGAAAGTAGCATGAAGTTAGTAAAAGATTGTCAAGCTCAGAGCAGACAACATTAAACTTTTATCATGCCAATCTAAGCTAAGCTTTGCAACAGCATGTGTGATTACATCAGAATCTTTTCAAACACCACCAAATTTGGTGGCAATTCGATCCTTGTTGCACACATTGAGCTCCTCAGAGTCAGATGCAAACAGCATTGTAATTCTCATCTAGGTCAGAAGAAAATGCTCCCAGAGTCAAAGCAGAGGTATTACAATGAGCTGAGGGAACAACCAAAAAGGTGAACCCATGACCAAATTCAGTGCCACGTAGTGCAAACGTTTTTCTGGAAATACAGGCAAGTAAACAAGGAATGAGCTTAGCGACAGTGTGCAAAACTCACAAACAGCAGAAACGCAAGTGATTGATTTCTCTCAGGAAGCAATTCAATGGAATACCACTCAGGAGAAATCACAAGACAAGCTTCAACAACTAAAGGAGGGAAACCTGAGTCAGGAGAGAAAGCAAGAGAATGGGAATCACCTATCTCTTGTTACGCCTCTGCAAACTCGACTGGCGAGATCCATAATCTAAGTCAGCAAACAATGAGGCACAGGTACTTGGCTGGAGAAAACAGTGAGAGTGGAGTTTATGGAGAGGAAACCAAACAAAGAATGCAGAAAACATGTGAGTCCTCTATGGCACAGATGCTTGCACTTTCTGAATTTGCTTGCCATCTTTCCTAATCTTTTAAATGTATCTTATTTTTCACTAATCTAGACAGAGAGGATAAACAATTGACACAAACATACACAGAGCACTTCTTGAAGACCAAGAATCTGGAGTAATGTGATGTAGATGCCCTTTTATGGTCTTGCTGGTTGCGCTCCACTTCGTCACATGACCTACCCAAGCCGATAAATTGGTGTGATTTCACACAGAGCTTCAGACACTTCTGTAAATATGCATTCCCATAGCATGTTGTGTCTGAAACCCTGTGTGAAATCATGACAATTTAGCAAAATCATGCTCAGGTAGGTTATTGAAAGAAGCAGATCATGCCAACAAGACCATATAAAGGCATCTATTTCACATTACTCCAGCTTCTTTGTCTTCAGGAAATGCTCTGTGTATGTTTGTGTCAATTGTTTCACAATCACTGAACACACACAAACACACCATACACACTTATACCTCATAAAATGTCTAATTCCACTGTCCACTTTGAACAGCAAACAGTTTTTTGTTGTTAGATTTATTTAATTTTAATAAGAATTACACTTGTACAGTTTAAGTGTATTTTGTATTTCTTTAAATTGTTTATTATTTTACTATTTATTTCTTATTTTCTATACTATTTGCTATGCTCTTCAATCTGGCTAGCACTCCACCAACCCTTCATTAGATGGAGCACCGGGAGCATCGAGCGATGGAGCGACCACTGCTTCCGGTCATGCCTACGAGCACTCCCCATCCTGCGTCCACAGACGGGCATACTAGGAGCAACTAGTATCGAGAGCCCTCACCAGCACATCGAAGCGGACGTCCCTCTGGAGTATGAGAGCTACCGAGACGTGTTCAGCAAAACGGCTGCCACTAACCTACCACCGCATCGACCCTGGGACTGTGCTATCACCCTGCTGCCCGATGCCCAGTTGCCTAAGGAGCGTGTATACCCTCTGTCCATCCCGGAGCAAGGAGCTATGGAGGAATACATTCAGGAGGCACTACAGCAAGGATTTATACACCCGTCCACCTCCCCAGCGGCTTCCAGCTTCTTTTTTGTGGGGAAAAAGGATGGAGGTCTCTGGCCATGCATAGACTATCGCAACCTGAATGCGCAGACGGTAAAGTTCGCTTACCCCCTACCGCTGGTCCCGGCAGCGCTCGAAGAGCTCCGGGGAGCTCGCCTGTTCACAAAGCTCGATCTGCGGAGCGCCTACAACCTAATCCGCATCTGGCACGGGGACGAATGGAAGACCGCCTTCATTACCCCTACGGGACACTACGAATACCGGGTCATGCCTTATGGTCTCACCAATGCCCCTGCGGTGTTCCAGAACTTTATGAATGAGGTCTTCCGTGACATGCTCCACCAGTCGGTGATCGTTTATATAGATGACATCCTCATTTATTCACCCAACCGGTCGGAGCACATTCACCATGTGAAGCAGGTACTCGATCGTCTCTGCCGCCACCGGCTTTACCTGAAGCTGGAAAAGTGCGAATTCCACCGACATACCATCCAGTTCCTGGGCTATATCATTGCTGTGGGGGGCATCGCGATGGATCAATCCAAATTGGACACGGTGAGGAACTGGCCACAACCTCACTCCATCAAAGACCTGCAACGCTTCCTGGGGTTTGCGAACTTTTACCGTCGATTCATCGCCAACTTCAGCAAACATACCGCGCCCCTCACCTCCCTCCTACGCAACAAACCTAAGTCGCTCCGGTGGACACCACTGGCGCTCGAAGCCTTCAACAAGCTGAAAGCCGCCTTTTGCTTGGCACCCATCCTCCTACACCCAGATCCAAGCCGTCCATTCATTGTGGAGGTGGATGCTTCGATGTGCGGGGTGGGGGCAGTATTATCCTAACGCGGAGGTGATCCTCCCACACTCCGTCCATGCGCCTTTTTTTCCAAGAAGCTCTCCCCGGCGGAGCAGAATTACGACATAGGCAATCGGGAGCTTCTCGCAATCAAGCTGGCCTTGGAGGAGTGGCGGCACTGGCTGGAGGGAGCCAACCACCCTTTCGAGGTGATCATGGACCACAAAAGCCTTCAATATCTCAAGGAAGCAAAACACCTGAACCCAAGGCAAGCACAATGAGCACTATTCTTTACGCGATTTCGCTTCACCGTGTCATACCGTTCCGGGGGACCGAAACACCAAAGCCGACGCGCTATCCCATATCCATACGCCTAAGCCTCCCCCAGAGGAAAACACACCCATACTCCCTCCAGACCTCTTCGTCTGCCCTCTCCTATGGTCACTAGACGAAGAAATCCATGCTTCCTCCACAACCGAACCTGCTCCGCCAGGCGGTCCAGAGGGGAAAATCTACATTCCCACCGCTCAGCGCTTAACCATTCTGGACACTGTACACTGCTCTCTGGGCTCTGGACATCCGGGCAGGCAGTGAACCCTCTCACTCCTCAAGGACAGATATTGGTGGCCCAGCATGGCTCGCAACATCGGGCAATTCGTGAAAGGATGCCCAATCTGTGCGGTGATCTCGACTCCATGCCTTCTGCCAGAGGGCAAGCTCCTGCCCCTACCGATCCCTCTATGGCCGTGGTCCCACATAGGGATAGACTTTGCCACCGACCTGCCCACGTCCCATGGCTTTACTACGATCCTCATCGTAGTGGATCGATTCTCGAAGGCATGCAAACTGATACCCCTCAAGGGCTTGCCCACCGCTCTGGAGACTGTGGAGGCCCTCTTTCAGCAGGCCTTCCGCCACTTCAGGATCCCAGAGGATATCGTATCTGATAGAGGTCCCCAGTTCATCTCCCGAGTGTGGCGCGCCTTCTTCAAGAAACTGGGGGTATCAGTAAGCCTATCGTCGGGGTATCACACACAAACAAATGGACAGACTGAACACAAAGTCCAGGAGATCACACGCTACCTCAGAGCCTATTGCCACGACCGCCAACATGACTGGAGCCGATACCTCCCATGGGCCGAGTACACGCAGAACTCACTCCGCCAAGAAGCCACTGGGCTCACTCCATTCCAGTGCGTGCTCAGCTTCCAGCCACCACTCTTCCCATGGTCAGGAGAACCATCGGAAGTCCCAGCGATTGACCACTGGTTCCGCGAGAGTGAGAGGGTCTGGGAAACCACACGTCCACCTGCGCCACGTGGGGTGCAGACAAAAATACCAGGCGGACGTATGGCGGTGCGACGCTCCCCAATACCGGGCAGACGATCAAGTCTGGCTCTCCACACGGGACATCCGCCTCCGGCTCCCGTGCAAAAAGCTCAGTCTGCGTTACATCGGCCCCTTCAACATCCGGCGTCCCATCAACGAAGTGACCTATGAACTTGATCTCCCAAGGAGCTACCGGATCTCACCGTCCTTCCACGTTTCCTTATTAAAACCATTCACTAACCCTGTTCTCCCTCCTTCCACAGAACGCGAGGTGTCGTCACCGCCCGAGGTTGATGCGGACGACCCCGTCTACCAGGTCTGGGAAATCCTGAATTCCCGGCGTCGAGGCGGCCGCTTGCAATACCTGGTCGACTGGGAGGGGTACAGACCAGAGGAAAGATCCTGGGTGGACTGCGACGACATCCTCGACCCGTCACTGGTCCACGAGTTCCACCAACGCCACCCCAACTGTCCCGCTCCCAGAGGCCGCGGCCGCCCCCGTCACCGTTCCCGGACGTCTGGAGACGCCCTTTGCCTTCTGCCTGCGTCCCTCATTAAAGTTGCTGTTTGGATTTTCTCTCTACCTCCGAGTCTGGTTGTAACTATTCTATTCTATTCTATTCTATTCTATTCTATTCTATTCTATTCTATTGTCCAGCTGTCTAGATTTAACATTTTCTTCGCTACTGTGGTATGTAAATGGCCAAAAGTCTGCAGCAATACACCTACATGGGAAAGAGTATTGTAAGTACAGTAGGCCTTGTGCAGTGATCAGAAATCGCCAAAGAAACAAACTGAAATGGTGGATACGAAAGCAGAAATCTTATTGCTGTTGAGAAATGATATCCCCATGCTGCTCAGGGCTGAACTGAAAACTATTCTTGCGGACAAATTCAATAGCATGAGATCAGAATTACACGCTGTTGTCTGCAACATTGCGCTGTTATGCTCGGATCTAGAAACTATGAAAAGGACAGTAACCAATATGGAACATGGTCTGTCTGCATAATGAGGATGTGACCTCATTACAAAGTTCTGTGAGCAAACTCGAAATGGCTGTTGCAGCTTTACAAGAGAAGTGCATTGATTTTGAGGGGAGAATGAGGAGGTCAAACATCCGTATACTAAACATTGCAGAGGGACCAGGTTCGAGCTCTCCAGACTCAGTCTCAAAGCTGTTAAAAGAAGTCTTAGGCATGGATAGAGACGTGCTCATGGATAGATCACATTGCAGCCTCCAGGCAAGGCAGCCTAGTGGTAAACCTCGGGTAATTGTGGCCAAATTGCACTATTACAAGTACTGTTTGTAACTTTTTCCCCCTTTTTTCTCTCATGTTTGGTGAGATGACTTTATTTTAAATTTAAAGTTATACAGTAAGTCAAATATTGAAAATAGGATACACACTCTATCTTTGTTTGGTTCAGGAGTGTCTGCTATACTGTGATTTCTCCATAGCAAACATTTAAATGTGAGAATACCTTTTCGATGGGTTTGGGGGTCACTCTGTTCTGTTGACTTTCAGAATGATTAATAAATCCAATAGATCAGCAGGCTGCAATATAAATTTTGTCAGTTGGAATGTTAAGTCATTAAATCACCCTGTTAAGTGTAAAAAAGTAATTTTGCATTTAAAACAGCTTAAGGTAGGGATTGCCTTTCATCAGGAGACTCATTTATTTTAAAAATATCATTCTAGATTAAAGTGTGAATGGATCAGTTATATCATTCTATTTTTAATTCTAAATCTAGGGGCACAGCCATTCTTATTGAAAAAAATATACCATTTGAGGCTTCGATTGTTGAAGTAGACCCTGCAGATCATTTTGTTATTGTAGTTGGTAAACTCAAGTCAATGTCAAAGTCACAGAAGCTTTATTGTCACTTCAACCATATATAGCTGATGCAGTACACAGTGAAATGAAACAACGTTCCTCCTAGACCAGAGGTGCTACATACAACAAAAACAAAGTACAGATGATGCAGACAAACATAGAGCTAAACATAGAGATAAAGCTAAACTATACTTAAGGTGCAATTCCTTAGAGACTAGACATACAACAGAAGTGCACAGGATGACAAGATAAGACAGTGCAGACAAAGAACATATAGACAGACTGTGCAAAAGAAATAGTGTTGACAGTGAGTGCAAATATTAAAGTTACATGTAAACAAGATCAATGTAAACTGACATATACATGTAAACAGGACAATTTTGTGTGTGTGTGTCTGTGTCCAGCACAGTACAGTTCTCTGTTGAGAGCAGTTCTCAGTTGTGTGTGTGTGTGTGTGTGTCCGTATCCAGCTCAGTTCAGTTCTCTGTTGAGATACCTGATTGCCTGAGGGAATAAGCTGTTCAACAGTCTGGTTGTGCAGGTCCGAATGCTTCAGTACCTCTTTCCGGATGGCAGAAGGGTGAAGAGTGTGTGTGAGGGGTGTGTGGGATCATCTACAATGCTGTTTGCTTTGCGGATGCAGCGTGTGGAGTAAATGTCCATAATAAAGAAAGACCCCGATGAGCTGTCCTCACTATCTGCTGCAGGGTCTTGCGATCCAAGATGGTGCAATTCCCAAACCAGGCAGTGATGCAGCTGCTCAGGATGCTCTCAATGGTCCCTCTGTAGAAGGTGGTTAGAATGGGAGGTGGAAGATGAGCCTTCCTCAGCCTTCACAGGAAGTAGAGATGCTGCTGGGCATTCTTGGTGATGGAGCTGGTGTTGAGTGACCAGGTGAGGTCTGCCACCTCTGCCAGGTGAACACCAAGGAATTTGGTGCTCTTGACGATCTCCACAATGGAGCCATCGATGTTCAGTGGAGAATGGTCACACTGTGCTCTTCTGAAGTCAACAACCATCTCTTTCATTTTCTCCACATTCAGGGACAGGTTGTTGACTTTACACCAGGCTGTTAGTCGCTGCACCTCCTCTCTGTATGCTTACTCGTCGTTCTTGCTGACCACGGTCGTGTCATTGGCAAACTTGATGATATGGTTGGAGCTATGCATTGCTGCACAGTCATGAGTTAGCAGAGTGAACAGCAATGGACTGAGCACACAGCCCTGAGGAGCTCCAGTGCTCAGTGTGGTGGTGCTGGAGGTGCTGTTCTCAATCCGGACTGACTGAGGTCTTCCAGTCAGGAAATCCAGGATCCAATTGCAGAGGGAGGTGTTGATGCCCAGCAGACTCAGCTTCTTGATCAGGTGCTGAGGAATGATCGTATTGAATGCTGAACTGAAGTCAATGAACAGCATTCGTAGGTAAGTGTCTTTATTGTCCAGGTGTGTGAGGACCAGATGGAGGGTTGCGGTGATGGCATCGTCTGTGGAGCTGTTCAAACGATACACAAACTGCATGGGGTCAAGTGAAGGTGGCAGCAGGTTCTTAATGTGCTTCATGACAAACCTCTCGAAGCACTTCATGATGATATTGGTATGAGACAGGGCTGTCCCTTGTCTCTTCTTTTGTTTGCATTGGTAATCAAACCACTAGCTGTGGCTCTATGTGAGATGAGTACCATTAAAGGAAGACATAGAGGAGATACTGAACATAAAGTATCTCTATGCAGACGATATGCTTGTATACCTGTCTCAACCATCTACAGCTCTGATCAGACTTTTAAATGACTTTGGCCACATCTCTGGATACAAAATTAATATGCAGAAAAGTGAACTCATGCCCATAGATTTTACACCTCATTAAATATTATCTAACTCTTTTCTGATAAAAATAAATACCGAAAAATTTAAATACTTAGGTATCTTGGTCAATCTTTATAAAGCTAACTTTTGCCCACTTATTAACAGTTTAAAACAGGATCTTTTGGAGGTTGAAATAACACTTAAAAAAAAATTTAAAATAGTTTTTTTGTTCCAAAGTCTCCCTATTTTTTAACAAGATCTTTGTTTATGATCATATACACCCTTATATCTGATTTTATCTGGAATAGGAAAACACCTTGCAAAAATATTCTGCAGAGACATCGTTCCTGTGGTGGCCTGTCTCTCCTGAATTTTCAACATTACTACTTGGCTTCTAACATTAAATTTATGTTGTACTGGGTTAACCCTTCTGACAGCCCAGCATGGCTGCTGTTAGAAAAAGCTTCTTGCAAATCTGCATTATCTACTTTGTACAATGATTCTCTAAATCCAATTGTTAGAACATCTTTTAAAATATGAAATCAGTTTAGACGAACTTTTTTTGCTCACTGACCTCTCAATGCAGGCTCCTATCATGAGAAATCATATGTTTCTTCCTGTAATTACAGATACTGCTTTTAATTGTTGGGTAGAGAAAGGACATGCTACATTTAAAGATCTATATAGTGATCTTAGCTTTGTCATTTCATCAAATAAGAGCAAAATATAACATTCCAAAAACACATTTCTTTAGTTATTTACAAATTTGTAGCTTTTTTTGATTTTCTTTTTCAACTTTAATTGCTAGACATCTTATGTTGCGTAAATGGAAGGACAAATCGCCACCTACTTTTAGTCAGTGGATTAGGGATTTTATGTGTCACCTTACATTAGAGAAGATTTATTATTCCACTAAAAGCTGCAGTCTAACTTTTTTCTTTATCTGGCAGCCAGTGCTGACGTATATAGAGCTAATGGATCCAAATGTAATATTTACTGGTTAATCTTGATGTCTTTTTTTCCGCCTTTCTTTTACTCCCTTTTTTTCTTTTCCTTTTAACTCTACTGTGATTCAGTGTATATATGCATAGGTACCGTATATGAAAGAATATGTGTATATATATTTATTTGTGTATATGCATATAAAATAGAATAGAATAGAATATCGTTATTGTCATTGAAACATGTGGCATGTCCAACGAAATTAAGTGCTTTACACATATTACACAGGATACACAAATTACACGTTACATACTTAACATAAATTACACGAGAAACAGTTACGCATATTGCACCAAAATTTCCACATATTGCACAAGGGAGTTGCATATGTTGCACATGAGAAGACAAATATTGCCCAAGATTTACCCATATTGCACATGAGAAGACAAATATTGCCCAAGATTTATGCATATTGAAAATAATTCTCCCAGAAAAATTTTACTGAGCATTTAATACTTGTACTGCTCTAGGGTAAAAACTGTTCTTCAGTCTACTTGTTCTGGTTTTGATTGTTCTATACCGTCTGCCTGACGGTAACAGTTCAAACAGTGGATGACCAGGGTGAGACAGATCTTTAATGATGTTGCTGGCTTTATTGAAGCAGCGAGAGTTGTATAATTTCTTCAATGAAGGGAGAGGGCACCCAGTGATCTTCTGGGCCGAGTTAATTATCCTATGGAGCTCTTTTTTCTGAGCAGCTGTACAGCTAGAAAACCAAACACAGAAACAGTATGTTACAATGCTCTGTACAGTGCAGCGATAGAAGGACACCAACTGTTTCTGAGAGATGTTATTCTTCCTGAGGACCCTCAGAAAGTAAAGTCTCAGCTGTGCCTTCTTCACTAACTCTGTTGTGTTTGTGCCCCAAGTCAGGTCTTACATGATGTAAACACCCAGGAATCGAAAGTCTGTGACCCTTTCCACACAGTCCCCATTTATGAATAAGGGTGTAATGTCCATTCTGTTTTTTCTGTAGTCAATTATCAGTTCCTTTGTTTTGGACGTGTTGAGAAGCAGGTTGTTGTCTGTGCACCACTGTGACAGCCTCACCACCTCATTTCGGTAGTCTGACTTGTCCCCTCCAGAGATGAGTCCTATCACCATGGTGTCATCTGCAAATTTAACTATAGTGTTACTGGAGTGGGTGGGGACGCAGTTATGTGTATTAAGTGATAAAATCAAAGGGCTTAACACACAGCCTTGTGGTGATCCCGTACTCAGGCTGCGAGCTGATGAAGTATATGGGCCTACTCTGACCCTCTGTGTACATCCTGACAGAAAGTCTTTGATCTATAGACATGTGTTATATGGCAGTCCTAGGTCCAACAGTTCTCACTAGTCTCTCTGGGAGGATGGTGTTAAAAGCTGAGCTATAGTTGACAAAGAGAAGTCGAGCATAGCTTCCTTGCTGCTCCAGATGTGTTAGTGTGGTATGGAGAGTTGTTGCTATTGCGTCCTCTGTAGACCTATTTGCTCTGTATGAAAATTGATGTTGATCAAATTCAGGCGGCAAGAATGATGTGATGTGACTCCATACCAGCTTTTCAAAACTTTTTTTTTTACTGTCGATTTGAGGGACAACACAAGGCTGAAGAATTCCTTTCTTTTTTATTTTTACTTACTGTCACTTAATTGATTACCTAAACAAAGGCTAATAATTGTATAACAATAGTAAATACTATGTGATTTCTTTTGCACTTATTTACAGTGTACCATTTTGCTGAGAACTGTCAGGGAGTAGGGGCATCTCTTTTACCTTATTAGATCTGGGGAGGGAGGAGCATATTATACAGTATTTCACATATGCAATTTCACTTCAAGGAGCAACCGTGTAACATTTTCCATACCTGAAGCCTACCCTTGTCGACCAATAATGTCCTAACACAAAAGGTAAGAAACCACATACCCACATTAGTTCAAAGAGGGACTAAAGAGCTTGGGGAGTGGGAACCAGGATCCCTTCATTGTCCAGGCATCCAGGGCAGCAGTGATTAATTTTCCCCTACATAACAAAACTAATAACCCTGTTACCAGCACACAGTGGCCAACACAACATTAGTAAGAAATAAAAAGAGTTGCAGATACATTTTATATAAGATATAAAGTAAAAAGAAAAAAAAGTAGTAGAAGAACGAGTGGAAAAAAGTCAAATAAATTGTGGTAACTGAGGGAATGTGAGGAAAGTACTTCTTACAAAACTACGAACCTGCAGACATCTAAAAATGTTGCCTAGGAATAATCACTAAAAAGATGCAAAATTGTTATTGTAGCAGCATATGTGGAACCCATATGCCAGAGGGAGCCCTCGCCTGAGTTTTAACATTGTGTGCTTATTTCCAGTGTTTCTAGGCTATTTAAACAGCATGCCACCTTTGTTTTACGCGAAGTATTGTTTCCTCTTTAGAGTGCGTACCAAGCCTTTATTCTCTATGATAAGATTGTTCTGTGTATGATCCTTGCCTTCCCTAGTTGACTACGGGTTCTGGTTTTCGGTTTTGGTTTTCCCAGTGTGTTTGATTTTGACACAACTCCCCCTAAGAATCGTGTCTACCCCCTGTCACTCCCTGAAAAGTGGGCTATGGAGGAATATATTAGAGAGGCTCTCGCAGCTCAATTTATCCGCCCGTCCACTTCACCAGCCGCCGCCGGATTTTTCTTCGTGGATAAGAAGGATGGGGGCCTTCGGCCATGTATTGACTACAGGGGTTTAAATGCTATAACAGTCCCATATCCATATCCACTTCCTCTTCTTCCTGCCGCCCTTGAGCAGTTACAGGGGGCGAGGATTTTCACTAAATTGGACTTACACAGTGCTTACAACCTCATCCGGATTTGAAAAGGTGACGAGTGGAAAACAGCCTTCCATACTACGCATCGGCATTATGAGTACCTAGTCATGCCATATGGACTCACCAGCACTCCCACAGTTTTCCAGTCATTGATCAATGAGGTTTTCAGAGACATGCTTAACCAGTTTGTCATAGCATACATTGATGATATTCTGATTTACTCTCCCAATCATTCACAACATGTTTCTCAGGTCTGTGCTGTTCTCCAACACCTTGCTAAACACAATTTGTATGCCAAGCTTGAAAAGTGTGAATTCCATCGTCCCTCCATCACCTTCTTAGGGTATGTCATTTCCCATCATGGAATGGAAATGGATCAAAGCAAAGTCTCAGCTATTACGTCCTGGCCTGAACCAGTCACTATCAAAGAATTGCAGCATTTTCTAGGATTTGCCAACTTTTACAGATGCTTTATTCGGAATCACAGTTCCATAGCCAACCCCTTAACGTCCCTAGCCAACCCCCAAGCTCAAAAGGCGTTTAGAAAACTCCACCGCCCCTATTCTCTGTCACCCTAATCCTGAGCTGTCATTTGTAGTAGAGGTGGATGCTTCGAACTGTGGCATAGGGGCAGTCCTTTCTCAGCGTCAACCAGAGACTGGGAAACTTCATCTGTGTGCCTTTTTTTCCCGAAAACTCACACTGGCCAAAACAAATTATGATGTGGGTAACCGGGAATTACTCTCTATAAAGGCTGCACTGGAGACATTGGCTGGAGGGGGCCCAGCACCCGTTCTTAGTACTAACAGACCATAGAAACTTGGCCATAGAAACCTTCGTGAAGCGAAATGTCTGAACCCTTGTCAAGCCAGGTAGGCTCTCTTCTTCAGCAGGTTCAACTTTTCTGTCTCATATTGTCCCGGATCTAAAAATGGCAAAGCTGACGCGTTATCACGTATCCATGAGACTTTCGATCCGCCACAATGTCCTGAAACCATCCTCCCATCATGTGTCCAGATCGCTTCTATACAGTGGAGCTTAATGAAAGAGATAGAACAGGCTCACACTACAGAAGCTCCTGCCTCAATCTGTCCGCCAAGTAGATTGTATGTTCCTTCAAGCCTCCAACAGAGGGTGTTACATTGGACATACAAGAGTCCGAGTTCCGGACACCCAGGCATCCACAGAACTATCCAGCTCATTCATCAGAGATACTGGTGGCCATCACTTAATCATGACATAGAGGAATATGTTCGCTTGTGTTCTGCCTGTGCACAATCCAGGACTAGTCGTCAGCTGCCTGAAGGTCTATTAGAGCCTCTACTGATACCCCGTTGACCCTGGTCTCATATCTCTATAGATTTTTTGACGGACCTCCAAGTGTCACAAGGTTTTACCACAATCCTGGTAATCAATGACCGGTTTTCTAACACCTGTAAGGTGATTCCCTTCAACGGTTTACCCACAGCCATGGAGACTGCCCAAGCTGTCTTTAATCATGTTTTCCGTAATTATGGCCTTCCTGAAGACATCGTCTCAGATCGTGGTACTCAGTTCACTTCCAGAGTGTGGTCTGCTTTTTGTACACAACTCGGGATCAATGTCAGCCTTAGTTCAGGTTACCATCCCCAGGCAAATAGACAAACTGAACAGCTTAATCAAGAGCTGGGGAGATTTTTGAGGACACATTGTCACCGAGAACAGCACTGATGGAGTGAATGCCTTCCCTGGGCCGAATATGCCCAGAACTCGTTGCGCCATTCCTCCACCGGCTTAACACTGTTCCAATGTGTCCTGGGTTATCAACCCCTGCTGTTTCCCTGGTCAGGAGAACCCTCGGAGGTACCTGCCGTCAACGACTGGTCGAGGCATAGCCAAGCTGTATGGGAACGGGCTCATGTGCGTCTCCAGAGAGCTATTCGACGTCAAGAACAACAACCCAACCGTCACAGACGCCCCCATCCAGCCTCCAAGTGGGACAAAAGGTGTGTCTCTCCACTCATAACCTGAGACTAAAACTTCCCTGCCGAAAGCTCAGCCCCAAGTACATCGGCCCATTTTGGATTATTCGTCAGGTAAACCCAGTGTCCTTCCATCTCAAACTACCCGCATCATGTCGCATCTCCCCCACTTTCCATGCATGTCTGCTCAAACCCTTCCATGAACCACAATCATCTAGCTCTGCTGCCAGCATGCCACACCCTCCGCTAGACATAGATGGCTCCCACGCCTATCGGGTGAAATCCATCCTCAACTCCAGTTGGTGAGGTGGCCACCTCCAGTACCTGGTGGATTGGGAAGGATATGGCCCTGAGGAGCAGTGTTGGGTCAATGCCCAGGACATTCTTGATCCCTCGCTCACAAGGGAGTTTCACCTCAGATTCCCAAACCGGCCAGCTCCTGGCCCAGGGGACGCCCACGGCATAGAATACCTGCAGGTGTTCCTAGAGGGGGGGTTCTGTAGCAGCGTATGCGGAACCCATATGCCAGAGGGAGCCCTCGCCTGAGTTTTAACATTGTGTGCTTATTTCCGGTGTTTCTAGGCTATTTAAACAGCATGCCGCCTTTGTTCTATGTGAAGTATCATTTTCCTCATTAGAATGTGTACCAAGCCTTTATTCTCTGTGATAAGATTGCTCTGTGTATGATCCTTGCCTTCCCTAGTTGACTACGAGTTCTGGTTTTCCCAGTGTGTTTGATTTTCTGGTTCTGATCTACTGCCTGCCTGTTTCGTTACGTCTTTTGCCTGCCATTTTCTAATAAAAGATCTGCATTATGGATCTGATCCTGCTGCCTCGAGTGCATTCTTATAGTTATCTATAAATAGGTCTTTAAATATATTAATAAGAGGATAGTTCTTAATAATGGAATTAATAGGAAATAATAAAATTTTGTTTACATTTAGTTTATATCTGACCAAATGTTTGAAGAGTATTGAGGGTGGTGGGAACAGAAACAAGCAGGTTATAAATATACAACAAAAGATTATCAGATCAAAGACTCCTGAGCATCAGATGTGAAAGTATTATAAATTATATTGAACTTATATCTGATATTAAAAAGGAGTGCCTGTTTCGAATAAAACCTGTTTGATCTGTACAGGAGAATGGGTTCCAGTCATAATGCCAGAATTTTAAGTGACAAATTGAAATCAACATTCAACAAACTTATGGGGCAATAAGGGGTGCAGTCTAAAGGATCTTTACCTTTTGTTAGGAGGAGAGAGATGGAGACTTGAAAAAGGGTCTGTGGAAGGCAAGCAGAACTGAATGATTCATTAAACATATCAAATTAACAAAGAAGCTAGCTTATGTCAGATTTTTTTTTTTTTTTTAATTATAAGGATCTGGTCCTGGACATTTCCCACGGTATAGGGACATTGCTGCAACATTAAGCTCGTCATTTGTGATTGATTTCTCCAAATCCTCTACCACAATTCACTACCAAAAATCTGACTCCAGCTCCACACTGACCCGACAGCTCAGTCTGAGCGAGACTCTCAATTAATTAGGACTCCTAACTAAATAAGCCAGTCAAACAGACTAGATGAATGCAGATAAGAGATTTTATTTTGCAATCAGCGCTGATACAAGAATTGAGATGCTCACGCATGAACGTCCCAACAACCTCTGGGAGGGGAACTCCAACTACAGCCTTTATATACATTTTCCTTATCTCTCCAATGTAACATGTCACTGGTTCTTTGCCAAGGCAATCCCACCCATTTTCTTTTTTGGACCTTTTAGGTTCTTTTTTACACCATTATCTTCGAATTTACAACTTCTTGAATACCATTATAATTAAACTTTCCCAAATCATTATATTAAAAAATTGGGCATTTCCGCCCCCACCAGTGGGATTGTCTTCGGCCTCACTCTCTCCAACACCTCATTCTTTCTCAGGAGACAGCATGGGTAAGTTCTCAGTTCTTCAAGGGCCAACACCCTTCTTTACTTTTTTTCTACATTACACTCTACATTTCACGGCTATTCTGATTTATCTGCTGTCTTCCACGTATGTAATCTAGATATTTCACCTGGTACCACCATCGCCATCCAGCACGCGCTGCGTTTACTTCATAATGAGATCACTGCCGCTCAAGGTACCAGTGGAGCGAAGATGGGCCATGATAATCTAGAGTGCATCTCTGCCATTGATTGGTCCAAATTTGGGAAGCCTGGTACCGCTGAGAAAGCGTGCCAGACTGACATCATTGATACAGCTGCTTGTTCTCCAAAGCCCTTGCAGCCTGTATGCAAGGCCTGCGACAGAGCTACATGCCGCGTTAAACCCAATATTGTTCTTAAGCTCAAACAATCTAACGAATAAACCTTACCTGAGAACTCACTCTTGCTGTCCCCTGATTATTTCACACAATATCAAATACACACCTCATACATATATCCTCAATTACAAAATTATCTCCCACACCATGCTCATAGAAGATTGCTCTAGATTGAAACAGAAGATCTGTAGTACGATGCTTCATAATGACATCAAAGTCTGCTTGTAAATAGAGATGCTCCAGATATATATATATATATATATATATATATATATATATAGAGGGTTATGTATATGTATATACACATATATACAGTGAGGAAAAAAATTATTTGATCCCCTGCTGATTTTGTACGTTTGCCCACTGACAAAGAAATGATCAGTCTGTAATTTTAATGGTAGGTTTATCTGAACAGTGAGAGACAGAATAACAACAAAAAAAATCAAGAAAAACACATTTCAGAAAGGTTATACATTGATTTGCATTTTATTGAGTTAAATAAGTATTTGGCCCCTTTGCAAAACATGACATTATATTATATATATATATATATATTATATATATATATAGGGATTGGGTAGTCGCATATTTGCTATCTAGCTGAGATATGCGTTATGACAAATCAGACAATTTATCTCTTCTATTCTTTTTTACATATACTGTATATGAGATGATCCCCCTTTGCTTTTATGCTTTTAAAGTCTCCCAGGCAGATTTATCAGGGATTATCTTCAGACTAACAAAAAAATCAATTTGCTGAGACACAAAGTCTTCATTCAAAACTAGGCAAGTATTTAGACTCCACACCCCAAGAGTGCAAGTGAAGTTCTTAAATAAATATTTATTGAAATTGAAGCATGATCAAATATGACAATAGCATTGTACTTACATACAGTCAAAAAGAAATAAATATGCATAAAAGTACGATGAACGTGAGAAAAAAAATTCTCTTCTATTAGGATCAAAAAAGTGCCACATGTCAAAAACAGCAAAGTCCATCATGAAAGACTGAATCACTTTAGCAGACCTACAGAATACAGGTACAGAATACCCTTGCAATTAAGACTGATAAATTTAATTTCTCCTGCATTGGGCAATGCAAAGGCAATGATCCAAAACACAGTACAGAGAGCTGACAGAGGTGGAAAAAACAGAGAGAAAAGTTAAAGAAAAAAAAAATTATATTATATATACACAGCTGTGCTCATAAGTTTACATACCCTGGCAGAATTTATGATTTCTTGGCCATTTTTCAGAGAATATAAATGATAACACAAACTTTTCTTTCACTCATGGTTAGTGTTTGGCTGAAGCCATTTATTATCAATCAACTGTGTTTACTCTTTTTAAATCATAATGACAACAGAAACTACCCAAAAGCCCCCGATCAAAAGTTTACATACCCCAGTTCTTAATACCATGTATTGCCCCCTTTAACATCAATGACAGCTTGAAGTCTTTTGCGGTAGTTGTGGATGAGGCTCTTTATCTTCTCAGATGGTAAATCTGCCCATTCTTCTTGGCAAAAAGACTCCAGTTCCTGTAAATTCTTGGGCTGTCTTGCATGAACTGCACGTTTGAAATATCCCCAGAGTGGCTCAATGATATTGAAGTCAGGAGACTGAGATGGCCACTCTAGAACCTTCACTTTATACTGCTTTAGCCAATGACAGGTCGACTTGGCCTTGTGTTGGTCATTGTCATGTTGGAATGTCCAAGTACGTCCCATGAGCAGCTTCCGGCCTAATGAGTGCAAATTTTTCTCCAGTATTTTTTGATAACTTACTGCATTCATCTTGCCATCAATTTTGACCAAATTTCCTGTGCCTTTGTAGCTCACACATCCCCAAAACATCAGCAATCCACCTCCATGTTTCACAGTAGGAATGGTGTACCTTTCATCATAGGCCTTGTTGACTCCTCTCCAAATGTAGCATTTATGGTTGTGGCCAAAAAGTTCAGTTTTGGTCTCATCACTCCAAATGACTTTGTGCCAGGTGTGAGGCTTGTCTCTGTGCTGTTTGGTGTATTGTAAGCGGGATACTTTGTGGCATTTGTGTAGTAATGGCTTTCTTCTGGCAACTCGACCATGCAGCCCGTCTTTCTTCAAGTGCCTCCTTATTGTGCATCTTGAAACAGCCACACCACATGTTTTCAGAGAGTCCTGTATTTCACCTGAAGTTATTTGTGTGTTTTTCTTTGCAACCCAAACAATTTTCCTGGCAGTTGTAGCTGAAATTTTAGTTGGTCTACCTGACCGTGGTTTAGTTTCAACAGAACCCCTCATTTTCCACTTCTTTATTAAAGTTTGAACACTGCTGATTGGCATTCTCAATTCCTTGGATATCTTTTTATATCCCTTTCCTGTTTTATACAGTTCAACTACCTTTTCCCACAGATCCATTAACAATTATTTTGCTTTCCCTATGACTCAGAATCCAGACACATCAGTGCAGCACTGGATGAAAGATGCAATTGTCTGTCAGCAGTCCAGAAACTCACTGACCTTTTATACACACACACTAATTACAAGCAAACAGATCACAGGTGAGGATGGTTACCTTTAATAGCCATTCAAACCTGTTTGTGTCAACTTGTGTGCATGTTATCAGGCCAAAATCACCAGGGTATGTAAACTTTTGATCAGGGTCATTTGGGTAGTTTCTGTTGTCATTATGATTTAAAAGAGTAAACACAGTTTACAGCCCCCCCACAAAATATCCCAGCTGAAGCAAACCCCCACCCCAACAGCGGGGTGCATGCAGCCCTCTGACTAAACATACAAACAAATGGTCACATCTCTTAGTAGATCTACCAACAACCTACCACTACTTGAACATTCCTCACAAAAGGTGACATGTTATGAACATACAGTATTAAAAGTGCACAGCATTAAATATGCATACATCTGAACTGAGCATACACAAGCAAAAAACAAGTGTACTTGGTATACAATATTATGAACCACATGAACTAGCAGCACAGCACAATAACTATGTCATATGAAAAAAAATAAATAAGGGCACTTCAGGTATGCCAATTTTGGTAAGTAAGTACAGTTGTGCTCAAAAGTTTGCATACATTGGGAGAATTTGCAAGATGTGTACCATTTTTTAAAGAAAACATGAGTAAGAAGGCAAAACAAATTTATTTTATTTCTTATAGGACTCAAGTTCATATTTAAGGCATAACAGAATGACACAAACATCAAAAAATGGCAATAAAGAAACTGTGTCAAGTCGCATGACCCGCATTCCCGGTTTCACCACTTCCCCTTTCGTGACACAACTTCCAGTTTTGCAACCTCACTTCCAGTTTCCACCCATTTATGCTCATCTTCCCTATATAAGCCAGCAGGTTGCACATGCTCCTTGCCAGATGGTCTTCTCAGTATGATTCGTGTGTCTGACTAGCTATCCTGCCTTGCTTTGACTTGCTTCTCCTGGTTTGACCCTGGTGTGTTGACTCAGATTTCCTGCCTGCTTTATTGGTCTGTACCTGAGCTTGGATTTAGGACTGTTTAACTGGACTCTGTTTTCAGCTTGCCCATTGCTGTTCCTGAAGCCCATGTTCTGGAGGTTGGATTACCCCTGTTGAATTATCCCTGTTGTAGTTCTTCTGTAGGATTATTGTCATTGACTGTTGGACTTTTCCAGTTGGATTAGTGCTGCTGGAATTACAGGTGACTGTCAGTTTGTTTCCTGTTGGATCATTTCTGTAACTTTCCCATGTGGGTTCTCCTGGCCAAATCACCTTCGCAGGTTTTTCTCATTTACTATTTTGCCTTCATTTGTTCTGTCTCCTTTGTGCTTTGGACTGTGCTGATATTTTGAGCTGCTCGTCCTATAGTGGTTCTGTGTTCTGCATTTGGGTCCTCCCCTGCTCACCCTGACAAACTGAGGATATAATCCATGTTCAAAAGTTTGCATACCTGTAGTTGCTTTAGTTTATATTGTGTATTGCCCCCTTTAGCATCAATGATGGCATGCAGTCTTTTTTAATTACTGTGCATGAGGTTAATTCTCTCAGGTGGTATAGCTGCCCATTCTTCTTGGCAAAATGCCTCCAGTTCCTGTAAATTCTTTGGTTGTCTTGGACAAAGATGTCTGAGCTCTCCCCAAAGTGGCTCAATGATATTGAGTGCAGGAGATGTGATGGCCACTTCAGAAATTTGCTGTAGCCATTGGAGGGTCAACTTGGCCTTGTGCTTTAAATCATTGTCATGTTGGAACTTCCAAGAGTGTCCCATGTGCAGGTTTCATGCTGTAAAATGCAAATTGTCTGCCATTATTTTCTGATAATGTTCTGCATTCATCCTGCCTTCATTTTTGACTTACCTGTGCCACTGGAGCTCACACAACTTCAAAACATAAGAGATCCACCACCATGCTTTACAGTGGGGATGGTGTACTTTTCACAATAGGCCTTGTCAACTCCTCTTCAAACATAACGTTTATGATTGTGACTGTAAAGTTCAATTTGTATTGAAATGTGCGCCCTATGCGGGGCTCGACCCCAGACGCCCGTAGTGCGTGTGCACACGCCAGCACACAGTGTAATGAGACCCATGCACAGGATTCAGCGAAGCACTGCTTTTATTACATTTAAGACGCGACATAGGGAAACAAACGTAACACTAGACATGGCGTGGTTAACTAAACAAAACAAAACAAAAACAAAACAAAAACAAAACCTAGACCTTAGCTTGGACATGGAACCTAGCAAACAAAACTCCAACAGAAACCACGGTACAGATAACAATCATGGACAAGGACACAAACACAAGGATCCCTATTTATAGGGGTAGACATTAGGGCTAATGGGATACAGGTGACAATCAGGATAGGAACAATAGGAAGGGGGTAACAAAAGACACACAAAGAAGCAGGCTTCCAAGGTTCACCTGCCAGCGCCCTCTCTTGGCCTGGCAGGGAACTGTCCAGCTGTTCCTGACACAATTTTGGTCTCATCACTCCAAATGACTGGCTCCAGAAGCTGTGAGGCTTGTCTAGGTGCTGTCTGGCGTACTGATGAAAGTGGGCCATTATGTGGCACGGTCACAGTAATGGATTTTTCTTGGCAACTCGACAGTGCAGGTCATTTGTGATCAAATACCTCCTTATTGTGCTCCTTGAAACAACACCACTTTTTTTCCAGAGCTACTGTATTTCTCTTGAAGTTGTTTGAGGGTTTTTCTTTGCATGCTGAACAATTCTTTTGTTGGTAGTGGGTAAAATCTTTCTTGGTCTACTGTCGGAGAAAAAATAATATACCCAGCTTTGAATTATATACCTAGCTTTAAAAGTAGCTTAAGTAATAATGTACTCAATGCTCTAAGCTCTGACTTAGCAATATTCTGCCTAAGAGTAGTGTGTATCTATCAAGAATTATATAGCCATTGATTAAGTAGTTAACTTTGATTAATAATAGCTATAATAATCAGATATAGCCTCATAATCTTTATAATAATCATGCAGAATTATTAATGGCAGCATGCTAGTGTAATAACCACACTGGGACTGAAGAAACAGGAAAGAGGAGAGATTTATTGGAACATTAAATTTAGGAGTTACAACTCAGATTCAGACGGAATCTCGGGATCCTGAGGAGAAGTTGGAGAGTAATCAGTGGGAGAAGTTGGGGGCGAATAGTCAGGAGAAGACTGAGGAATATCATGAACACTGTAAGGCATAGGCACAAATTCAGGAGAAAGTTGGGGAATGTCAAGGGAATTAGGAGATGAAGAAGAGTCAGAGGAAGAATCATTAGAGGAGATCTCAACAGGGAAATCCTCAGTCTGGACGCCTTGAGAGGTGGTGCGTGTCCAGTGCCAGTAGAAGGTCTGAGTAGACTGATCACAGGTTGTGGGGTGAAATTGGGTGCTCTGATCAAGACAGACGGTATCTCTCACGATATGGTGAGCGAGGTAAGGAGACTCAGGAATAGAGGATTCAGATAGGTGCTCCAGGAAACCAGTAAGTTCAATGGCCAGACAGGATAGCTGATACTGGCGATAGCGTCGCAGAGCACCCCTGGGACTTCTCCGGAAGATAGCACGGCGGGCTGACTGAGCTAGGAAAAATAATAGGAAATGGGAAGAGATGAGTGAAGATGAGTGAAGTGCATATTGCGTGACTATGTAGTCAGTAAAAGAGAGCGTGTACTAAGGCAAAAGGAACACAGTGTGGGAAGTAGGCCAGGTCACTGTGACATGACAGTGATAGGCGGGTAGAGGAGACAATAGCATTGGAATACTAGCAACCAACAGTGATGAAAAGAGAAAAGGATATGAGGCAGCTTAATGGCACAGCTTATTTTAAAATTAGTAAATAAAACTTAGATCAAGTAGTTAGAGGGAAAAGTCATCATGACATAGAGGAAGAGAGAAAGGTACTTACACATTGTTGTGGAGGGCAACGCGCGAGGTCAGGATGAGCCGAGGAAGCACCTTTAAGTGGTGACGGTCAAATGAAGTCAATAAGGAAGTGGTGCCTATAAGTAAGCGCCAATTTTTTCTAAAAAATTGTTGACTTAGCCTAAAAATAAGGGGAACTGGAGAGGAGGAAAATTAACGTCATCGAGGGGAGGATGGTATCAATTTAGGGGCGGTATCGGCACAAATGCGAAAATAATGGGAACTGGGAAACGTATGTAAACTAAGGAAGGAGGGACTAAAGTAGCCATACACTGAATATAATGGGAAATTGCTGGAAAATATTTAAATTAGAGAAAAGGAGGCGCCCCGGGGCGCCTGGGGTATAAGTAGAGGGGACCTTTTCGGGGTTGGAGAGACCAGCTGCTCTCTTCAGATATGCATGTTGTTGACTGCATGGCTGAATAAAGAAACCCGCTTCTTCTCATCTGTTGACTGAGATCTCTTTTATTTCGGCTAAGTTTTATAGCTTGTGGAGGTCATTGGGAAAGCTAAGAGAAATAGATACAAACAAAAATTTCACCCTGTGATATGTCCACTCGGAGGGGGCTCTGAGTTCCGACACTACCTGACCGTGGCTTAGTATCAACAGAACCTTTTATTTTTCCACCACTATATCAGAGTTTGAATAGTACTGACTGGCATTTTCAAGTGTTGAGATCTTTTTATATCCTTTTCCTGCTTTATAAAGTTCAACTATCTTAAAACGCAGATATCCAGTCAAGTCAGTGAATCACCTCATGAGCCTAGAAACTCACTGACTATTTATGCACAGACACTAAATGCAATTACAATGATTCACAGGTGTGGTAACCTGTGGCCATTCAAGGATATGTAAATTTTGATCAGGGTCATTTGGGTGATTTCAGTTATCATTAGGTTTTAAAAAGGAGTCAAACAACTATGTTATAATTAATGACTACTCTCAGTAAAAACTGGAAGCATTTCCTTGTATATGTAAATTCCTAGTCATATCAACACATGCCGCCCACAGCATATGTGAAATGCGGTCTATATATTTAACAGCAATTACTAGCTAACCAAATAGCATCGCTGCTAAACAGAGTCCGGAGTGACTACTCTCTTCACATTTTTCTTTACAAATTCCATGGCTGAGGCCGGGTCCTTGGCTAAGGCCGTGTCCTTGAGTTTGTTTGATGGGCAGGGTGATGGGTAATATAGCTGGGTAAAGGAGTCCAAACTTGTTCAGAAGGGAATGAAGCACCTTCTTCACATCAGCAAATGTGGCTCATTTCTTGGCCACTGTCGGAGTAAAATCAGGGAAGATAGAAATGTTCTTATCCATATAGAAAAGAGGAGAAGCCTCTCTGGCTCTATGAAGGATTTGGTTCGGAACTTCAAATAAAAACAGGAAAAGAAGCCTCACAATCCCTAGGTCTATGTATGATGAGCCTGATCCAGTATGGGTTTTGTCATCAAGTTTAAGCAGGTCTTGTAGGAGCTTGGCCACAAACTTCCTAGGGCAAAGTCCTCACACATCTTTGAGAGAGTCAACTTGGACAGATAGTATGCTAGCCTTTGCTAGTGTAACGATGCTTGCAGAACCAGAGCACCAGAGGGAGCCATCACCCGAATATTGACATTTGCAAACTCACTTCCTGTCTTACTCGGGTATTTAAGCAGCACGCTGCCTATTGTTCCCTGCGAAGTATTGTTCTCTCTAGTGGATTACTTACCAAGCCTTGTTTGTTGTTCCTGATTGCCTGCTACGTGTATGATCTTTGCCTGTTTCTGTTTTCTACGAGTCTCGGTTTTGCGGTTTTGGTTTCTGTTCGCTAGTTCTTGATTTTCCGGTTTTTGACCCTTTCGCTTAGCCATATCGATTCCGATTCTTGCCTGCCGTTTTGTGAATAAAGATCTGCATATGGATTCTACTACGCCTGCCTCGAGTGCGTCCTTACGGAATACTTCGCCTTCAGAGAATCCAGCGGATCCTCGTGCAACCTTAGTTCGCCAAGGACATATGATCCGGTTCTACCAGGACCAGGTGGAGGCGTTAAAAGCCACCAACGCGCTGCTACGACAACGACAATCTCCCGCCGCAGCTCCAGTTCCGCCTCCGCACAGTGAAATTCCACGCTTCGTGCTGCCAGAAAAGTTTGATGGTGCCGCGGATCGATGCCGAGGTTTCCTGCGCCAGTGTGACAACTTTTTCTCTCAACAGCCGGAGGTATACTGCAGCGATAGCGTCAGATGCGCATTCCTTTTATCTCTGCTGACGGGCAAAGCGCTGGATTGGGCTTCGGCTGTGTGGGATTCGGATCCTCAGGTCCAGACCTCAGCTGATTACTTCGCGAATCTGATCAGGGAAGTGTTTGAGTATCCGGCAGGAGGTAAAGACATTTCTGTCCTATTACTGGAATTACGCCAAGGAACGGATACAGCTGCTGATTTTGCTATTAAGTTCCGCACGCTCGCTGCTCAGTCAGGCTGGAATGAGGCGGCATTAATAGCGGTGTTTCGGGAAGGACTTACTAGAGAGCTGAAGGCGGAAATGGCGTGCAGAGACACTGATGTTACTCTCTCCCAGTACATATCCACTGCTATTCGCCTTGACAACCTGTGGCGCCAGCATCGTACTCGCACCCCCACACCTCATTCCTCACCACGTGGCACTATGGAATACCACAGCCAGGAGGAGGAAGTCACCGAGCCTATGCAACTGGGGAGGTCTCGTGTTTCTGAGGTGGAGCGCGAATGCCGTGTGCAGATGCAGCTGTGCTTCTACTGTGGACAACCAGGTCACAGTCTTCCAATGCCCAGAGAAGCCTGCCACATCCCAGAGAGAAGTCGTGAAGCTGGTTTCGAAGGTTTCTCTTCCTGCCTTCGTCCTTCACAATGACTCTCGTTTTTTCGTCACAGCGCTGGTTGACTCCGGATCAGCAGTGAACCTGATAGACAGCAACCTGGTCAGTGAGCTCGGCCTATCAACTATCCCATGCACTCCGCCGTTAAGTCACTGCCATAAATGATCAACCCATTGGGGAGGGCCTTCTTACTCACCACACACCTCTCATGGAGGTTCAGATCGGATTATTTCACAGAGAAAGACTGAGATTTTTCGTTATTTCCTCACCATCAAACCCTGTGGTCCTAGGCCTTCCCTGGCTTCAACTTCATGACCCGGACATTTCATGGAAGGAGGGGGAATTAAAAGGGTGGTCTACCTTCTGCCTAGAGAACTGTTTTTGCAGCCCGATAACCCGTCCATGCCTTTCCACGTCTATCGAAAGCCCCGAATCATCGCTCCAAGTCACACTCCCTAAAGAATACCAAGATTTCCAAGAGGTCTTCAGTAAAGAAAAGGCCGCCAGATTACCCACACATCAACCCTGGGACTGTGCCATTGACCTTCTTCCGAACACCACGCCACCTAAGAATCGCATTTACCCCCTGTCACTTCCTGAAAAGCTTGCTATGGAGGAATATATTGAGGAAGCACTTGCAGCTGGATACATCCGCCCGTCTACCTCACCAGCGGCAGCAGGGTTCTTCTTCGTAGAAAAGAAGGACGGCGGCCTTCGACCCTGCATTGACTTCCGAGGCCTGAACGCTATCACAGTCCCATATCCTTACCCTCTTCCCCTGGTTCCTGCAGCCCTCGAACAGTTACAAGGAGCCAAAATCTTCACCAAGCTTGACCTGCGCAGCGCCTACAATCTCGTCCGGATAAAGGAGGGCGACGAATGGAAGACAGCGTTTCACACAACACATGGACATTACGAGTATCTGGTCATGCCATATGGACTCAGGAACGCCCCCGCCGTCTTCCAGTCACTTATCAATGAAGTGTTCAGGGATATGCTAAACAAATTCGTCATTGCTTACATAGATGACATCCTCATATATTCCGCCAGCCTAGATCAACACGTTTCTCATGTTCGTGCTGTCCTCCAACGCCTCACCAACCACAATCTCTATGTGAAACTGGAGAAATGTGAGTTTCACCGTTCCACAGTAACATTTCTAGGATATGTAATCTCGCATGAAGGAGTAGAAATGGATCAATCGAAAGTGTCCGCCATTACATCCTGGCCCGAACCTACCTCCATCAAGGGTTTGCAACGCTTCCTTGGATTTGCGAACTTTTACAGGAGATTCATCAGGAACTACAGTACCATTGCTAGCCCAATGACTTCACTGCTGAAAGACAAGCCCAAGAAATTAAAGTGGACTGATCATGCCAGAGCTGCTTTTCAGAAACTTAAGAAAAGTTTTTCTTCCGCTCCGATACTCCGTCATCCTAACCCTGAGCGGCCATTCGTAGTGGAGGTGGACGCTTCGAGCTGTGGGATAGGGGCTGTGCTTTCTCAACATCAACCAGAGTCTGGAAAACTGCATCCTTGTGCCTTTTTCTCCCGAAAGCTCACACTGGCTGAAATGAATTATGACGTAGGGAACCGGGAACTACTATCGATAAAGGCTACACACTTCACACTGTATTAAGAAAGCCCAAAGCATCCTCAAAGACACATCACACCCCGGACATGATCTGTTTGAACTGTTACCATCAGGGAGGTGATACAGGACAATCAGAGCCAGGACAAGCAGACTAAAAAACAGTTTTTATCCAACAGCCATAACCACTCTCAATAATCAAAAAACACTGTTTTCATGAGATGTGAAACAAAATAGACAGATGGTGAATGTGACTGTGTACAATTTTTCCGGTCCTATTTATTTATTTTTTATCTTATTTATTTATTTTTTATATACTAATTAGTACTTTTTTTTTAAATTGTTTGAATGTATGTTTGACTGCTGCACTTTGACTGGTTGGCACTTTTAAATTTGTTGTACATGCAAATGGTACAATGACAATAAACTTCTATTAAACACAGGACATCCGGGTACCCACAGAAAGACCCAGCTGATCCAGCAGCGGTTTTGGTGGCCATCCCTACACAGAGACATTGAGGAGTTTGTCAGGTCTTGCAGCAGTTGTGCACAATCACAAACAAGCCACCAGTTACCTGAAGGCTGCTTAGAGACCCTGGTCCCACATATCCATCAACTTCCTCACCGACCTCCCAGTATCTCACGGGTTCACCCCTGTCATGGTTATCATTGATTGCTTCTCTAAAGGCTGCAGATTAGTTCCAATGAAAGGGCTCCCCACTTCCATGGAAACCGCACAGGCGGTGTTTCAATACGTGTTCCACACCTACGGTCTGTCAGAGGACATCATGTCTGACTGGGGAACCCAGTTCACATCCTGTGTCTGGCTTGAGTTCTGCCGCCAGCTGGGCATCAGCGTCAGCCTGAGATCTGGTTACCACCCACAGTCCAATGGTCAAGTAGAACGTCTCAACCAGGAACTGGGGAGGTTCCTTCGGACCTATTGCAGCCATGAACAGCAAAGGTGGAGTGAGTTCCTGCCCTGGGCTGGATACGCCCAGAATTCACATCATTCATCCACTGGGCTGACTCTATTTCAGTGCATTCTAGGATATCAGCCTCCACTCTTCCCCTGGTCTGAGGAACCATCTTGTGTCCCAAGTGTGGAAGAATCGTTCAAGAACGTCCGGCTGAGTATCCTATCGCCTGGAGTTGCCCCCAGCCTATCGTATCTCTCTTACTTTCCACGTTTCTCTGCTCAAGCCCTATCACGAACCCGCCGGCTCCACGCCTCCACCACCCCCGCCCCTGGACATTGATGGCACATTTGCCTACCAGGTTCATGCGCTACTGGACTCACGCCGCCGAGGTGGGGGGGTTCTGTCACAGTGTCTGCTGATCCAGACCACCAGAGGGAAGCATTGCCCGAATATTGACTGTCCGCATGTGGTTTCCTGTTTCCTGTTTCTAGGACTTTTAAGCAGCATACTCTCTGTGATCCAATGCAAAGCATAGTTTCTCTGAGTTTTGTGCCAAGCCTTGCTGTTACTAGCCAGTCTGATTGCTTATTGTGTATGATCCTTGCCTGTTTTCATGATTCCACGGTTTCTGTTTTGGTTTTGGTCGCCTAGTTTTTGCTTTACTGGTTTTTGATCCTTTGCCTGCCTTTCCGTTTATGATTCTGCCTGCTGATTTCAATAAAGATCCGCAAATGGATTCTACCTCTCCCGCGTCCAGGGATTCCTTACACCTGCAAATACTGTACTTTTATATGCACACTCTAACATAGCCTTATTTATCGATGTACATATTTATATATTTATCTGCACTTGTTCATTTGCACAATTTCTACTATTTGCACTTCTGGTAGATGCTAAACAGCATTTTGGTGCTATGTACCTGTACTTTGCAATGACAAAGATCGATCTATCTATCTATCTATGTGAAATGTGGCCTATATATTTAACAGCAGTTACTAGCTAATCAAATAGCATCGCTGCTAAACAGAGTAAAGAGCAACTACTCTCATCACATTTTTCTCAACAAAGTCCATGGCCGATGCCAAGTCCTTGAACTTAAGAGTTTGTTTGTTGGGCAGGTTAATACGTAATATAGCTGGGTCCAAAAAAGTCCAAACCTGTTCAGAAGGGACTGAAGCACATCAGCAAATGCAGCACATTTCATGACCACTGCTGGGGTAAAATCAGGGAAGATAGACATTTTCTTACCCATATAGAAATGAGGAGAAGCCTCTCTGGTTCTATGAAGGATTTGGTTCTGAACTTGAAATAAATATACACTCAAATAACAAGCGGATGAGGAGGCTCATAATCCCTGGGTCTAGCTTGGGGATCCAGCCAGATCCAGTATGGGTTTTGTCATCAAGATTAAGCAGGTCTTGTAGGAACTGGGCCACAACTACTTACGGAGAAGTCTTCACAAATCTGTGAGAGAGAGTCACCGTAGGCCGATAGCTAACCTTTGCTTGAACATCAGATAATTTAATAACCTGGTCATTAGTTGCACACACAAGGTTTATAATTGTGGTAATAGATATAGCTTTTGCAGGGATTCAGTCCATCAGATTTCCTTTAAACTAGTCATCAAACATTACCCTCATGTGAGAAAAAGTTGAGAACTGTGAACAGCAGCAAGAAGACATAATATAAATTTAAAAACAATTTGTCACAATTCTGTGCAGCTACTACAAAACATGTCATTAGCTCAGATGGGGGACATGCCATGCTTGCCCACATTAGGTCCCTGGGGTGATCGTGATGCAGTTTCCTGCCTCAAAGACTATCGTCCTGTCACACTCACACTCATCATGATGAAATGCTTCGAGAGGCTCATCATGAGGCACATCAAGACCCAACTATCACCCTCACTGGACCCCTTGCAGTTTGCATATCATCCTTATCACTCCATGGATGATGTCATCACCACAGCCCTCCATCTGGCCCTCACCCACCTTGACAATAAGGACTCATACATATGAATGCTGTTCATAGACTTCAGTTCAGCATTCAATCAAATCATCCCTCAGCACCTGATTGAGAAACTGAGCCTGCTAGGCCTGAACACCTCCCTCTGTAACTGGAACCTGGACTACCTGACTGGGAGACCTCAGTCATTCCAGATTGGGAACAGCATCTTCAACATCACCACACTGAGCACTGGGGCTCCACAGGGTTTTGTGCTCAGCCCACTGCTGTTCACTTTGCTGACTCACAACTGTGCAGCAATGAACAGCTCAAACCACATCATTAAGTTTGCTGATGACACGACTGTGGTGGGTCTTATAAGCAAAAAAGATGAGTCAGAGGAGGTGCAACAGCTAACAGCCTGATGTAGAGACAACAACCTGTCTCTGAACATCAACAAATCTAAAGAGAGCATGTAGTGGCCGTTCTCTGCTGTACATCAACAGATCCTCTTTGGAGATTGTCAAGAGCACCAAATTCCTTAGTGTTCATCTGGCAGAGAACTTCACCTGCTCACTCAACACCTGCTCCATCACCAACAAAGCCCAGCAGCGTCTGTACTTCCTGTGGAGGGTAAGGAAAGCCCATATTCCTCCCCCCATCCTGACCATGTTCTACAGAGGGACCATCGAGATCATCCTGAGTAGTTGCATCACTACCTGTCTTGGATTGCAAGACCCTGCAGTGGATAGTGAAGACAGCTGAGAAGATCTTTGGAGTCTCTCTCCCCTTTATCACGGATATTTCCACCACACACTGCATCCACAATACCAAAAGCATTGTGGATGACTCCACACACCCCTCACACACCCTCTTACACACCTCATACACCCCTCACAGACATTCTTCACCCTCCTGCCATCTGGAAAGAGGCACTGAAGCATTCAGGCCCTCACAACCAGACTGTGTAATAGTTTCTTTCCAGAAGACATCAGGCTCCTCAACATCCAGAACTGAAACTGTATCAACTTTCTCTCTCTCTCTCTCTCTCTCTCTCTCTCTCTCTGTCTCTCACTCACACAGACACACACACACACACACACCTGTGTGAACTGACTCAGACTATAAATATTTACATTTTATTTGCACTGCTGCTACTGCCATTTTTGCACACTTCAGACTGTCACCTACTGTAGCTATATACATACATACATACATACATATATATATATATATATATATATATATATATATAACCACTGGTTTTACAGTTCCTTTAGTTTGCATATTCTATTCTGTTGCACATGTTTTTCGGCAGTATGTGTCTTATGTTGTTTTGTACTTTCTGTTTCTGCACTGTTTTGTCTTGCACGCTTTGCACCTGGTTGCACACATTGCACTTTATGTAGCTAGGACAAATGTTCTGTTCCTAGCTCTGTGTTGTTGTTTCGGTTTGTAGTTATATTTTGTCAATGTAGCACCAGGTTCCTCGAGAAATGTTTCATTTCACTATGTACTGTGTCAGTAGTATGACAATAAAGCTTCTTGACTTGACTTGACTTGACCTTCTCCGGGATGCCATAATTCTAGAATATGTGCTCAAACAAAGTTGTGCCAGTCTCCTTTGCACACCTTTGAAAAATGTCAGAAATGCAGTCTTCCATTTGTCCCGCTCTCATGTCTGGATAATGTTGTATGCATTTCTCAAGTCTAGTTTTGTAAAAATCTGCTCTTCCCGGGGCTGTTGTAGAGCATGGGGGACTAAAGGGGGAAGGTATGGGAAATAACTGTTATGGTATCCACGATAGTCGAAGCAGGACCTCAGTCCACCATCCATTTTTGATGAGGAAGAAACCCGTAGTCGGGATTTGGAGTCCCTCAAAAACCCGGAGTCCAGTGCGGCTAAGACTTTGTGTGTAGAATTACCATAGAGTATCTGAACTTGCAATTGTAAATTGAAGGGACAAGTGTAAGGGCTCACCTTGGTGGCTCAAGAGGTCAGCTTCTCATGGCAGGCACCATATAAATGTCCGCCTTGACTATAGTAAAAACATTGTCATGATTGATATTCATGGTGTGAGGGTGTGGGGGCCAGATGCATACCAGACTGTTCAGGCAGATAGCTAGCACAATATTTTGAGTCAGAGTGGTGTCCTTTTCCCTGCAGGGGAGTTTGGCCTGAGGTGAGGGGTTTATGCCTTCACAGAAGATAGCGAGAATTCGAGACATACTGTGTCATGGTGTCAGGCTGATGTGAACCAACAGGGAAAGATACAAGGCCATGAGCACTTGTCCTTGCTGGGACATCCACTGGATCCATTTTTGATTAATTATTCCGTAAGGATGGGCAGGCAGGATCAATATGCAGTGTAAAAAGAACTTTATTTACCACAAACAAAGTCTAAACAAACAACTCTGAAGCAGCAGTGCAAATCAGAAACAGGCTGAGAGTCAGAGAACCAGAGAATACTGTCAGGAAGGCATACAAAGCCGACAAGGCCAAAATCCAAAAGAGTGATGAATTCAATAAGCAAAGCAGCATTCATACGCTAAACCAAAACACAGTAGAAATGACAAACAGCTTGTCACACAGAATAAAGTGATGATACTTTGTATCTGTAGGCCGGCATGAGTGTGGCATAAAGGTCCACAAACCCGGTAGAGAAAAGCTGGAAGTGAAATCCATGACACGGAACACTCAATGTTCCGGTGAGGGTTCCCTCTGGCAGACAGGAGGGAGAGCTGTGGGTTGTGTTGTAGATATAAAAATGATTTCATAATCATGGATCTACAAAAGAGCTGCAGGGTATTGTAATCATAATGGAAGATCTACATTATGTGTTAAAGCTAGGGCTAGATTCTTACACAGCATACAATGTTCTGAGCAGTGCATGGTGACTATTTGAATCCATTTTTCATTTTCCATTTGAATTGAAAATAGCACTGCTCACCTGTTGATGAATTTTGAATATATGTTGGCACGCTCTGTGCTGACCTTGTGAAGTTGTTATGACCTCATCTTTTGATCATCGTATCCTTTGCTTTGACCTAGAATTTTTTTTATTCGTTTTTTTAGGCTTTCTTACATTAAGACCGCTGATGGTATGCCGAGATCACATGCCACACAGGTTTCTGATCTTTTTATGCCTCAATGCTGCCTAAAGGTCTAGCGGTCTTTTAGGCTATACTTTAGGATTTTAGATGTTGATAATTCTATTCTACAAACACAAACTGTCAAAAACAGAGGATCCTTTTCAAGCTTTTTGCCTTCCCATACCACATACCATTTGTGAGAAATCTAATATATCTACTGGATATTGTTGATAAATTCTCAAAATGCATTGAAGCCTTTCCCTATGCAAAAGAGAATGCAAGCAAAGGAAATCATAGGGAAATCATCATTTCTTTTCAGGTGACCTGGAGGTGTTTGTTGGTGATTACACTCAAGCTTTGATTGAGAAATTGAACAGTGTGCATGCTAATGGCTCTGCCTCTTTTGCTTTCTTACCTACAGAGCAACTGACTCATCCTTTTCTCCCAGGTGATGCTGCCTCAACCCCAGAAAAGTGGGAGAAGCAGCCTGTATTAAAGCAGCTCTACAGGAGCTTCATCTCTATTCACCTCTACATGGTTCTCCAGAGAAAGCAGAAACTCAACAATCAAGCAGCCCTTAGAGGGCCTCATCTCATATCATCTCATCCCATCTCATCTTTTCACATACCCATATGTTATCTTTTACACATGTCTGGTAATCTGACAGGAGAAGGAACTGCTGATCTTCCTAGACCCTGGTTTTGTACACTTTTTGGTGATTCAAGAACTGGCTCCTGTTGTAATCAGCAAATGTAGCACCCTCACCACCTGATGAGCAGTGTGCCCCCTCCCCAGAGGTGAACACTTCCCAAGAAAAAACAATCAAGCCATCAATGTATCATTCAGGATGAGCAGGGAACATTAATCGTCACAGATAAGACACTATAAAGTGCATTCAAAAACTACATTCTCCTGTTTTAAATTCAGTGTTACATTAAAATAATTTATTTACTACTTTTCTTACTTTTTCACACTTATTAATTAATTTTTTTTAACCACCACACTCTCCCTCTCCACATAAGCTGTCGTTCCAACATCAACATTTCCTTCTTTTATTCATTTTCAGTGTCAGAATTTCTGCCACATGCATGCATTTGCAGTGTTAGAATTAATCATTTTACCAAGAATCCTCACTAGTGAACAAGTATGGCATTTGGTTGTTAATAGTCCCATGGGTTAATGTAAAAAAAAAGGTCCTTTTCAAACCCACCACTGAGTTCTCTTTTATGAAAAACACAAAAAGAATCAAAAGTATCAAAAAGTCTCAAAGTGACTCAGTGTCCACAGTTTAAGAACTAATCACAGTCCATATTTTCAATATTTGGTAACAGTTTCTGTGTAATGTGCTGTATAATGTCATTTAATACCAGTTATGACATTTAATAGCACACAGGTGAGGACTGGGGGTAACAATGTGACATTGATAACCAGGGTGTTACAGCTGTTATGCCACGAAATGCAAAGTGGGGGTGGTGGATATTGCACACTGTTGCATGATGGGTTCCCAAGGCTGTCGTAAGTAAACCTTTTTGGTGCCCATCACTTCCTCTTGGTGGGCTGGTACCCATTTTCCCCCACTGAGGTCCCGCCCCTTGACCCAAGCACTTCACTGTTTCATTAACAGGTAAATCTTGTTCCTTTGGATCAACAGTTAGGTCGTTTTCATGGAGTTCTTGTCTTATTGCAGGTGCCAGGGCAGGCTCTGGAAGATCTATCTCTGGAGGGGACTGCAGTCTTGGTTCTGATGCTGGAGAACAATGCTCACAAGGTACTGACTGTGGTGGTAACATATCCCTTCTTTCTAGGTGATCACTGCTTTCCTGTGGTCTTATCTGATAAGGCTCGATTTGGAAAAGGTAGTTGTCATGTTCGCTTTCACTTTCACACTCAGACTAACATTCTCTCCCCCTGGTGGGCCAACTTCTGCTGTTTCTTGGTTGATGTCCTTGCTTTGATTTGTTCCTTGGAGTGGGTGTGATATTAAGAGGTAGATCATCACATGGAAGAAGAAGATTGCGATGTAATATCCTCGATCTACCTTTACTCTGTTCAGGTTTTACTTCGTAGATCACACCTGCTACCTGATGTATAACAATGTGAACTTTGTCATCCAAGTAATTCTGCAGTTTTCCAGTCCCACTTCTGTGAGTCAGGTTTTTCACTTGGACCCTACTTCCTGGGTACAGGTCAGTGTGCCTGACTTTTTGGTCATAATTCTTTTTGTTCTGTTCAGCACACTTGTTTACCTGTTCTCTCGCTATCTCATGAGCTTCTTTCATCCTTTTTATTCATCATTCCATGTACTCACTATAACTCTGACAGCCATTGTCTGAGTGGACTCCGAAGAGAGCATCGATGGACAGCCGCGGTGAGTGGCCAAATAGCAATGGTGAGGTGGAAGAGGAAGGTGTGAAGCCAGTCACTTCACATCTAGTTGTAGGCAAAGATTAATTTGTTGAGTGAATCCTTCCAATTTGATTTTTGTCACTCTGTCAGTGTTTTCAGAATTTGCAGTAATGTCCGGTTACATGGTTTCACCTGCCCATTCCCTTGGGGGTGGTAGGTGGTGGTCCTTGAGGCAGCCACACTGCTGTACTTCCGGAGGTGGTTGAGAAGCTGATTTTCAAATTCTCCCCTTTGGTTGTGCTGAATTCTGGATGGGAAACCAAACTTAAGTCACTGGGTGAATGGTCAGCCACTTTTCTTACTGATTTTGAGTTTGTGGCATAAGCCTGTGCAAATTGGGTGTGGTGGTTAACAATTGCCGAAATATATTCATAGCCCTCCTTACATTTGTCCAAATGAAGAAAATCAATTGACACTAATTCAAATGGGTGGCTCGTTTTGATTCTTTTAAGGGGCAGTATGGTTTATTTTGTTTTATGCAGGGGCAGGTCTTCAGGACATAATTTTTATTATCTTTATTCATGTAGGGCCAGAAGAACCAATCCCTAATCTCTTTGTGGTGTGGTTAAGGCCCTGATGACCCTTCTCATCGTGCTGTTCCTTTAGAACTGTTCTTTTGAATTTAGTTGGCAATTCCAGCTTTGTCGTTTAAGATGTCTTGGGAAACAGAATGCCGTTTCCATCCAGCTTTAGCTTATCCCTTTCTCTCAGAAGAACTTTGGATGGTGAGTTTACCAAACACCACTGTGGAGAAGGCCTAGATCCTGATTGTAAGTGTTCAACAATTACTCCAATGTTCTTGTCTTCTCTTTGTGCTTGTCTAATTTCTTCTTTTGACATGGGTTTGAGAAGACCCTCATCTTCCTCAATCAATCAAATCAATCAATCAATAATTTATTTATATAGCACTTATTACCAACTACAAATTGACCAAAGTGCTTTACAAAAAGAAAAAAAAAAGTCAAGCAATAAGAAAGAGAAAATTATGAAATCAACACAAGCTATTAGAAAATAAACATGTAAAATTAAGAAATTCGAAGAAAGAATAGAAAGCATTATTATTATCATTATTAAAAAAATATTATTAAGAATATAGTGCAAGAACATCAAGAATACAGATCAACATAGCATAACACAGAATTAAAACATATATAAAATAAAAACAGAATTTTAAGAGTATGTTATAACTAAAAGAAGAGCCAAGATCCACATGCACGCAGATGCAAAGAAATCTATTGTCTAACTACTATAAACTTAAAGGAAGAGGAGAGATCACCAATCATAACTGAAAACGTGGTTAGGTACAATTGGACCCATTTGAGGGCCATGCCCTGAATGCCTACACTTTAAACGAGGTGTGAGAGGAGCACCGCATGTTCAACAGTATCAAAGGCTGCTGTGAGATACGAAAGAACCAATGCCGTAGGAGTTTGAGTGTCAACAGATTAAAGGATATCGTTATAGACTTTTCACAGTGCAGACTCTGTGCTATGCCGAGTTCTAAAACCAGATTGAAACTTTTCAAATATGTGATTTTTTTTCAAGAAAGGGCTGCAATTGTATGAATACAATCCTCTCTAGAAGTTTAGAGAGAAATCAGAGATGTGAAATAGATCTAAAGTTGGACAAAACTGAAGAATTGAGGTGAGGTTTTTTGAAAAGAGGGGTGACCACAGCAAGTTTGTAAGCATCTGGGACACAGCCAAAATTAAGACAATTATTGATGAAGATGAGGAGACATGGCCCCTCTATATTAAAAACCTCTTTTAGTAGTTTTATGGGAACTGTATCTAAGGGACAGTATGTGGGATTAATGTGTTGCACTACTTTAGTGAAGAGGGAGAAAGAGACAGGCTCAGATTGCTCAAAAGTTGCACAGTGCCCAGGAACAATTTCCAGCTTAGGTGTACAGTAGTTTGCAGCCTGACTGACATTAGCTATCTTATCAATGAAATAGTATAAAAACTTTTCACAGGTATCAGTTGTTGCATTAGTTAAAACAGTGTTGCATGGATTAATAACAGAGTCTATAGTCTTAAAAAGTGCCCTAGGGCAATGACAGCTGCTAGCAATAGTAAAATAATTTAGATTTAGCAGCCATAACAGCATAAAAGCACAACAGCATAACAGTGCTCTAAACAGTCCTTTAGAGCACCATGAGACACTTGTAGTTTGTCCTTCTTCCACTTGCGCTCAGCCTGTCTACAACACTGCCTGAGGGCACGAGGGGTCTTATACAGCCAGGGTTCTGTATTAGGTTTAGAAGATTTATACCTAAAAGGGGCAAATGATTCCAAGATAACAGATAACAAGATAATATGTTGAATCAAAATGTGAAATGAGGTCATCAGGGTTGTAGTGAGACACAGGACCATCTATGGAGTATAATGGAGAATCCATAAAGCCAGCAACAAATTCTTCAGCAGTTGAGGGGGTAAGAGTGCAACGATGATGGGCTGGAACCCATGGTTTGGGCATAGGAGGGACTGCAACTAACAAATAGAATGGGGAAGTGATCTGAGATGCCGGTGTCACATATGTCACTGACATTAATGCTGAGTCCAATAGATATGACAAGGTCCAAAGTAAGTTCAAAGGAGTCTAGCAAAGATACAAAATTATTTGATAACTGATTGGAAAGGCAACAAACATGGATATTAAAATCACCACATATTAGGATCTTCTCATATTTTGGCACAATACCAGCAAGAAAATTCCTGAATAAAGTTCTTGTTAATTTTAAGTGGGCGATAAACCACTGCAAACAACACAGGATATTTAAAATCAACCACATATAACTGCAGTTCAAAACTAGAGAAGTCATCCATAAGAATAGCCCAGCAGCTAAAGTTGTCTTTGAAGATAGACACAAAGCCTCCACCACAACCCGAGCCTCACGGAGAGCTGAGAAAGGAACAGCTGGGAGGGAGAAGTTCAGAGAAAGCACTGTTCTCACCTGCTTTCAGCCAGGTCTCAATACAAGGAAATCCAGATCATGAGAGGAAAAATAGTCATTTAAAACAAATGTTTTATTCGTCAGTGATGAATGCCATTCAGATCACATTATCTTGCTGTTGGGATGCCTGATATAGTAGTCAAAGATTTTCACACACACATCTACATCTGTAATTCCTCGTTTGCTGGCTGCACTGAAGCAGCATAGAGGAGTCGGGGATCACCGGTCGGAGCCACTGATAACTCCGATAACTCCCAGGTGCACTGCAAGATGTAGCAGCCATACTTCGCTTGCAATCCAAGTGACCAGAGACAAGGCTTGTATACAGTGAACGCCACCACATAGGCCTTAACACGAACCAGCAGCCCTCCTCTCTTATCCCGTCTTCTGCAATGCTAGCTACAGGGAGGAATGCAAGGAATACGCCGGAGATAAGTTGGTATATCCAAGAGGAGTGCTGGGGAGACTATGATTGCCCATATAAATGATAAATCTTTAATTTCTCCATAGAATTATGAATGATAAGTAAGATGAGGCAATCGTACACTAGTAGTGATGACACATTTTGAGTGACTGACTCAGTAAAGCTAAATTACATCATCAGTGATGGATTAAGGTGTAAAACTAGCCTTCATGCTGCAGTCTACAAACTTAAAAACAAAGAGCTCTGTTCTGCATAGGAAAAGGAGTGTTACCTAAGACCAGCATTCCGTGTCAGTATCATAGAAATAGTCTCTTATTACACAGCTGTGCACATAAATAAATAAATAAATAAATAAATAAATAAATAAATAAATAAATAAATAATACATTATATTGTAACGTTAATGAAAATCTTGTACACATCTCCACATTTTCAACAGTCAGAGTTCCATAAGATAAAAAGCAAATCAGACTGATGAATATAAATCTTACTAAATTAATAATAACAGACCATAATAAGCTTTATTCTATAATGGTTGCAAAAAAAGTTTTATTTTTGTTTATTGTTGATATGTATTTTATAAATGTCTATTCCTATAACTTATACATACAGAAAATAGAATAAAAAAAACAAGAAATAAGTAAATATATCTAAATAGAAATTATAAGAAGAACATGACAGTAATAGTGGCAATGCACTACATCATTACAAGTAGACAAAGTGTATTTACAGTTTACACTAGAATTACAATTTTATTAATACAATTTAGCATCAATTAAAGTGAAAAAGTTTATCATTTACAATATATTTATATATAATATTTCTAATATAAAAGGTCTGAACTCTACAGAGATTACAGAGAAGTAAGAAAAGTTTTTTTTTCCTAGAGTAGGAATCCAGAAATTTAAGAAGTTAGCTAGGTAGACAAGGCAAGGCCAAACCAGCACAGGGAATAAACTATAGTAGAGCCCGAAGTTTTAAAAGACAATAGCTGTAACATCGCTTCCAGCAAAACCCCCAACAAACTGCCAGATGGATCCCTCGCCTGAGTTCTAGAACTTCAAGGTCAAAGTTGTTTCAGAGGCCAGAGTGACTTATGGGTTCTTCACAGGTGGTGCAGATACAACTAATTATGAAGTGATAACTCATTGTCTTCCTCAGATGGCCCCTACAGTACAACACAGTATCTCAACACAACCTTCCTATGGTCTACACGTGCTAACAATGTCTGTTAGACCTTCCACACTATCTTCAGGTCTTCTGCTAAAAGTTCTGCATGTTCCTGGCGTGCAGTTGAGCCCATAATCATCAGCTCCAGACAAAGCTACAAATGTCCAGCAGTCAGAGTGGACATGTTGGGAACTGAAGTGAGCACTTCTGAAGCTCAGCTAGTCTACATATTCCTCAGATAGGTCCTACTAATAGTTTAACAGAATTCTGACCCTTTATGTTTTAATTTGTTTATTGATCACATTAATGTATATTCCAATAGCTTACAAGGACAGAAAATAGAATCAAACACAATAAATAATTAAACATTTTAAAATCAAAAGAAAAAGAAAATGACAGTAATAGTAAAAAGTGCATTATATCTAACTATTCAAAGTTTACACAGTGTATTTAGTTATTAATGTTACTTATGTTTTATTACATTCTCTATCTTCTATGTAAGAATTGTTCTTTACTACGACACAGTTTTTGAACAGACCCTCTTTAACTTTCTCCTTATAACTGTGTCTAGAGACCAGATTAAATATTAATTATTTGACAGAACACTGAAAACTGTTGTTAAATTTAAGGTGACAAAGTCAAAGTGGGTGTGTTATAAATAGAGCAATAAAATTGTGTGTGGTAAACTACTTCTGGTTAATTTTGTCCTCTAACTCCCCCTCCTGATTAAAGCTTAAACATTGTGGGTTAAATAAACTTGCTTGACAGGAAGGCGAGCATTTAGATGTTACAGGTCATCCATTAACTTGTCGAAGATGTTTCCATCTGGCTGCACCTTCCAGGTCACTGTTGTGTTCTCCGACATGCCCTTTTGTTTCAGTTTCTGCTTCAGCTGAAGATCAGGATTTAATTAGTCAGAAACAAAAAGGAAAAAATACACATAACCCAGAAAACAGGAATTAATAAAAAGAGTGAATGACAGAAATTTGAACAGGTGACCAGTTATTGCAGAGGCTTAAAACAAAATTTCTCAAAATTTCAGAGACGTCCTGGGACTCACCTGCTCTAAAATGGACGACTGCACAGCAGGATCAAACACACTGCCATCAGACTTCACCTGCAGTCTCACTGTCTGACTCCTCATGATGACTGTGAAATAAACACACAGATGCTGTAGTTTAATTTCCTTTTTTTTTACATTAGTCTAATTTGAACATTCTTCTTTTTGTACTGTCAATTACTTGTGAACTGTGAACTAATATTCCACTGCATTTACATAATTTAATAAGTCCTAATCAATTAACCCTAACCCATACTTTATTATCTCAAGGGAAGTTGGATCAGTATAGCAGTAAATTTCTGATGTACAGTTTAGCCAGAAGTACTGATCACTGCAACAAATTAATTAAATAAATATATCACTTTTTGAGTATTTTAAAGTTGCTATTAAATGGATATTAATAGCAGTATAAAAAAACACAGGACTCACAGAAATGACAGAAGTAATTGAGCATGCTGGTGCAGGGTGCATCATGGAGCTGTCCATTATGAAGTATTACACAACTCTCAATTCCTCCAGAATTATCAGGTTGGCCAGGAGCCCATGGGGTGTATGTAGCAATGGTCCCATCTGACCACTTCCATGTGTCTCTGTAGAGCCCAATCCAGGAATGACTCTGGATATTCTTTATCTGCACTAACATGTTGTGGTCTGAACTGTTAAGATCACTGGCCAAGTCTGTGTGATGTGTTCGGCAGTAAGCCTGAGCTTGAGGCCAGGTCAGAAGAGTGGTGATGCCAATGAACCTGGCAGCACCAATGAAATTAGCTGTGAGAAGAAAAAAAAACAGTCACCGTCAAACAGCACCTGTCTCTACAGGACATATGATACTAAGATATCAAGCTAAAATGTGAACCACCAGCCATCAAACTGACACTAATCAAATCAGTACCAGGATATTCACTCACCATTGTAGCAGATGAAGGGTCTTGGTCCTGTACATGATACATCCCACCATGCATTATAATAACCAATGATACCACAGGCTTCATTTCCATTAAGATTATCAGGCTCTCCTGAGGCCCAGCAGGTATAAGGGACATTCTTCAGTGGGAGCTCGTTTAAGGACCAACGCCAGCTATTGATATCATTGTATATTCCAACCCAAGCAGGTCCTGACAGACCTTTGCTTGTTGCTTCTGTTATCAAACTTTGCCAATCACTGTCACTTAGGAATTTTGCCAGGTCATTGTAGTTCACCCTGCAGTAATTCTGTGCATCAGACCAGTTCAGCTTTGTCATCATCAGGTAATATTTGTAAAGGGCAGTTTGCAGGATAGCAACTGGGACCAGACCTGTTGGTGACATTTTACTTTTTGTAATAAACTGGTGAATTAACTGGTGAATGACTATTGATAAAGCAATTGATAAAAGCAGAATAATGACATAACATAGCATAATTATAGGTGTATTTTTAAATCTATAATAAATGTATGTATTCACTAATATTATTTCTTATTAAATGGCCTAATATCTTCATTGGTTTTGGAAACTTAATGGAAACCTAACTTTTGGTTTAGTAAAATTAATTAATAATAATTAGGGTTATGGTGAAAAGATGTAATATTAATTTGTGTTATATTAATAAACTATACCAGTAGTGGTTTACAAAAAATACTCTCACCAGTGAGAAGAAGGAGAAGAAACAGATTCAGCTTCATGATGGACGGCTAGCTAAGAAAAAAAATCTATATCTTAAATAAAAAATAAAAATGTGTACATATCAAATATGTAGTGACCTCACTTGCTCATGTTTGGAAATGATTATCTAATAAAGCTTTACATCATCATCAGGTGTCAGTTTAGGACCAACAGCTCTGGATCTATCTGAGCATCCATCAACCACTTCACAACACAGTTATGATTAAAAAAGGACAGCACTAAACACTATATAACACTATATCACATTTTTTCTTATTTAAACCTTTATAAAATAACATTTACAATACTGCTTATTAATAAAACCATGGTCGTGTAATTAATGTTCATCATCACACCCGTTAAGACACTGTACAGAGATTTCAGACACAGTGGAGTTATGGTAACAATTTAAATTCAGTAAAAGTTACAGTAATAGTTCCTTTAATGCAATTAGCTTCAACATCCAATATATTTGGTTGAATTTTTACTTAAAAATTATTGAGCAAATTGTTAAAAGCAAAACAGAAGGGCATATAATTACTCAACTTTCTACAAAAGTTCTTCAATAATTATTTATTGAATATTAATAAATATGCTATATTTTACTTAATCATAATTGTTTTAGACAATCCTAACAATAAGGATAACATTAAAACATACCTGTAATCTAAAAATATGAAGACTGCTGTTTCTTCTGTAGCTCTGTTTTCACTGCTTGTACACAACTCTCTCAAATCTGGAAAGATTCTTACAAGTGTGACACGGCCTGATTTCCATATTACTTTAACTTTCACAGTCTAAGAGACTGCTTACTTAAACAAATGCAAATTCTTACTCATCTTCCTTAGAATTCAGCACAGAAAGGAAGTGAAGAAGTGCAAAACTACCAAACACGTTACTTCCTCCAGAGGCTCATTTTCAAGGTTTATATGTTTTGAACATACTGTATGTTGACATGCTGTATGCTGACTTTGTGGTGATGTTTGTTTATGACCTCATCTTATGATCATCATATCTTTTGCATTAAACTAGACATTCTTTATAGAATTCTTTCATTTCTAATTCTAGATTCTAATAAGCATCTGCTGAACAGACACTTTATGACAATTAATTAAGTGTTAGTAGCGGTGTGACTTCTACAAATCTGAGTAAAATAAAATTCTCTCATCAGTTGGATTATCATGTGAAATCAGTCTTTACCATGCAGTCTACAAATATGAAAACAAAGAAATCTGTTTTACATAGGAAAATGAGTTTTACCTAAGTGCAGCATTCAATGTCACTGGTCTAAATGTCACAGAATAAGTATCCTTGTACACAGCTGTGAATAAAAAAGGTCGCAAATTAAATAGGAAACCGGGTTACATACATGTAATGGTGTGCAGAGAGAACCAACCCGCCACAGCACAAACATCCTGAAGGCGAAAGCCAGAGTGCTGGACAAGGTGATGCACCTAGACTGAGTTGCAATCCCTAGAGTTGAAGCCACACAGGGCACCTTATAGGCCTAGGAGATAGCTACCACTAAGCAGCACAAAGTGCTGCTTGGAGACAGACAAGCAGATGAAAAGGCAAACATCATGCACTCGAACAAAGGGCATACATGCTGAGAACTGGGCACAACATGTACAGTCTCTCCTGCTCCACCGACTTGTGTGGCAGAGGGCAGAAGTCCTTCAGAAAGGCTGGGTGACCTGCTTATAACAGGGCCATTTCCAGTGTTAGAAACTCCTCAGAGCTGACTCCACTGGCTCAAAGGGGGATTAGAGAAACCCCTCCAGAGAAACCCCTCTTTGGAGACATTGTCTGCAGGAAACCTCCTGGCACCGCACAGAAGACCAGAGAACAGGCATGTGAATCGCAGCAATTGATGCCACATATACCTCAATGTAGAGGGTGATAGGCCCTCAAAGTTGCTGTACTATCACTGTACTAAAAGTCCAGTGAATTAGATCCGGACAACACAGATTACAAATGGGGGTGAAAGTTCAAAATAATCTCTTCAACCTCATTTGGGAGACTGGAGTCTATGAGCTGGTCCCCCTTAAAAAAATGAGCCAGTCATCTGGATGATTGAGTACATGAATGTTCCATGGTGCAATGATGCCAGAGCAGCCTCCATGCACTTTGTGAGGCTGAGCGACAAGACTAGGCTAAAAGGGAGAAACCAGCACCAGTATGCTTCACCCTGAAAGTGAACCAGGGGAGTATCATCTGCTCCGGCAAGATGCCTATGTAAAGATAGGCACCCTTCAGGATTATCATCACAAACCAGTACTCAAACCTGATCTGTGACACAATGACATTGAGTGTTAACATCTCAAACTAATATGTTTCAGCAATCAATTCGGTCTAAAATTTGGCACAGCCCCCATCCTTCTTTGTTAACCAAGAAATGCTGGCTGTAAAGCCAGAAGCTTGACTTGGGATGGGAATAAGTTATATGGCCCCTTTCTCAGATGTAAGAGAAGTTCCTCATAGAGGAACGTGGTTTATTCTGTGCCAACAACAGTGGGCAGCATGCCCTGAAAGAAGGAGGATGAGAGGCAAATTGGATTCTGTAGCCATTTTTCCACAGAACCCACTGCCACACACCTAGCAGAAGCTTTCATGCTGCCAGGTAGTCTGACAGAGGTGTTAGCCTCTTGTTCTCTCGCCTAGTGCCCTAAAAACAGCAAGCTGGCAGGGGCTGCCTTTATGTGCAGTAGGTACAAAAAGACAACACAAAAACAGGACACTGTAAGGACTCGTCGGACACCGGGGTGTTAGAATCCATTTGCAGATTTATTATATAAACAGCAGGCAAAATCTTAGTCGAGGAAACGAGGCAAAAAGGGTCAAAAACCAGAAAACAACACTGAGAACAAAACCGAAACACAATCCGAAACTCAAAGTCAATATGGAACAGGCAAAGGTCATACACTAGGCAAACTAAACAGAGACTCAATCAAGTCTTGGCAAGTAACTAATCAGAAACGATGCTTCGCATAGGAGCTGAGATAGCACACTGCTTAAATACACCAATAAACCGGAAGTAGGCAGATACAGTCAATATTCGGGCGATGGCTCCCTCTGGTGTTCTGGCTCTGAGTGCCTTGTGACAGACACTTAGCGCAGAAGAAGAAAAAGAATGTGTAATGAAATGTAAAAATGAAATGGAATAAAATGAAATGATGTACAGAGTAGCAGCAGTTGAGTGGTTGCAAATAGAAAATAGTCATAAACATAAATATAAACATAGCAGCGTAATGAAATATTAAGAGGGTTTGAGGTAGTGCAATAAGTACAATATAAGTTATATGTGTGTGTCCACACAGGTGAAAGAGTGTTTGTGTGTGTGTGTTTGTGTGTGTGAGAGAGACAGAGAGTTTTGTACAGTTCAGTCCTGGGTGTTGAGGAGCCTGATGGCTTGAGGAAAAAAACTGAAAAACACAGTCTGGTTGTGAGGCCCAAATGCTCCGGTACCTCTTTCCAGTTGGCAGGAGGGTGAAGAGTGTGTGTGAGGGGTGTGTGGGGTCATCCACAATGCTGTTGGCATTGTGGATGCAGCGTGCAGTGTAAATGCCTGTGATAGAGGGGAGAGAGATTCCAATGATCTTCTCAGCTGTCCTCACTATCCACTGAAGGGTCTTGCGATCCAAGACGGTGCAGTTCCCAAACCAGGCAGTGATGCAGCTGCTCAGGATGCTCTCAATGGTCCCTCTGTAGAACACAGTCAGGATGGGGAAGGGAGATGAGCTTTCCTCAGCCTCCTCAGAAAGTAGAGGCGCTGCTGGGCTTTCTTGGTGATGGAGCTGGTGTTGAGTGACCAGGTGAAGTTCTCCGCCAGATGCACACCAAGGAATTTGGTGCTCTTGATCTCCACAGAGGATCCGTCGATGAACAGCGGAGAATGGTCACTCTGTGCTCTCCTGAAGTCAACAACCATTTCTTTAGTCTTGTCGACGTTCAGGGAGAGGTTGTTGGCTCTACACCCGGCTGTTAGCTGCTGCAACTCCTCTCTGTATGCTGACTCGTCGTTCTTGCTGATGAGACCCACCACGGTCGTGTCATCGACAAACTTTAGTGTGGAGGTCTGGAAAAAAATAGAAGATGTTTGCATGGAAGTGGAAGCTGGCGTGAAGTTAGATAGTGATTGTCAAGGTCAGAGCAGGAAATGCTAACCTTTCATCACTTCAGGAGATTTTCGAACACCACAGTATGTGGTGTCATTTTGACTGCTGCTTGCTCCTTGTTGCCCACATCAAGCTCCTCAAAGGCTGATGTAGACAGCATTATATCCTCATCTAGGTTGGGAACAATCGCAAACTGAGCTCCTAGAGCCAAAGCAGAGGTATTAAAATCAGCTGAGAGAACTACAGAAAGGGATTCACAAAGCTGTGAAAACATGATCAAACTCAGGGCGCTGCCTTGACAGGCTGAAAATACAGGCAAGCAAACATGGAATGAGCTTAATGACAGCATGTCAAACTCAACATCATGAAAGCCACTAATTGTTTTCTCTCAGGGAACAATTCAGTGGTATACCATCCAGAATTGTCCACATTGAGCTCATCAGAGTCTGATGCAGACAATAATAATTCCTCATTCGGGTTGAGCTAAAGCTACCTCCTGGAGCTGAAGTGGGGAAATGTGAGTCAGGAGAGAGGACAATCGAAAGGAAAAGTCTCGCAGTGCATGCAGCCACTTCTTTTTGTGTACAACAGGTTCCAGTTACAAAGAATTAAGTATTATGGTGCACACAACCAAAAATGTGATGTCCACGTATGAGGATGCCAGGTTGTAGGAGGTTAAATTATAATAGATATGCTACTCTTTAATTTATTAAATTGTATTAAACAGGCTACTCTTTCTGTCTAATATAAATATCTGAAGGCTGCTGATTCTTCAGTAGCTCTGTTTTAGATCTTCACTGCTTGCACACAACTCTCTCAAATCTTAACTGTTTCTGTTTATTTCACCTGTCTCACGTGTGACCCAGAATGATTTCCATATTAATTTAACTTTCACTTAGACACCAGACTCATTATATAAACAAAAGCAAATTCTGACCCATATTCCTCAGATTTCAGCACAGAAAGGAAGTGAAGGAGTTCATCAGGTTACTTTAGTGTAGAATAGTCATGTGCCAATAATCAGATCTAACATTCAGCATGTACAATATTATCATGACTGCTTTATAACATCATTACTGCCTCTTCTTGGTAACTAGAAGGCAGCATTTTTGGCCAGTGAGATAAAATCTAACCCATTGGGAAACCAAAGAAAAAATGTAGCGGCATCTGAATCATAATGATTTCAAAATGAAGGATCTACAAAGGAGCTACAGGGTATTGTACTCATAGGTAGATCTCAAGGAAGATCTACATGATGTGTAAAAGGCCAAAAACATATCAGGACTAGAATCTTACACCTTACACTGTTATGAGAAGGGCATTGTGACCATTTGAATATATATAAACATTTTCTTGGCAAATTAAATGTGGCACTGCTCTCCAGTGTTGGGTTAATGTGTCAAACGAGCCTTCATGTTGCACTCTACAACTCAGAAAACAAAGAGTCTTGCTTTACATAGTAAAAGAAGTGTTATCTAAGAAAATCATTCAGTGTTACAGGAAAAATGTAGAGTCATCTTAATCACAAATATTTAAAAATGATGAATCTATAATGGAGTTGCCAAGTATTGTAATAATAAAGGAAGATCTACATGATGTTTTATAGGACAGAAACAGGTCAGGATTCTTATACCTCATAATGTGTGGAGAAGTGCATTGTAACAATTTGAATACATTTTCTTGGCAAATTAACAGTTGCACTGCTCTCCAGTGCTGGATTAATGTGCAAAACAAGCCTTCACATTGCACTCTACAACTATAACAATAAATAGTCCAATTTTCCATAGGAAAAGGAGCGTTATAAAATACAACCATTCAGTGTCACAGGTCTAAATATCATAGAAAGAGTCTCATATTAAACAGTTGTGTAAAAAACCAAAGCTGCAAATTAAATACTAGATTAAATCACAATGTCATTGAAAAACATTTCTACATTTCCACATTTCTAGCAGAGTGCCTGAGATGAGATTTGGATTTGTTACTGTTGTTCAGTGTGGCCTTGAGATGTTTGCATGAAGAAGGTGATTAAGGGATTCACACAAACTAATAGACTCAGTTACAATTCAAAAGTGTCTCCTGTGTTACGTCCTTGGATGTAAACTGATATTTATGTGTGTTTTGCATTGATTTTGGGTTTATGTTGTGTTGTGTGTTGTAATCCTAGTCCACACGTACATGGGTATTTTTAAAACGAGTTTTTCCTCCTTCATTTTAAAAAAAAAATCTCGTCCACATGAAAACGCAAAAACGTGGTCTGAAGTGCTGTCAAGAGCATGCACAACCAATGGGTGGCAATATAATCTCAACTGTAAAGCCATGTTGGCCAATCAGAAGCCTGAGACGCCGACTTCACAAGCAGTGTTGCCAGATTAGGTGCATTTCCACCCAAATGGGCTTCTTTTGGTCACGTTTCACCAGGAAAAAGTGCATTGGGCAGGTTGGTAAAATCTGGGCTGTTTTTTTGATGCAACTGGCATGTTTTTATTTTTGATTATAAACATGATATTTTATTATTTTTTTATTCAAACGATTAAATAAAGTGTAATATGTAATGTTTTAATAATATGGTTCAGTTTAGCCAATAAGGTTCAGGAGAGTCCTGTCCAGTCCTGTCCTGTTCAGTCTTGATTAGAGGGTTGTTGTAATCATTCTACTTGTTAAGTTATTAACTGTAATAGCTGTTTGTTATTGTATTAGTTTTAACAGCATGCATTTTGGGCTGGTATTTTTTTAAACAGGTGAGTTTTAAGCTGGAGTTGGGCTGGAAATATTCAGTCCAATCTGGCAACCCTGTTCACAAGCCAAAAATCTCCAGTTTCGCTGTTTACACGATAACACTGAAACCGGAGTTTTTGAAAAAATTTACCCTGGCAGGAGTTTTCAAAAATGTTCGGTTTCAGTGACCTGATGCTGCATTTGTGTGTGGAAGAAAGGCCTAACCACATAAAAAAATCAGTTTTAAAAATACCCGTGTTCATGTGGACAGGACCGTAGACTGTGCGCAGTTTCTATCCCTCTCTTTGCTTCTGCCAGCACTTGAATGGGACCAGCTGCAGGAGATTGCGTTGTAAGCAGAAGCTTTAAAAGCTGGGAAGCAGAGCAGTGTTGGAGAACTGTCCTCTGACAGGAATACAAGGAGTTACAGCACAGAGTGAAGAGGGAGGTGTCTAAGGCCAAGCAGAAGGTGTATGATGAGTTGTACACTAGGTTAGACACTAGAGAAGGAGAGAAGGACTTGTACAGGTTAGCTAGGCAGAGGGATCGAGATGGGAAGGATGTGCAGCAAGTTAGAGTTATTAAGCATAGAGATGGAAAGGTGCTCACAAGTGAGGGGAGTGTACAGAGGAGATGGAAGGAGTACTTTGAAGAGCTGATGAATGAGGAAAATGAGAGGGAAAAAAGAGTAGAAGGGGTGAACTCTGTGGAACAGGAAATAGATAAGATTAGAAAAGATGAAGTCAGGAAGGCTTTGAAGAGGATGAAAAGTGGAAAGGCAGTTGGTCCTGACGACATCCTGGTGGAGGTCTGGAAGTGTCTAGGAGAGGCGGCAGTGGAATTTTTAACTAGTTTGTTTAACAGGGTTTTAGAGAGTGAGAAGATGCCTGAGGAATGGAGAAGTGTATTAGTGCCGATCTTTAAGAATAAGGGTGATGTGCAGAGTTGCAGCAAATATAGGGGGATAAAGTTGATGAGCCATACAATGACGCTATGGGAAAGAGTAATGGAAGCTAGGTTAAGGAAGGTAGTAGAAATTTGTGAGCAGCAGAATGGCTTCATGCCCAGAAAGAGCACAACAGATGCAATTTTTGCTCTGAGAATGTTGATGGAGAAGTATAGGGATGGTCAGAGAGAGCTGCACTGTGTGTTTGTAGACTTGGAGAAAGCGTATGACAGGGTGCCAAGAGAAGAGCTGTGGTACTGTATGAGGAAGTCAGGAGTAGCAGAGAAGTATGTCAGAGTGGTGCAGGACATGTATGAGAGGAGCAGGACAGTGGTGAGGTGTGCTGTAGGGCAGACAGAGGAGAGGTGGAGGTTTGTGTTGGAGTGAAGAGCAATGAAAGTCAGTCGTAGTAAGACTGAGTACATGTGTGTGAATTAAAAGGGAGGGAAGTGGAACAGTAAGATTACAGGGTGAAGAGGTGAAGAAGGTACAGGAGTTTAAGTACTTGGGGTCAACAGTCCAGAGTAATGGAGATTGTGGGAAAGAGGTAAAGAAGCAAGTGCAGGCAGGTTGAAATGGGTGGAGAAAGGTGTCGGGAGTTCTGTGTGATAGAAAAATATCAGCGAGAATCAAGGGGAAGGTGATAGAGGACAGTGGTGAGACCAGCCATGCTGTATGGTTGACTGTCACTGAGGAAGAGACCGGAGTCTGAGCTGGAGGTAGCAGTGCTGAAGATGTTGAGGTTCTCTTTGGGAGTGACAAGGTTGGACAGGATAATGAACGAGTACATCAGAGGGATATGTCCAGAGGAGGGAGAGTGAGTATATTGGTAGGAGAATGTTGGACATGGAGCTGTCAGGCAGGAGGCAAAGAGGAAGGCCAAAGAGGAGGTATATGGATGTAATAAATGAGGATATGAAGCTAGTGGATGCAAGTGTTGAGGATGCAGAAGATAGGGATAGGTGGAGAGAGATGATTCACTGTGGCAACCCCTGAAGGGAAAAGCCGAAAGAAGAAAAAGAAGAAATAAAGTTTATGGTGGTATGGTCAGTTGAAGTGCTTGTGAACTGGGCAGTGAAGGTACTTGCTTGAAAACTTGGAATCTTTTATTAACCGTGGATTGGAAGACATTAAACATTTTTATTAAGGAACAGAACTTGTTCAACAGTGCTGGGGCTAAGACAATTTCTTTTTTTATTTATTATTTCCCCTGCCTTTGAGAATATTCTCTCACATGGGACTGAGGAGGCAGGAGTGCACAAAAATTCCAGGGCAAGGTGATAAAGATGTGGATAGACAGCCTTTTGAAGAGCCCAGAAATGCAGGGGATCTTCTGTACATGGAATGTTTGGATCAATGAGGTACCGTTGAACTTTTTCATCCTTTTGGTTTCTCCTACATGACTGTCCAGAAGATTCCACAGACATTTACCTGAAAAAATGAAGTTTAATCGTATTTAGGTTCTTTGCAATACATCCATCATTCATACCAAATGTGTAGTAAAACTAACACAGAGCAACAAACACAGAGTGGGTTGTATGACTGCCTGTGACTCCTGGTGCCTCTGGTTGTGATGAGAGAAATTGAGATATGGATGGGGCATTTTGGACTTCTTCAGCTCTTATAATTGTCTTACAGCAGTCTGTGCATTTGACTGGCTGCAGAATCCTATAGTTTTAAAATGTGGATGGAGTTGACGGAGTCATAATGCTCATAGTCTCATATACAGACATCCTCTCTGTGAGAAGCCTCAGGAGGTTGTTGCACATTTGCAAAGCCCTCTCATCATCAACCTGTGAGCTCTTTGAGCTGACTGCATGCCTCAACATTTTTATAAGAGGATTCACCTTTGACCCTGACACTCTTTTCTCCTCTGACAATTCTGTGGAAACCTTTTTCTTGTTGTTGTACTGGACTTGAAATGAGCCACAATCTTGCATGCCTTTTCTCAGATGTCCTCAAGTCCTGATGTTTGTTCCATGGTCTTTTTTACAACCAGATTTAGTGCGTGCTATGCAGTTTGTGTGGTGAAGCTACCATACTGGCAGCAGCATCAGTTATCGTACTTTGTTCTGAATGCCCCACTTCTCCATCAAAGCTGTCTTCACTTCAGCTATATTCACGGATGTATGACTTTTTGAAAACTTTCCAACACCAAATAAAACTGTGGATAGCTGATCCTTTTCATTTATAAAATGACATGTCACTGCCAGATATGCATCCATATGCAAAGATGTCCACATATCTGATGTGAGGCTTACAGCTTTAGCCTTCTTCACCTCTTGTTTTGCCTTCTCTTTGGCCTTATTGTATTTATCCTCAACCATTTTCTTTAGTGACTGGCAGGAGGGAATATTGTAGGTTGGGTCTAAAATTCCAACAAACATCCTAAATCCAACATCTTCAACAAATATCAATGGCTGATGATCTTTTACAGTCATGTTGACCAAGGCCTCATCAATCATTTGTTTTCTGGTTCCTGCAAGACAATAAATTGTTTATAATATAAATGCAGAAATAAATAAAAGGCTTTAAAACATTAATGTATGCAGTTTGCATTCTTCCACTATTTTTCTTTTTATAAATTATGTCTATTGCAATAGACAAATTTCACCTCTTCACCATCCTGTAACAAACTGTGTAACAGTTTCTTCCCTCAAGCCATCAGGCTTCTCAACACCCATTCTCATATACCGCAACCATTTAAGGCCAGTTGCAGTAAAGAGAACTTATGTTTTGGGAATGACAATTTAAGCATATTGTTTATGACTTTCAAATGTCTCTTATGAATTTAATATTGATTTAAAATTTACTAACTGTTGATATTTTGCTGTATGATTTGTTTCATTGTAGACAGTTAGCAAGTGAGCAAAAAAAAGCTTTAGCAAAGGCCAGGTTGACAAAGTTCAGGGAAAAATTATACAGCAACCCAGAACTGCTGGAGGAGTACAGAAGGAAGGAGAGAGAGAGGTTAGGTTTGGAGATTTTACAGCAGGGGTAATTAGCAAAAAACACCCTACAGTGTTAGGAAATGTACATGAGAGTACACACACACACACACACACACACACACACACACACACACACACACACACACACACACACACACACACACACACACACACGCTCCCAATCACCAGACTTTTAATCATCACCACCTGCACTCAATTTCACGGTGCTATTTAAAGCGCTCACTCGCCGAGGGCAGCGGTGAGTATTAAGACTGTTTAAGTGTATGTGCTGTAAGTGTGTATCAAGACTGTTTATCTGCTTACCTGCGTTATGTTTTGCCTGCCTGCCCATTTGCCTTTACCTGAGTTACGCTTTGCCTTCTACCTGCCTGTGTGAATAAACTGGAAGTTGGATTGATTCTCTGCATCTGAGTCTAATTGTGATGGTTCACAAATACTCCAGTCTTTGTTGCTAATGTCTGAAAAAAAGTTAATTTAAGCATTTTAAAAATTTTCATGTTTGAAATTTTTAAAACCAAGATTTTGTGAGAATCACCCATATATAATGAAGCACCAGGGTCCTGGAGAAACGTTGTTTCATTTCACTATGTACTGCATCAGCTATATGTGGTTGAAATGACAATAAAAGCTTCTTGAATCTTGAATCCGGGAGAAGACGGGAAATGAAGCTGAGCAGGGAAGGGGAGGATCTGGCTGATAATGTTCCTCGGGCCTGCCTCTGCAGTGCATTTGAGAGTCTCTCGCACTAAATAAAAGAACACTATTTTTCTTGATCCCTGTCTTCTGAAAGTTTGTTATACAGTTGATTGTTATACAACTATGTAAAGCTGCTGGTGCTCCTAAAGTTCCAGCTAATTTCATGTGCCTTATGTTCATAAGACAGTATCTCCTATAACCAAAGCTTTTTCAGATTTCTCAGTGGGTGCTTCACAGAGGGAAAAAAACTTAGTGCACTGGAGAAGAATGGGACTTTCATGGGCAAGTCTAAGCATAACTGCATGCAAGTAACAAAATACTTCATGTCATGTTACTCATATTTTGAATGAGTTTGTTAGTTCGGAAAGGTTTTTAAAAACATTCATTAATGAAAGAAAATTACTGTAAACATAAATTATTTAGTATCGCAAACAGTTTGGGTGTTCTGCAAGTCCTCCAGGCAAACAGTTCATTATTTGGTTTGTACTCTGCTTCCACCTTGTGGACAAAGTCTTTATTGCCCAAAATTGAAAATGGTGCTGATGTGCATTCACCACAGACAGACTATAAAATTTCCTAACTGAATTTTTTTTTTATTTAAAGGAACACTTAGAAAACACATCAGATCTCAATGGGGAAAATATCATGCTGGATATCTATACTGATATGGACTGGGTAATGTGTTAGGAAAGAAAGGATGCCACATTGTTTGATGGAAATGAACATTATCAGCCTACAGAGGGCTGAATTCTAACACCCTGAAAATCAAAGTGCAAAAATGATGTAGCAGGCTAGTCCATTTTGCTATAATTTCACTGCAGCAAATCAAAATGATATTCAGTATGGCCCCCATGTGCTTGTATGCATGCCTGACAGCGTCGAGATATACTCCTAATGAGAAGACAGATGGTGTCTTGGGGTACTGCCTCCCACATCTGGACCAGGGCATCACTGAGTTTCAGTATAGTCTGAGGTGCAACCTGGTGGCTTTGGATGGACCGGAACATAATGTCCCAGAGGTCATTTAGGTCGAGTGTGGGGGCCATTCAATGGTATCGGTTCCTTCAACCTCCAGGAACTGCCAGCAAACTCATAAGGCCGGGCATAGAGGTCTGTGCGTCCCTCCATGGATATGCCTCCCCATGCCATCACTGACCGACCACCAAATCGGCCTTGCTGAACGATGTTACTTGCAGCATAATGTTCTCCATGGCTTCTCCAGAGCCTTTCACTTCTGTCACATGTGGTCAGGGTGAACCTGCTCTCATCTGTCTAAAGCACAGGACGCCAATGGCAGACCTGCCAATTCTGGTGTTCAGTGGCAAATGCCAGTAGAGCTCCACAGTGCCAGGCAGTGAGCACAGGACCCACTAGAGGATGTTGGGCCCTCAGGCCACCCTCATAAAAATCTGTTTCTGACTGTTTGGTCAGAAACATTCACCCCAGTGGCCTGCTGGAGGTAGTGTTCTGGCAGTGCTCATCCTGTTCCTCCTTGCACAAAGGAGCAGATACCAGTCCTGCTGATGGGTTAAGGACCTTCTATGGCCCTGTCCAGGTCTCCTAGAGTAACAGCTTGTCTTCTGGAATCTCCTCCATGCTCTTAAGACTGTGCTGGGAGACACAGCAAACCTTCCGGTATTGATGTGCCTTCCTGGGGGAGTTGGACTGCCTGTGCAACCTCTGAAGGGTCCAGGTATTGCCTCATACTACCAGTAGTGACACTGGCCTAGCCAAATGCAAACCTAGTGAAAAACAGTCAGAAAAGATGGGTAGGGAAAAAAATGTCAGAGGCTTCCAGCTGTAAAACCATTCCTGTTTTGGGGGTCATCTCATTGTTGCCCATCTAGTGCACCTGTTGTTAAATTCATTAACACCAAAGCAGCTGAAACTGATTAAAAAACCCCACTGCTTCTTAACTGACCAGATCAATATCCCAGGAGTTTAACTGACTTGATGCTATACTCTGATTAAAAAGTGTTCTTTTTTTGAGCAGTGTATAAAAACAAAGAGCTCAGTTTTGCATAGAAAACGCACTGTTACGAAAGACCAGCATTCAGTGAATTATTTGGCAGGCTAAATATCTGGACATGTTGGTGTTTCAAAATCCTGCTGTGTGAAATGAGTTCTGACTGAAAAATACATCTACAGCCAATAAGAGAGGGGAAGAATTATAGACCACAATATCAGCAAGCATGGCTTCGGTTCCTAGAAAGGCTCCTTCACGGTCTCTTTGCAGTCAAGAAATGGAGGAAAGTTTAGTTGAACTTTGGCAGGAGTACCCATGCAGAATGCACAATCCTTGTTCCCTGCAACTCCCCAGTCATTTCCTCCACCATAATCTTTCTTCTTTTTCACCCTTTCACTGCAAATTAGTGCACAGACCATTTGGTACCATTTCCAGTCTCTCAGAAAAATTGTTATTTCCTTAACACTTCTCGTGGGTGTTTGGTTGTGAAATGTAGTTTGCAGACAAGACAGAGTTGTTGGCAATTTTTCCTATTATGAAGTTATGCAATGTGTAACCTATGCAATGTGAACACAGCAGCAACTGAATGCTACACCAGATAGTTGTGCAGTGTAAAAACAAGGGTGATCCGATGAAATTGTGCAGAGTGAAACTGGCATTAGTTTGGCCCTCACAAGGAGCTATGCATCTAATCAACATTTAAGCAGCCTTTGAAAAAACAAGTGGAGCTGGTTGCTACTAATTATGGAGCAACAATTCTCTTTGTCTCCCTCTGGTGGACACTACAGTACAATACAGTATCTCAACACAACCTCCCTAAGACTTACCATCTGGTAACAGTGTGTGTTAGACCTTTCACACTAATATCTATATGTCTTCTGCTAAATGTTATCCCATGCTATATTCATAGTACAGTATTGGTCAGATTGTAATACTGAAAATCAGAGTCAGCACTTCTGTAGCTCAGCTAGTCAAGATAGGTCCTACTAATAGTTTTAACAGAATTCTGACCCTTGATATCTAAAATTGTTTATAGATGATATTAATGTACATTCCTAAAGCCACAGAAAAAAAAGAATACCGAAAAAAAGAATGAATTACAAGAAAGAAGTAAATATTTATTTTTAGAAAGAAGAAAGTTGGCAAGTTCATTATATCTGAGTGTCCAAAGTGTACACACCATTAAAGTTTCTACATTATATCTTCATTATAGAAATGATTCTTCACTATGACACACTGATGTATTAAACCCAGTATTTGAATAGGTCATCTTTGACTTTCTCCTTCTCATTGTGTCCACTGGCCACTTGCAGCAAAAGCTGAACATAATATTAATAATTAGATGATAAATCACTGAAACTAGCATTAAATTTAATTTGACAAAGTAGATACAAACTGAGCAGTAAAATTATGTGTTTGTCTACTTTTAGTTAATCTTGCCGCCAACTGCTTTGAGCTTAAATATTGTAAAATTACTGTAAATAAATTTCAGTCATTTTAGAATCTGCTTGACTTGAAGGTGAGCATTTGCATGTTACAGGTCATCCTTTATTTTATGGAAGATGTTTCCATCTGGCTGCACCCTCCAGGTCACTGTGGTGTTTTCCAACATGCCTTTTTTTCTTTCAGGTTCTGCTTCATCTGAAGAACAGAATCAGGATTTATTACTCAAACCAAAAAGAAAAGGAATACATGTAATCCAGAAAAGAGGAACTGATAATCGGAATAAATGGCAGAAATTTGAAAAATTGAAGGTGAGCAATGACAACAGGGGGGTTAAAACTAAATTTCTTCTCAGAGACATCCTGGGACTCACCTGCTCTACAGTGGATGACTGCACAGCAGGATCAAACACACTGCCATAAGATTTCACCTGCAGTCTCACTATCTGACTCCTCATAATGGTAGTTTTGGAATAAACATGCACACACATGCAGTAGTTTAATTTCCTTTTCTAATATAAAAGTTTAATTATGTATAATCAAATTATGTATAATCAAATTATGTCTAATTTGAACATCCTCCACTTTCTTCTTTTTGTACAGTCAATTACTCCTGAACTGTGGGCTGAAAGTCTGCTGCAATTTACTGAGTTCTAATCAATTAACCCATGCTTTATTATCTCATGGGTAGTTGGATCGATGTAGCAGTAAATTTCTGATGGACAGTTTACCCAGAAGCACTGATTACTGCAAAAAATGTGAGATAAGTGTGTTTAAAATCAGAAACAGAAACATTTATTATTAAAAAGTGCAATGATCCGGCAAATGCAGAAAGTGAATAAACCATATGCAGAACTTTAATGAAAACACACAGCAAATAGTGCAAATTGGTATGCGAGATTAAGGTAGAAAAACAGGCACAGATCAACTCCGATAAATCCGTCAACATAGCTAACAAATCCAAAGAACACAATCCAAATAGCAAAAAACAAGGGAAAACAGGATTGATACACAATAAACAGTAGCAAAACAATAATATAATGGCTTGCTATTCAGCGGACTGATAATACTTCACACTGAAGGTTGCGTTAGCATGGTTTAAATGTCCTAGACAACAGGAAGTGATAGTGAAACAGAGAGGAATGGAGCAGAAAGGAATAGTACTAAATCTATAACAAACTCAGAAATTATGCTGAACTATTAGTTCCTCAGAAGCTCTTGTTTGCACAATTCCTTATGACTATAAATTCATTTCATTCATTTTCTTTTCATTTGAAAAATGACATTATTTAGTCTAGGAGCAAGTCAGTCTCCTTGGTGTCCCTTATATGATCAGTAAGTGGTTGAGAACATTATTGGTGTCTACCCAGGATCTTTCCTTAGTAACCTTGTAGAGGATTGTGTCAGTGAGTTTTGGGCATATTCAGCCCATGTGAGGAACTCTTTCCACTGACATTGTTCACAATGTGAACATAGGTAACAGCCAATTTCCTGGTTTTCAATTTCCTGGTCATTCTACGAGGCCATTTGACTGTGGGTGGTATCCTGAAGTGAGTGTAGGATGGTATCCTGAAGTGAGTGTAGGAAAAATATTTTGAGGTCACTCTAGAATCTACTGTAACATATATTGCTTTTTGAAAAATCCTTTACATATCCCAGCTCTCACCACCAAATGGTGATCAAACCAGAGAGTGATCAGGAACTGTGAACTAGCTGACAGTTGGGGGCCAACTCTGGGGACCTATCTTCCATTAAATGCTTTGTTTAAGCATATCACCTCTAGGTTTTTGTACTGTCACACCTTCAAGGCCTGCCCACTCAAGGCCTTTAAAACTGCAACTTATGTTTCTTTTCTATGACTACAGTACCAGCATATTGTGTTCTGATCTCCAATAAATCATTCCTGCTGAACACTACTTCCGAGTCCCCTGGTCTGCTTCAGTGAATTCACAACAGATGGTGCTGTGACCCGGATAGAGCTGTTCATTTGAAACCAGTCCACACTTGTCCACCAGTGTCACTCTATAAAATAACCACTACAGACCAGGATATAAGTTATCCTCTGCTTTGCCAGGGAAGTATTAATCACAGCTGTAGGGTATTCTAACAAACAGGTCATCCTCTGTTTTGGAAGGGAAGGATAACAACAGTTGTGAGTTAACAAATAGTTGATCCTCTGCTTCAGTAGGGAAGAAATTGGTTTATTCTCTGTTTCGGCAGGGAAGGTTAGCCACAGTTGTGTGTTAACAATAGTTAATCCTCTGCTTCGACAGGGAAGAATTTGGTTTATCCTGTTTCGGCAAGGGAAGTTAAAAACAGTTGTGTGTTAACAAATAGTTGATCCTCTGCATCGCTAGGAAAGAATTTGGTTTATCCTCTGTTTCAGCAGGGATGGTTAACAACAGTTATGATAACAAATATTTGATCCTCTGCTTCGGTAGGGAACAACTTGGTTTATTCTCTGTTTCAGCAGGGAAGGTTAGCCACAGTTGTGTGTTAACAGATAGTTGATCCTCTGCTTTGGCAGGGAAGAATTTGGTTTATACTCTGCTTCGGCAGGGACGATTTTGGTTTATCCTCTTTTCATCAGGAAAAAATTGGGTTTATCCTCTGTTTTTTTCAGAGAAGATTTTGGTTCATCCTCTGCTTTAGCAAGAAAAAAATGTTTTTGTCTCTACTTCAGAAAGGAAGATTTTAATTTAAGCTCTGCTTTACCATGGAACAAAGATGTGGACTCATGTCTCACATTGCAAAGTTCCACCACCAATAGGGACAGTCTAGGACACATGGACCAGTGAGGAGCCCAAAGAAGAACTGATATGCTCGGGGGCCAACCCAAGGGTGAAGACTTCCACATAGGTTCCCTTTTCTAGTTCATCCCTACCGAACTGGTCCAAAGGTGTCAGTATTTGTAGATTAGGGCAAGGAACTACACCAATAAATTAAAAAACTCCACACATTTTCATCCTGTTTGTTTTGTTTTGTTTGTTTGTCTTTCATCTTCTTCTTCTTTTTCCCTCTTTTTCCTCAGTTTCCTGCAGTTTTACTGCAGCACCCACTAGCTAGTGAAACCATCTACATATACAGGGAACCATCTGGAGATCTTAATGCTGCCAGGACTAATGGATGATACTGCAGAACATGACATTTGGACATGAATGTTGCACAGGTCTGGTTGACCTGGACCTTGACATGGAAAATTCCTCATTGTATGGAATTTTTGGCCAGTCATGGTCATGTTTTAGAGAGTTGTTTTAATAAGTTTCATTACATAATCTTCCGGGTCAGCATGGGTTGAATACGACAGACTACTAAGCCTCATCAGGCATACAGTATCTCAAGTCAAGAACTAAATGCTAAAACCTATTACATAAATGTAAACTAAATAAAAAAATAAAAATAAAATGCTAATTTTGTAAATTGTGAGAGTTATTTAGAGCTCTCAAAGGAAAAACATTCCTGCTGGACACTTGTTTGTGTCCCCTGGTCTGCTTCAGTGAATTCACAACTTGAGGCTGACACTAATCCCCAAATTTTCACAGAAGGCCATCCAAACCCTAGATGTTAACTGGGCACCCCGATCAGACATTGATATCTGGCAGTATAGGAACAAGGTCTGGTGGGTGGTTTTGACAGGGCATCAGCATTACTATGCCACGTCTGGAAGTAAATGTAAAATCAAAGCATGTGATGAATAAGGCCCACCAGCCTGATGGGGATTCGCACTCCTGATGTATTTGAGGATCCTATGGTCAGTGATTACTTGGAAAGGGCAACAAAATCCCTCTAGCTAATGTATCCCATCCTCCAGGGCCTGGAGTATCTCCTTAGCGTCTGTTAGCCTCTGCTGGATATGACGTTTGTGAATAGAAGGCACAAAGGTAGAGTTTATTGGGTTTACCATGCCACTGAAAGAAGACCACCCCTATTCTTTAACCCTTAGGAGTCAGCAAACTCGCCGGAGGGAACACTTGCATTTTTTTCTGGTAACCGTGAAAAGAACTTAAAATGCTCCGTCATTTTTGATCATACACAGTACAATACTACAATGATGTAGTACATCATTTGAATCTGTAAAGGGTCTACTTTTATGTATGCACACTCACCATATCCAAAAAACATTGTGCTTTTGTAAAATAAAGAAAATAAACAAGATCAGCTTTCAGCTGTCTCAGTCTCCGTGAAAATATTTTTGAAACGCGTCACTAAAATGAACTGAAACTCTGCGAATACTGCACACAGACATGAGAAATATATCTATAGAAAGCTTAAAGGGTCTACTTTTAAATAATGCAAGTCACATCGAAAACAAACATTCTCAGTTTATGTAATCCATGTGAAACCAGAGAGGCACAGAATTTCTGTCGCACTGTCGCACTGATAATGACCTGAAGCAGGACACACCCACACGCTATTCACAGGGAAAACAAAAACAGTCTGGGTAATCTACATATAAGGCCACGCCCCTGGACACCGGCTTGCTGTTGCAGTTTTACCCTGCATGTATGTTTTTGGACAGTTTTTTATATATATATATTAAATATTGCCATGTAGGATTGTTAAAGGGCCAATGACAGTGCTGTAGTTATGTATGAAACAGCAGTAAAAGTTGGCAAAGCCAAAGAACTGTTGGAGCTCCTTTATACCATCCAAACTTTGATTCGATGCATTTCTACCCCTTGATGACTGATGATGTATCCTAGGAAAGAAATGGTGGTCTGATGGAATTCACATTTTTCTGCATTGACATAGAGTTGGTGTAATAATCAAGACAAAACAGTGTGTACCTGGTCGATGTGTGATTCTCTAGTCTTAGAATAGATTAAGATGTCATCTATGTCAAGAATAACACTCTGAATTATCAGGTCAAAAATAAATTCTTTGAAAGAATGGAATACTGCTAGTGCATTGCTCAGCCCATACGGCATATCAAGGTATTCATAGTGCCTTTGGTGGTAACATATTCCTTCTTCCATTCGCCACCATCGCTAATATGGATGAGGTTGTATGTGTACCTCCAACTTAATGAAGTAACAAGGACCAGCAGGTGAGCTCCATCTGTTGGCAAGAGATATAGGGATTGTGCATGTTTAGTCATCAATATCCTAGAATTATGGGCCTTGCCTGAGAGGAGATAACAAATAATACTAATTCCTCGACATGCAACAGTCCATGAGTTTTGAGATATGTTGGACCTGGTCAATATAGCGTGGGCTAACTTGCAATTGAAGGATGTAAGGATTAGAAATCAGGCTTATTTTATGGTTAAAATAAGTTGGTCTAGGCCCTGATGTGGGTGCTGGGGCACCCCAGGATGCCTGGTTAGGGCTATGATAAAAATAAGTCTGTCAAGGTGGACAGCCAAAGTTATTTATTGTGATAAGGCCATAGACTTGTCCTTACCTGCCATGTCTGTCTGTATCACTATTTTTATTCCTCTCTGAAGATGGCACATAAGGCTACTTAATTCCTTTGTACAGCTAGGGTACAGAACTAAACAGCAAATTCTGTGGCTGAATTTGCACCCAGATGCTGCTGTAGAAAAAAGTAATAGGCCCACACCTGCACGTCACTGACCCATACTGCCAACACCCACTCCAGCACTCTCTGTAATTAGTGAAATGTGGAATGCACAATATGTAGTCTCCTTGTGGTAAGCCTCTCATTGATGTGCAATGACAATGCTACATTGACGCACATTGACTACACTGACGTAGCTTGAGTCCTTATTTAAAGTAACATAGCATTATATTTTCACTTCTTTTTTATGGCACCATCATGCAAAAAATATGTAAAGACAAGACCAATTAATTAAGAAAACACAAAACTCACTGGAGTGACGGAAGACCAAGTGCAGGTTGGTGTCTGGTGCATCATAGAACAGTCCGTAATAAACCACTACACAGTTCTCAGCTCCTCCGTAATTATCAGGTTGTCCAGAAACCCAAGGTAGGTTTGAAGCAATGGTCCCATCTGACCATTTCCATGTGTCTCTGTAGAGCCCAATTCAGAAATCACCCTGGGTATTCTTTATCTGCACTAACATGTTTTGGTCTGAACTGTTAAGAGTGCTGGCCAAGTTAGTGTGATATGTTCAGAAGTTAGTCTGAGCTTGAGACCAGGTCAGACGATTAGTGATTCCAATGAATCTGGCAGTACCAATGAAATTAGCTGTGAAAAAAAATTAAACAAACAAGCACCTCTCAGTCATCACCTGTCTCTACAAGACATATGATACAAGATACAACCTAAAATGTGAAAAAACAACCATCATATGGATCCAAATAAGTATATTCACTCACCATTGTTGAAGATGAAAGGTCTTAGTACTGTACATGGTCCACCCCACAATGTGTTATAACCACCCATGAAACCACATGCTTGTTTTCCACCCGGATTATCAGGCTGTCCAGACCACCAGCAGGTATAAGTGACATTCTTCAGTGGGAGATCAAGGACCAGCGCCAGCTATTGGTATCATTGTACAATCCGACCCAAACATTTGCTGCAAGACATTTGTTTACTGTTTGCTGTACAAAGCTTTCTGTCTCTTTCTCTCTCACACACATACACACACACACACATATACAGGGACACTCTTTCTCACCTGTGTAAACAAACTTATATTGTTCATTACTTATTGCACTACCTCAACCCTTGTTAATATTTCATCCGCTGCTATGTTTGTTTATTTCTATTTGCTCTACCGCAACCGCTGCTACTGCATTTTTGCACAAAACGTGTTGTCCATCATCATTTTATTTTATTTTTCATTTCATTGCACATGTTCGGCGCTAAGTTTCCTGTTTTTTTGTGTTGTTTTCTGTACTTATTGTTTTTGCACTGTGTTGTTTGCACCTAGTTGCACACTTAGCACTTTATGTGGCTAGGACAAACTTCTGTCCTAGCTCTGTGTTGCTGTTTTTTTGTGTCTAAACTATATGTTGTATGTTTCTGTAGCACCAGGTCCTGGAGAAACGTTGTTTCATTTCACTATGTACTGCATCAGCTATATGTGGTTGAAATGACAATAAAAGCTTCTTGAAGCTTGCTTAGGTCTTAAAACTAAGCCAATCACTATCACTTACAACTGTTGCCAGATCATTGTAGGTCATCCTGCAGTAATTCTGTGCAATGGACCATGTCACCTGTGTCATCATCAGGTCATATTTGTGTAGGACAGTTCACAGGATAGCAACTGGGACCAGACCAGATAGTGATATTTTATTTTTTGTAACACGAAGTAAATTTAAACTGGTAAATATTTAATTATTAATAAAGCTTTCTTTATTGATAAAGACACAGCTATATAAAATTATTGTTAATTTATTAATTTATTAATTCATTAACTTAAACTCAAGATTCAAGATTCAAGAAGCTTTATTGTCATTTCAACCACATATAGCTGACGCAGTACATAGTGAAATGAAACAACGTTTCTCTAGGACCTGGTGCTACAGAAACATACAGCATATAGTTCAAACACAAAAACAACACAGAGCTAGGACCGAATTTTGTCCAAGCCACATAAAGTGCAAACTGTGCAGCTAGGTGCAAACAGAGCAATGAGAAGACAAAACAATAAATATATATGTATTTAAATATAATAATAAATATATATATTTACTAATACTATTTCTCATTAAATGCTGTAATAACTTGATTTTGAAATTCCAGTTATTAATTATCATTTCATAAACTGTACAATTAGTGGTTATAAAAATACTCTCACCAGTGAGAAGCAGGAGAAGAAAAAGAATGAGCTTTGTGATGGACAGCTAGCTGAGGAGAAAAAAATCTCAATCTTAAATAAAAAAAATGTGCAGTTATCAAATAAGAAGTGACTTATATGTTCACCTTTGGAAATGTAAATCTAATCAAGCTTTACATCATTATCAGGTGTCAGGTTAGGGCCAATAGAAGGGGGGATGTAGAAATTAAAAATTGGAAAACAGTATATGGACACCAAAGCCGTAGTATTTAACCTTTAAATCACTTGTACATGGTCTTGTGTCTGCTGTAAGTATTGTCATTGTGGATTGTCTGATCCATGCCATGTTCATGTTTATTCCATGTTTGTCTAGTCTTTTAAAGAGGACAACACTAAACATCATATAACACCCCATCACATTTATTCTTATTTAAACCTCTATAAAATAACATTTACAATACTGCTTATTAATAAAATTATGGTCATGTAGTATGTTGTAATTAATGTTTATCATCACACCCATTAAAAATTTTGTTAACAGTGTAGAGTTCAGTAAAATTACAGTAATATAAAAACATATATATGTATATAATATATTAAAGTATATATATATATATATATATATATATATATATATTAAAGTATATACATATATATATATATATATATATATATATATATATATATATATATATATATATATATATTAATTTTGTAATGACAATAGCTAGAACATTAAAACATACCTGCAATATAAAAATCTGAAGTCTGCTGTTTCTGCCATTTGGAGGCAAATTGAGTGTTCTAGAGAGCTGGTACAGTGGCATTGCTATTGGCCAGGAATATCTTCAGACATATAACAGTGTTGTGAAGAGTGTGAGTGCTGCCAGGTGGCCAAAGATTCAGGGTTGGTCCCCTATAGCTTCATGGACCACTTGTTAGCTTCAAGGGCCAACAAGATTGTAGCTATAGATTTTACTGTTCTTGAACCATCCAGAAATGAGTTGTTAAACGTCCTCATCATGAATGACATGTTCAGTTCATGTACAGTGACTGACCTGACATAGGACCAGCAGGCTGCTACTCTGGCGCATGGGCCTGGTAAATTTGGGGTGTTAAGCCATATCTACTCAGATGAAGTTTTGAGAGTTCTCTAATACAGCAGCTTTGTGGTTTGTATGAGGTAGCTAAGTCCTGCACCACCCCATACCATCTGGCTGGTAATGGGTAGTGCAAGCATTTTAATATAACATTCCATAAGCTTCTACACACTTTACAAGAGTCACAACAGGCCTGGGCCTTTTGTTTTCCACAGATGCTTTTCTGTTAAAACACCACAACCCACCAAGTAACTGGTAAGTCTCCATTTTTCTTAATGTTTGTATGGGAGCCTCAGCTTCCTAATAATTTCCACCTAGATCAGGTTTATGATCAAGTACCAGGGAGGTGCAGACATAGATGGCTTTTGAGGGTGCCCATGAGTCGTTGGCTGCTGCAGTAGGTTCGCAGAAGGTGCACTATGACCAGCAAGTACAAGAGGTGCCTTTGCAGGTGGGTCAGTTAGTTTACCTGCTGGCTTGTGACAGTAAGGGTCACCATAAAATCTAAGACAGGTGGAGCTCAGTTATCTACCAGGTACTCATGGTTCCACCCTGGTGAGGGAGTGGTTTACACCATTCAATTCAATTAAATTTATTTAAATAGTGCTTTTAACAATGGACACTGTCTCAAAGCAGCTTTACAGAAGTATTGAAACAGAAAAATTTCTAAAAGAAAATAAAAATAAAACAAACAAACAAACAAACAAACAAATAAATAAATAAATAAATAAATAAATAAATAAATAAATTTAAAGTTAAGTTACTATTTGTCCCTAACATTTCTCCCTAATGAGCAAGCCTGAGGTGACAATGGCAAAGAAAATCTCCCTCAGATGATATGTAGAAGAAATATTGAGAGGGACTAGGCTCAGATGTGAAAAAATCATCATTTGGATGGAACTGGACAGTAAATAATGTAAATGTTGATAATGTCCTTTCTTACACAGTTTATAGTCATGAAGAATTGTGACTAAGAGCTCTTGAGGAACTAATAGTGTAGTTTCTGAGTTCATTTTTGACTTAGCACTAATTCCTTCCAGCCAATAGCAGACTGAGGCAATGGCAGTTCAATGACGGCGTGATAGTCTCCAAGTGGTTCTATCCAAAGCAGCCCCCTGGGTCACAGTCTATCTACACAGATCTATCCCCAGCAGCAGTGAGCACCACCAAGTGATGAGACTCCAAGCAGGGGTAGAGCATCTGGATGGAACAGACAGGTCCAGAAAGAAAAAGTGGTAACAGGAGCTCAGGAGTGGGACCTATAGCTCGACAGACTCAGCCACGTCTGTACCATGGCGGCTAACTCCAGAGGGCCTGGAGGGGAGAAGAAAAACCATAGGGGACAGTGGGTCGACACAAACAGATCCACTTCTGCCTGGCCAAAAATTTGCCATACATGTTCCACCACCTGAGGGTTGAGATGCCATTCTCCGACAAGAGGTCTGCTTCCCCAGAATGTACATTCCTCAGAATGTAAATTGTTAGGGTGACAGGGTGCAAACAGAGACCACCATGATGATTGAAGTAAGAAACTACCATGGTGTTGTCTGTCCAGACTAACACATGGTAGCCCCTGAGTTGTGGAAGAAAACATTTTAGAGCCAGAAACACAGCCTTCATTTCCAGGCAATTTATGTGCCAAGTGAAATGAGGACATTCCCAGAGGCCACGAACAGGGCGGCCGTCTATGTCTGGGTCCCAGCCCATTAGGGAGGCATCCGTTGAAATAGTCTTGCAGCAACAAAACACCCCGAGAGTAGGACCTAAGGTAAGAAACCAGCTTCTCTTCCACATAAGAAGGTTCTAAAGTGCCTGATGTGTCACCCTTATGACTGTGAGAGGGTACTGCTCCTGAGACAGAACAGAAACAGCTTCATGTGTAGCCAACCCAAAGGGATAATGTTGGCTGCTGCTGCCATGAGCCCCAGTAACTTCTGTGCCTGAGCAGTAGAGAGGTGATGGCCTAGCCAAATGTCCTTTACTGTAGAAATAATGGAATTCTTTCTCCCAAGCGGGAGACAAGCATGCCCGCATCATGGTCGAAGAGCACATTTGCCCTGGAGATGCAGAGGAGCCATAGCAGCATCCATGCAAGTGAAATCCATATGTGAAAGTGCATGGAGACAAAGCTAGGCCATAGTGGTATGCGATACTGGGACGTTTAGTTCCCAAAAGTGAACCTGATAAATCTCCTGTCATCTGGCCAGATATTTTTTAAGAAAATATGTGTCCTTCAGATCTATCATCACAAGCCATTCCTCGGATTTGATTTGTGACAATAAGTTTGAGTGTTAGCATCTTGAACCTGCATGACTACAGAGCATGCTAAAATTGGAGGCAGTTGCTCATCCTTCTTAGGTAGCAGAAAATACTGACTGTAAAACCCAGAGTCACTCTAAGTAAGGGGAACGTGTTCTCCCTTTTATTCAAGAGTGACTGGAGTTTCTGCTGGAGAAACAAAACCTGTCTTGTGCCGACAACAGTGGGCGACAGGCCTTGAAAGGGGGGAGGACAGAAGGCAAATTGGACCCTTTCTCTATGGTGCTCAGAACCCATTGACACATTTGGAAGATGTTTCCACACTGCCAGATGGTCCGACAGAGGCACAAGCCTCAATTTTTTGCTGCTATACCTGTTGTCCTGAAGCAGTGTACTGGCAGGGGCAATCCCAGGGAATGAAGCTAAGGAATAAATGTGAGCCACAGTAGACTCAATTACCCTGCCGATATACCATCAGTGGCGGGGAAGATTGTGCTGTCAAAGGAAACCTGCTAAGGGGGCCTCTACCCAAGGAAGGGGTGACAGGCTGGCTTAACCCCAGAGTTACGGCTCCCAACCACCCAATTTTTATGAGGGGGTCCTGGTTAACAACACTAGCTTTCTTCTACTGCTTGGTGGCACTAGGTGAAGACCACTGGCTAGAGGAAGGCCCAGGCTGATGGCTGCAGTGGGTGATAAACGCTCTGATGTGAACTAATGCAGCCATTGAACATGCAATGCCCCAAGCTACCGATTCTGGTTTAAGACACTCGCTACAGTCCAGACCCCTCCTTTCTTTGGAGCAGCCTTTGGTGGTAAGTCCCATCATGTGCCCTGCATCAGACATTGAGCTAGCCAGTTTCATTGATATTGGACCCAGCCCACTGGTCCCTGTGTGTGTTTGTGTGTGATGGGGTTGATGTGGTAAATACTATTCAATTCAATTCAATTTTATTTGTATAGCACTTTTAACAATGAACATTGTCTCAAAGCAGCTTTACAGAACATAGGAAAAAAAACATAGTGTAAAATGTCCTAGCACAAAATCATCCCAAGTGAGCAAGCCTGTGGTGACTGTCGCAAGGAAAGAAACCTTGAGAGGAACCAGACTCAAAAGGGAACCCATCCTCATTTGGGTGACACCGGAGAGTGTAATTGTAAATTATTCTAAACACCAAAGAGTGTGAAGTCCACATGGGGTCGTCAGCATTGCTTTGATATACCCAAATCCTCATGAAGCAGAATCCAGCTGAAGTTGGTCCATCTCTGGATGCCTTAGGATCCTCGCAGGGTGGCTTCTGTCTACTGGAGCTGGCACAATCTCCAGATGCCTTGGGATGGGTAGAAAAAGGAACAGGTGGAAAGGAATTAGCGTAGCTGCTGTTCATAATATTAGCATAAATACTATAATATTATGTAAAATTGAGAGATTGATACTTTGATTTTGTCTGTAGATGGATGTTCACTTCAGTAGAACACAGAAGGATCTTCCTTGGAGATTGTCAAGAGCACCAAATTCCTACTTTATGTAGAACTGAGCTAACATACTTAGTTCTTACTTCTGTTATGTTTTCAGTACCTCTGCATTTTCTCTAGCACTGCATTTTATCTAGTCCTGGAGGAAGATTGTTTCATTTCACTGTGTACTGCACCAGCTATACAGCATGGTGCTGGTATACATAATCCCTTATAAATGGTGACTTTTGGGGCACCTTATGGAAGTAGCCAGAAACATAAGTATTCATAAAAACAAGTATTTTCTCCCTTTCAGGTTTAAGGAGTGTCTTGGAGGGTTTTATATCACCAACTGCTACTGTCTGTATGGATGTTTGCATGTTTACCCTTTGTTTCCTCCACATTCTCTAGTTTCCTCACACTGTACAAAAACATGCAGGTAGTCAGACTGGATATGTTAATGAACTGGCATCCCAGCCATGCGTGAATTCTCCAATCAGGGGAGACATAAAAGTATGTGAGGAACAAAAGGACATGCAAAACAGGCAGATGTGCTTATTTTTATGCACTATGCAAAAACAACTTTTGTATTCATATTTATGAGATGTGAGTGGAAACCTGGAGACCTAAGAGGAAGCCAATGTGAAGGCAGGGAGAAACTCTGAAAAGATCAAACAAATAAACCATGGAGTAGTGACAGTAGCAACTGTTCCCCATATTATTAACATCATGCTTCTATGCTTGCCACAAGCAATTCATGACATTTCTTTCCTGCTAGATCTGCCCTGTCAACTCTAAGGGCTGTTATTGTGAAATGGAAGTGTCTTTAAAGCGAAAACAGATCAGCTTCATAATTTCAGCTACAGCAGCACTAAATACCATACAACACTGCAACAGGGGGCCTGACAGTTGTTCTGGCCTGCCACCATCCAGTCAATCACCTTGATGTGTGATAAGCTAGAAGTGAATTGATGGACCTCTCAATCTATGAATAAGGAAATCGCAGAGTGAAGATAACATCACCACATGACCCAACGACTAATTGCCTATTTCCAGAGGCAGGCAATAGATTGTCGAAAATAGAAGGTGTGTTCGAGTTGAAGTGGCGCTGTGCAGACCGATCAGTATACGATGTCAAAGTACTGCAAGAGTGATTTAAGAATATGCTCTAGAATCGCGCTCGCAATACTTTGATGTCATACACATCAGACGATCGGTCTGAGCAGTACCACTTCAAGTAGAACACACCTTATATTTTCGACAATCGTACAAAATATGAACAAAAACAAGGAACAGAGATGGAGCGTGAAAAAGGAGAAAAGCCCTGGCCACAGACATAGCAAAGTGCTGCAAAATCACAGCCAGTAAGGGAGCAGGTTGGTCAGAATTACATTAACATGACATTTACATCATCATTTGGCAGATGGACGCTTTCATCCAAAACAACTTAGAATAGATAAAATCAAACCAACAAACGAACAACAATATGTAATATATAACAATATGTAAGTGCTGTGTAAGGCTTGTTTAGACTAACGCAGTACATGTAGCATGGTTTTTTATAATAAATAGAAGAATAAAATGTAGATAGAATAGAGAGTTACATGCATTAGTGGGTCAAGGTTTTTATATAATAAATTAAAGAAATCAAGTAGATAGCATAGAAGTAAAATAGAGGGTAAGTGTTAGAGGGTCAAGATTTTTTTTTTAATTAATAAAAATTAATTACCTAAATGCGCACATATACAGCATGGTGAGCTATCGGCTAATAAGTCCACTTTGTGCAAGCTAATGGTGTTCACAAAATATATTTAAAAAATATATATAACAATAGAAGTTTTAAAAGAGCATGTTGCAACATCTTAGTAAATGACAAACTAGCACACTGTTTTAGAGATGGAGATACAGTATTTTTTAGTGCCAAATGTGACCAGAAATTTTTTTGGTGTACTAGTGCTTATTACTTACTGTTTATTCTCACTGGTCTGTTCTTATGCCTTTGAGGGAACATTGTTATCTGTTACTTATACTGTCGTAGCTTTTGTTAAGTTTGTGTTTGTGTGTTTCTGATACTTTTGATATACTGTACTTGATTATTGGAAATACATAAAATAGATATATATTTCAGTATTTGAATTTGTAACTCATCCCTTTTTGAAAAGTGTAAGCCAACTGTATATTTGTCTGTGGTGTGGTAGTATAGATTGTGTATTCCTAGTTTTTGAGACTTCATTTAGGCCTATTTATTCATTTATAATTCGTCTGGTAAAATACCTGTTACATCAATTGATAGGGTTAGCGTACAAGATTAGCAGTCTGGTAGATTACATGGAAAGGGTGGCGGTCATGGCAGCAGCAAAGGTGGCCTTGGATGGAATCAAATTCTTGGCCTAAATTATTGTACCAGTGTGCCACTGTGTAAATGTATTCACTGATAGAGACTTCAAAGCACTCCTGTACGTCGCTCTGGATAAGAGAGTCTGCCAAATGCCAGAAATGGAAATGGAAATGGAAAACCACTAGACTTTAGTCACACATTAAACAGATTTCAGTCTGTTAACAAAACAATGACATGTAGCCATACAATTTTCCTTGGGCTTCACATGAAACAATTATAGCACAACTGTTCACTTAAGAGTTTTGAAAATACTTTTTATTGAACAAAAGAGAGAACTATTAGACCAAACATAACCAAACACACATTTCTGATGATAATGTGTACAATTTAATCATCAGACATACTTCAAACATACCTCAATCCTGAAATCTGTTGCTGTTTCTTTAAAAGTTTTGTTACAGATCTTCTCCTGACTACTTATCATTCTATTTCGTACACAAATCAGTGCTCATCTTGAGACAAACAAATGATAAGAATTTACATCACAGATGACAGAAAGGAATTTCCATTTTGACTTTCCCTTCTCTTAAAAGGCACTAATGATGTTTTTAAGACCAAAGGTCATGAAAAGGTATAGAAAATAAATAGATAAATAAATAAAGAATAGAATATTGGATTACTGGACACATGCATAATGTTATCTTGGATGCTTTAGTAAATGACCATCTGGGCAATGAGAGACAGTTTTTCATTCCATTGTGGGAGTGAAATAATGTAAACTGAAAACAATAGGAAACAATGCAGGAAAGTAAGAAAATTATTTTTGGTTTAATGCTTCATAAGTATGTGAGTGAGTAAATCAAACATGTAAAACACACTTATCATGACTACTGTGGAGATCAGCTATTTAAACAAGACCAAATGCTGACCAAACTTCATTCAGTTTCACCAGAGATGAGCAATGAAATTTTTCCAAATGTGATCCTTTTCTGCTTTTACACTTCAGAGATTTTAGAGCAAGTGCCTTACACACAGTGGGACTGGTAGCACTATCACTGCAGGGATTACTGCATCAGACAGACCTTCAAAATCTTTACATCTATGAAGTCCTGTTTTATAATGGAAAAGGGAATAGCACCATGCTAGCTAGTTTATCTTGGTAAGCTAGCCATTTTTGATAAAGCTCATACTTCTAAAGAACAGCGTTTTTCTATTGATGGCATTTGATTAGATCCCAGAGTAGCAATGAAGTTAATTAAGGGACCAGCCTGTGTTAGGTTTGCACGACACATAGCACTTGAATATAAATCTCTCAGTCTTAGTATCATTACACAATTTCATAAGACAAAGATGTTTTGGTGAGATTAAATTAATATCCAGTTATAAATTATGTCTAAAATAGAAATTACAACTCGAATTACAATTTTATTAGCTATTTATCATCAGTTAAAGTTAAAACTATTATTTAAAATATAAAAGGTCTGAATGATCACTACAGAGGGCTAAGTATGAAAGAAAGTTTTTTTTTCTAGAGAAGAAACCAAAAGACTCATGAAAGCGGCTAGGTTAACAAACCAGCACATAGATCAGAATTCTCACGCGAGACTGGAAATGGAACCCCACAAAAAGTTTGCGATCCAAATGGTCTGTGCGGGGAACAAAGATTGTGCTTTCTGCAGAATTGAACAAATGAATAATTTTGCAATTTGCAATTTTGCAAAACTATAATATTGGGCTCCAACTGAAGCCATGCTTGCTGATATTGTGGTCTATAACTCCTCCCCGAACTGCCCGCTGCCCTGTATCTCGCTCTCTCATTGGCAGTAGGTAATTGCCGAGGCATTTTTCAGTCAGAACTCCTTTCACACTGCAGGATTTTAAGTTGCAGACAGGTCCAGATACATAGCATGCCAAATATTTCTGCGACTCAGTCAGATCGAGTTTTTGGTAATTCACACTGCGCGATTGTCATGAGCTCCGATTTGCCTTGATTTTGCAAAACTAGTCGGAGACTGAAAATCAGGGCTAAAATCATGTAGTGTGAATTTGGCATACGTTTTACCACATGCTAACAGTGTGTTACATTTGTGTAACCTTTCACATGCTGATATCTACATGTCTTCTGCTAAATGTTATCCCATACTATTGCCATAGTACATTTTATCATAGTTCCTGGCATGCAGCCGAGCCCATAATCATCAGTTCCTGACAAAGCTACAAATGTCCAGCAGTCAGAGTGTAAATGCTGGGAACTGGAGTGAGCACTTCTGGTCTAGGTATTCCTCAGAAAGGTCCTACTAATAGTTTTAACAAAATTCTGACCCTATATATTTAAAATTGTTTAGTGAATATATTCATGTATAAAATACAAGAAATAAGTTAATATTTCTAATTAGAAAAAGAAGAAGAATATGACAGTAATAGTAGCAAGTGCATTATATCTATCTGTTCAAAGTACACACATTGTATTTATAGGTTCTATTACATTCTCTATAAAGGAATTATTCTTTACTACGACACACTGATGTATTAAACCCATTATTTGAACAAACTCTATTTAACTTTCTCCATATCACTGTGGCCACTTGCAGCAAAAGCTGAACATATTAAATATTATTTGACAGAACACTGAAAACTGATGTTAAATTTAAGGTTAAGTAGGTGTGTTATAAACAGAGCAATAAAATTATGTGTTCATCTACTTTTTGATCTTGTCCTCTGACTCCCCCTACTGATTAAAGCTTGAATATTGTAGGTTAAATAAACCTGCTTGACTTGAAGGTGAGCATTTAGATGTTACAGGCCATCTGTTATCTTGTGGAAGATATTTCCATCTGGCTGCACCCTCCAGGTCACTGTAGTGTTCTCCAACATGCCTTTTTCTTTTAGGTTCTGCTTGATCTGAAAAATAGAATCATGATTTAATTATTCAAAAACAAAAAGAAAAAAATACATATTACCCAGAAAACAGGAATAAATAAAAACATAATAAAAACCATAAAAACCCACATTTCAGAGACATGCTGGGACTTACCTGCTCTACAATGGACGACTGCACAGCAGGATCAAACACACTGCCATCAGACTTCACCTGCAGTCTCACTATCCGACTCCACGTGATGACTGTGAAATAAAGACACACACATGCAGTAGTTTAATTTCCTTTTCCAATAGTCTAATTTGAACTTCCTCCATTTTCTTCTTCTTGTACTGTCAATTACTCCTGAACTATGAGCTAAAATTCTGTAGCATTTACATAATTTAATGAGTCCTCATCAGTTAATTCTAACCCATACTTTATTATCTCAAGGGAAGTTCGATCGATATAGCGGTAAATTTCATCAAAAAATTATGTAAAGATTTTTACATAATTTAAAAACAAAAATATCACTTTGAAGTTGCCTTTGACTGGATATTAATAGAAATAACAAAGAAAACACAAGACTCACAGAAATGACAGAAGTAATTATACAAGTTAGTACAGGGTGCATCATGGAGCTGTCCATTATAAAGTATTACACAACTCTCATGTCCTCCAGAATTATCAGGTTGTCCAAGAGCCCATGGGATGTATGTAGCAATGGTCCCATCTGACCACTTCCATGTGTCTCTGTAGAGCCCAATCCAGGAATCACCCTGAATATTTGTTATCTGCCATAACATGTTTTTGTCTGAACTGTTAAGAGCGCTGGCCAAGTCTGTGTGATGTGTTCGGCAGTAAGCCTGAGCTTGAGACCAGCTCAGACGAGTGGTGATGGCAATGAACCTGGCAGCACCAATGAAATTAGCTGTGAATAAAAAATCGGTCATGTATCAGTCAGCACCTGTCTTTATAGGACACATGATACCAAGATACAACCCAAAACATGAAAAACCAGCCATTAAAAATGACACTAATCAAATCACTGTTAAGATCACCATTGTAAAACTCACCATTGTAGCAGATGAAAGGTCTTAGTCCTGTGCATGGTACATCCGACCATGCATTATAGGTAGCTATGATACCACAGGCTTCTTTTCCACCAATATTATCAGGCTCTCCAGAGGCCCAGCAGGTATAAGGGACATTCTTCAGTGGGAGCTCGTTTAAGGACCAGCGCCAGCTATTGATATCATTGTATATTCCAACCCAAGCAGGTCCTGACAGACCTTTGCTTGTTGCTTCTGTTATCAAACTTTGCCAATCACTGTCACTTTGGAATTTTGCCAGGTCATTGTAGTTCACCCTGCAGTAATTCTGTGCATCAGACCAGTTCAGCTTTGTCATCATCAGGTAATATTTGTAAAGGGCAGTTTGCAGGATAACAACTGGGACCAGACCTGTTGGTGACATTTTACTTTTTGTAATAAATTTTAACTGGTGAATATTTGCTTATTGATAAAGCAATTGATAAAAGCACAATAATATAAAGTTATTGTTTTTGTTTATTTATTTATAACATAATGACAAGTGTATTTTAAAAATAATACATGTATATATTCACTAATATTATTTCTCATTAAATGCTCTAATAACTTATTTGGGTTTGCAAACTCCACACAGTTTAGTAAAATTAATTAATAATAATTAGGGTTACGATTAAAGATGTAATATTCATTTGTGTTAGGTTAAAAAACTACACCATTAGTGGTTTATAAAAATCCTCTCACCAGTGAGAAGCAGGAGAAGAAAAAGATTCAGCTTCATGATGGACAGCTAGCTGAAGGGAAAAAAATCTCAATCTTAAATAAAAAAATAAAAATTTGAATCAAATAAGTAGTGACCTTATTTGCTCACCTTTGGAAATGATTATCTAATCAAGCTTTATATCATCATCAGGTGTCAGTTTAGGACCAATAGCTCTGGGGGATTACAGCATCCATCAACCACTGCACACCTTCACAACACACACCAAGTCACATGATCACAAACACCTGAACTATGTCTATGGACACTGAAGCACTAGTATTTAATCTATAAAACACTTGCACTTTAGGGTCTGTTGTAAGTACCATCATTGTGGATTGTCTGATCCATGCCATGTTCATTCCATGTTTATCTAGTCTGTGTTAATGTTCCATAGTCCTAGTCTTTGTTCACGTGTTTCACTAAAAATAAAAGAAACATTTTACTCTTAAAACTTCACATTTTTAAACAGGACATCACTAAACATCATATAACACTACGTCACATTTATTCTTATTTAAACCTTTATGAAAAGAAACTTACAATACTGCTTAGTAATAAAAGTATGGTTATGAAATTAGCTTCTACATCCAATATATTTGGATGAATTAATACTTAGAAATAATTAAGTAATTTGTTAAAAAGCAGAGCAGTAGGGCATATAATCACTCAACTTTCTACAAACGTTCTTCATTAATTATTTATTGAATATTAATAAATACACTACAGCTTACTTAATCATAATTACCCACCTTACCTGAACATGCTACTTAAATGTTTGTTTTAGTCAATTCTAAAAATATGGAGAACATTAAAACATACCTGTAATGTAAAAATCTGAAGGCTGCTGTTTCTTCTGTAGCTCTGTTTTCACTGCTCACACAAAACTCTCTCAAATCTTATGTGTTTACTTCCCCTGTCCTTTTAATCCTGGAAAGATTCTGACGTGTGACATGACCTGATTTCCATAGTACTTTAACTTTCACAGTCTAAGAGACTTCTTACTTAAACAAATGCAAATTCTTACCCGTCTTCCTTAGAATTCAGCACAGAAAGGAAGTGAAGAAGTGCATTAGCTGGATCAATAATCAGATCCAACATTCAGCATGTACAATATTATCATGGCTGCTTTATCAAATCATCACTGCCTCTTCTTCATATCTAGGAGGCAGCATTTTTGGGAAGTTAGATCAACTCTAACCCATTGGGAAACCAGAGGAAAATGTAGAGGCATCTTAATCATAATGATTTCAAAATGATAGATCTACAATGGACCTACAGAGTATTATAATTATAAAGAATGTGCGCTACTCCTAGGAGTTTAATTAACGGCCAGAAGCAGCTCAGGGCTAGGTCCAAACACCTCCAAGGAGAAGCACATTTGAATCCATTTTCTTAGGAAACTAAAATTTAAAAGCACTTCTCACGTGTTGACATCAACTGTTTTGTTGTCACTCTTGGTGCTGACCTTATCTTATGACCTTATCTTATGACCATGATCTCCTTTGCTTTGATCTAGAAATGCTTTCTGTTTTGTTCTGATAAACACAGGCAACAGACTTCAGGATGCCGCCATTCAGCTAGACAGGCTGACCTCTTTTCATGTAGTCAAAAATTCAGCTCTGCGCTGCAAAATGTAATAAGTTGACTTTAATTAAAAAAGTGAGGAAACCGATTGCCTTAAATTTATAAGTAAAGTATTGTATTCATTTTAAGTTGGCAAAACTTAATAATATTTCTAGACTAAACTTATTCATCAGTATAATTAAGTACTCATGACTCAAAATCATTAGTTGGGTGAACTTATTAGCATTCACTTTACTGTTAAATATTAGGAAACCTTACATTTTTAAGTAAGCTAAACTAACAAAAATGAGTAAATCCAAAAAAGTAACTAAATGAGGTCAAAACATTTATTTTATGGGACCAGTGTACCAAAACATTTATTACAAATAATTACAAATAATTTCTTTAAGGATGATGGCATCATGGTGTTCACAGGTTCAGACCGCCAGAGGGAGCCCTCACCCGAATATTGACTGTGTGCATGTTGTTTCCGGTTTTCAGGGCTTTTAAGCAGCATGCTTCCTCTGGCCAAATGCGAAACATCGTTTCCCAGTGTCACAAGCCTAGCCTTGCTGTTTATAGCCTTCTGATTGATATTTTGTGTATGATCCTTGCTTGTTTCCCTGTTTCTACGATTTACGCTTTCTGTTTTGGTTTTGATCGCTAGTTTTTGCTTTTCCGGTTTTGACCTTTTGCCTGCCATCCCGTTTTTGATTCTGCCTGCTGTTTTCAATAAACATCTGCATATGGATTCTAACCCTTCCGCGTCCAGCGAGTCCTTACAGATGGGAACACAGAAACCTGACAAATATTAACATAGCATGCTTTTGTATTCCCATAGTTGTCCCAAACAACTCAAAATGTGCAGTGCAAAGAAAAAAAATAATACTCTTACTATAGAAGTGCTTTAAAACAAACAAACAAAAAAAAAAAAAACATTTTCTTTAAATCATTTTTTAACAAAAAGGTTGATGGGTGAATGATTAAAACATCTAATATGCAACCCTCCAGTAAAACAATTTGTTTTTGCAATTACAAACATACAAAAAATATTGATCAGAAAAACATCAGAAAGTTTTTAGTTTTGGCTATAGTGATTTGTTTTAATCAGTCACCCCATCAACATGGATACAACACCCAGAACGCAACAACAGACTTAAATCTTGTTTCCCATCACAGACATATAGTACACCAAATAAAAGTTTTTTGTTTTTTTTTATTGACTGCAGTTTTGGTTTTTGTATCCAGGTTGACAGGTGACTAATTAAAACAGGCCTACAGTAACACAGTCATTTTTATGCCACCACAAACACACAGAACACATCTTAACCAAAATATCAGAAAGCTTTGTAGTGATTAGTTTTTTTTTGTTTTTTTTGAGATTTGTATCCAGGTTGAGGGATGACTGAATAAACCACCCAAAATGCAACGACAGACCTACAATAACACAATCTTGTTATCTAGAAACACACAAAGAAATTGTGGTTAAAACATCAGAAGATTTTTTAATGATTGCAGTTTTGGCTTTAGCGATTTGAAAGAAAAACCCTCCGAATGAACTCAAGTGTTTTTAAGCTGTGGAGGGTACTCCATATTTAAAGCATAGATCAGCCCAAAAACTAAACACATGGCACGTGGAATATTCTCAAGTCTGTCCATGGCTATGACACGCTCCAGAATAATTGCAGTATCAGTGGCCTCCAGTGGCCATGTGGACAACTCTGGCTGTCCTCTGGCACCACACTGAGAATTCCTATTGATACTTGAGGTGGGTCACGATCACAGTCCTAATAAGAAAGAAAAACAATATTGAAATATATTCTTATATTTCAAATGCAAACAGGTGTACAAAGTATGCAATTATGAGCGTTAAACTCACCTTAAAGCAGTACCACATGATCTTCCTGTAACAGACTATTGAATGATTGATTTTTTTTTTTTTTTATATGAATTTAAAATAGTTTCCTGATCCTGTTATACTAAATGACTTCTAACAACCTGCATATTTGGAAGAAAAGTCCCTTGCTTACTTCAATACTTAAGAAAAACAATAAGACAGTCTTTTTAAGATCACATGGTTAATTCTTGTTTGAATATATTTTTATACTTTATATTTTATGTTTATTTAAAGATGAAATGGTGAAATCAAAGTGTGGGGCATTATTCTGAATTAATTTAATTTAACTATGAATTTAATAGTTTGAAACAATTATTTCATTCATTTTTTAGGATTTACTTCTGCAAATGTTATTAGGAAATATAAGTATAAAAGAAAAAGAAATTTAGTATAAATTTTAGTATACCTTCTATGTACATAAAATCTCTTCTATAAATTTAATGCTGACAAAAAAATGGGATTTTCTCATCTTTGACCATTATACCTGTAGCACTTGGGACTATGGCCAAATTACAGCTGTGCTTACACAGAACCTAACATTATAACTGAGAGTGATATTGATTAAGCCAAAAAAAGTACCTACCAAGCTTTGGTACCTTGGTACTTTGGTAATCATCAGATTTCATGATACCGTTCACACAGTCAAGGCATCCAGTGCCAGAAGAAGCAAAGCATGAGGCGCAGGCACTTTGCTGGAGAAAACGGTGAGAGTGGAGTTTACGGAGAGGAAAAGTTTCGCAGTGCAGGCAGCCGACTCCCTTGAGAGCCGCACGTGCACACTCCTGTACCAAACAAAGAATACAGAAAACATGTGAGCCGTCCCCCATCACACAGATGCATGCACTTTCTGAATTTGCTTGCCATCTTTCCTAATCTTTTATATGTATCTTCTTTTTCACTAGTCTAGGTAAAGAGGATAAACAATTGACACAAATATACACAGAGCACTTCTTGAAGCTGGAGTAATGTGATGTAGATGCCCTTTTATGGTCTTGCTGGTTGTGCTCCACTTCGTCAAATGACCTACCCAAGCCGATAAATTGGTGTGATTTCACATAGAGCTTCAGGCACTTCTGCAAAGACGGATTTCCACAGCATGTTGTATCTGAAACCCTGTGTGAAATTATGCCAATTTTGCAAAATCATGCTCAGGTATTTTATTTGATGAAGCAGAGCATGCCAACAAGACCAGATAAAGGCATCTCTCATTACTCCAGCTTCTTTGTCTTCAGGAAATGCTCTGTGTATGTTGTCCAGCTGTAGGAACATGCACATGTGGCTCTTGTGGGAGCTGTTGGCATACAGTGCAAAACATTTCTTCTTTGTAAGCTACGCTCCCTCTCTTGGCTGAAGGCTGTGCTTCATGGCCCAGGTCCCACGTCTGCTGAGGTAGCATGTCCACTTAGATCATGGCCATCGCAGGTCAAGTTAGTGAAGGCAAGGAATTCCTGAAGAATTCCTGTTTTTTGTTTTTTTTTAGTTACTTTCACTTAATTGATTATCTAAACAGAGGCTAATAATTGTATAACAATAATAAATACTATGTGATTTCTTTTGCACATATTTTCAGTGTTTTTGCTGAGAGCTGTCAGGGAGTAGGGGCATCTCTTTTACCTTATTAGATCTGGGGAGGGAGGAGCATATTAGACAGTGTTTCACATATGCAATTTCACTTCAAGGAACCACTGTGTAACATTTTCCATACCTGAAGCTTACCCTTGTTGATCAGTAGTGTCCTAACACAATAAGGTAAGAAACCACATACCCACATTAGTGCGTAGAGGGACTAAACAGCTTGGGGAGTGGGGACCAGGATCCCTTCAGTGTCCAGGCATCCAGGGCAGTAGTGATTAATTTTCCCTTACATAACGAATCAAATAACCCCATTACATTGGGTTTTACAAAATAATACCGTTGCCATTGCAACATTAGAAAAAATAATAAGAGTTACAGATACACTTTATATAAGATAAAGTAAAAAGAAAAAAAAATAGTTGAAGAAAGTAAGTGAAAGAAAAGTAAAATAAATTTTGGCAAGTTGCAGATATCTAAAAAGTTGTTATCTATAAATAGGTCTTTAAATATATTAATATAATTAATATAAATAAATTTGACCAAGTATAGTGACACTGTCTACCAAAAAGGGTGAAATGCATGATTAGCAGCCAGTGGGGCATAGCCAGAGAGAGTATGAAAGCCAAATTAATGCAAAAACTGAGCCCAGATTCTGTGAGAGGACATTCTGGGTTTGGGATGAAATAGAGGACTGCAGACAAATTCAGAGACCAGGAAATCCACTTTGCGTAAGAAGGTTTGAGAAAGAAATGTAGGTATACATTGAACAGAAAGGAAAAATATATTCATTTTAACCAAATTGACATATGCTTCCAAAGATAGATTAAGCAAAGACCAGCATTCACAGTCATCTCAAATTTGAGACAGTAAGGGAGCAAAATTAGCCTTGAAAAGATCCAACCAAAGATCATCAACATAAAGGGAGACCTTCACCTCTATGCCATTTCTAAGTATACCAGTAATCTGAGGGTTAGATCAAAGCTAGTGAAACGGGTTTAATTGCAACAGTAATAATAGTGGGCTTAATGGGCAGCCCTGCCTTATTGATCTGTAAAGGCAAAAGTATTCAGACTGGGTTTTATTTGTCCTAACAGAGGCTTATGGAAAGAAATAGGTCAGCTTAATTCATGAAATCCAATTCCTCCCAAAACCAAATTTCTCTCAAATTCCTCCCAAAGCCGAAGAGGTAAGTCCACTCCACTCTGTCAAAAGCCTTTTCAGCATCTAGTGATTTCAAAGACTCCTGAGTATCAGTTGTTGAAGCACTAGAAATTATATTGAACAATCATTTGATATTAAAAAAGGCATGTCTGTTTCGATTAAACCCTGTTTGATCTGTACAGGTAATAGGAAAATCGGTTCCGGTCATAATGGCAGAATTTTAGATAAATTAAAATCAACATTCAACAAACTATGGGACAATAAGAAGTGCAGTCTAAAGGATCTTTACCTTTTTACAGGAGGAGAGAGATGGAAGCTTGAATAAGGGTATGTGGAAAGCAAGCAGAACTGAATGATTTATTAAACATCAAATTAACAAAGAATCTAGCTTATGCCAGATTTTCTTTTTATTTTATTTTAAGGACAACTATCTGGTCCTGGGCATTTCCCACTTTGTAGGGACATTGCTCGTCAGTAGTGATTGATTTCTCCATATCCCCTACCACAAACTGGTCAATAGTAGGAATACACAGTTTGTTAATGAAACCATCAAAATCAGATGACGTAGATGTTTGGTCAGATGATTAAATAGACATATAGAAGTCCTTAAATGCTCTATTAATTTCTGCAGACTCCATGGTTATGCCTAAAGGTGTTTGGATCTAAAGAATCTGACAAGATGAAGATGTTTGACGTATCTGGTGTGCTAATATTTTGCTGGCCTAATATTTTGAAGCAGAAGTTCTGTAGTATGATGCTCCATAATGACATCAAACTCTGTAAATAGAGATGCTCCTTATATGTGTCTACACACACACACACACACACACTATATATATATATAAATATAAAATCTGAAACTTTGTGCTCTGGACTGTACTGATATTTTGAGCTACTCATCCTATAGTGGTTTTCCATTAAACACTCTAACTTGAACTTTGACTGTGTTCTGCATTTGGGTCCTCCCCTGCTCACCCTGACAAACTGAGGATATAATCCATGTTCAAAAGTTTGCATACCTGTAGTTGCTTTAGTTTATATTGTGTTTGCCCCCTTTAGCATCAATGATGGCATGCAGTCTTTTTTAATAATTGTGCATGAGGTTCTTAATTCTCTCAGGTGGTATAGCTGCCCATTCTTCATGGCAAAATGCCTCCAGTTCCTGTAAATTCTTTGGTTGTCTAGCACAAAGATGTTTGAGATGTTGATGTATTGAGTGCAGGAGATGTGATGGCCACTTCAGAAATTTGCTGTAGCCATTGGAGGGTCAACTTGGCCTTGTGCTTTAAATCATTGTCATGCTGGGACATCTAAGAGCATCCCATGTGCAGCTTTTGTGCTGTAAAATGCAAATTGTCTGGCAGTATTTTCTGATAACGTGCTGCATTCATCCTGCCTTCATTTTTGACATCCCTGTGCCACTGGAGCTCACACAGCCCCAAAACATCACCATCACCATCACCATGATCCACCACCATGCTTTACAGTGGGGATGGTGTACTTTTCACAGTAGGCCTTGTCGACTCCTCTCCAAACATAGCTTTTATGGTTGTGACTATATAGTTCAATTTTGGTCTCATCACTCCGGACTCTGTCTCCAGAAGCTGTGAGGCTTGTCTAGGTGCTGTCTGGCGTACTGATGAAAGTGGGCCATTTTGTGGCATGATCACAGTAACAGCTTTCTCCTAGCAACTCAACAAAGCAGGTCATTTGTGATCGAGTACCTCCTTATTGTGCTCCTTGAAACAACACCACCACTTTTTTCCAGAGCAGCCTGTATTTCTCTTGAAGTTGTTTGAGGGTTTTTCTTTGCATGCCGAACAATTCATCTGGTATTAGTGGGTGAAATCTTTCTTGGCCTACCTGACCTTGGCTTAGAATCAACAGAACCTTTAATTTTCCACCTCTGTATCAAAGTTTGAATAGTACTGACTGGCATTTTCAATTGTTGAGATCTTTTTATATCCTTTTCCTGCTTTATAAAGTTCAACTGTCTTATTATGCAGGTTCATTGGCAGTTCTATTGTCTTTCCCATGTTGCAGTATTCAGTCAAGTCAGTGAATCACCTCATGAGCCTAGAAACTCACTGACTATTTATGCACAGACACTAAATGCAATTACAAAGATTTACAGGTATGGTAACCTCCCTTTAATAGCCATTTAAACCTTTGTGTGTCAACCTGTGTGTTTCTAATGTGGCCAAACATTCAAGGATATGTAAACTTTTGATCAGGGTTGATTTCAGTTATCATTAGGTTTTAAAAAGGAGTCAAACAACTATGTGATAATTAATGACTACTCTCAGTAAAAACTGGAAGCATCTCCTTGTGTCAGTAAATTCCTAGTCATATCAACATGCCATCAACAGCATATGTGAAATGTGACCTTTATATTTAATACCAGTTACTAGCTAACTAAATAACATCGCTGATAAACAGAGTCCAGAGTGAGTACTCTCATCACATTATTTTCAAGAAATTCCATAGCCGAGGCCGGGTCCTTGAACTTATGAGTTTGTTTGTTGGGCAGGGTGACATGAAATATAACTGGGTAAAGAGTCCAAACTCATTAAGAAGGGAATGAAGCACCTTCACATCAGCAAATGCGGCTCGTTTCTTGGCAACAGTCAGGGTTAAAATCAGGAAAGATAGAAATCTTCTTATGCATATAGAAAACTTCTCTGGCACTATGAAGGATTTGGATCCAAACTTGAAATAAATACGCTCAAATAAAAAGAGGATGAGGAGGCTCACAATCCCTACTGTAGGTCTACTGCATACAGTATGATGAGTCTGATCTAGTATGGGTTTTGTCATCAAGTTTAAGCAGGTCTTGTAGGAGCTCTAGGGCAAAGTCCTCACATATCTTTGAGAAAGAGTCAACTTGGGCAGATAGTATGCTAGCCTTTGCTAGAACATCAGATAAGTAAATATCCTGGTCATTAGCTGCACACTCAAGGGTCATAATAGTGATACCATGTGAAACTAGTTTGCTCTAAAATGGTTCAAGAGCTGCCATTGTCTCTCAAATTTACTGAAAAAGTCAGAGCATAGTTCATCCATCATCTGCTTCCTACTCGACAACAAGCTCTCATTAGCAACCAATGCTAGTTTTTGCAGGGATTCAGGCCTAGGAGCCAAGAATTACTGCAGCCTTCTTTAGAGACATCAGATTTCCATCGAAATCATCATCATATATTTTTCTCATGTGAAAAATAGTTGAGAATTGTGAACAGCTGCAATATTAAAACTTGGTACTAAGAAGACATAATAATATAGTTTACAGTCACAATTCTGTGGAGCTACTGCAAAACATTAGTAATGTCTAACAAGCACACCCCCAATGACTGGCTCATCTTGGCTCAATTGAGGGATGTGGCCTCAGGCTCAACCCTCAAGGGTAGGGCTTCGTTTTGAGGCCCTGGGAATGGCGTCTCAACCCACAAGTGTTGGAACTCATATTTTTGTTCAGGCAGATGTGTCTCTGAGTAGTCAATCCATTGTACCCTGGGGATTTCTCTTTTCACCAGCCCCTCTTTGGTTGGACACCATGATGTAGATGTAGCTTAGGCTTCTTCTATTTTATTCTGAATAGCTGTGCTGCTAGCCTGGCTATGCCATGGCAGAGTCCACCTGTTACTGGTGGCTGCTCATTGTTCTACTGGAGTCTGGTTTGTGGACCTCATTTCCCTTCAGCTAGTGGTGTGAGTCACATGCCTGTTCTTGGGACCTGTGCCAGACAAAGGAGGCTTTCCTGCAGACCATGTCTCCCCTCCTGGGACCTTTTAGTGGTCTTTTAGGGGCTACTCCAAGCCCCCTTTGATCCAATGGAGAGAAACTTTGAGGAGTTCTTGACCCTGGAAATGGCCCTGCTTTTAGCCATGGCTCTTAGATGGTGGCATGGCAGTAGCATGCAGTGGACACTCTGGATCCAAAATGGATCTTTAGATGGACACCAAAGACAGCGGTGTTCAAGTATATGACCTCAGGCGCTACTTCAGGACAGAAATCATACAATAACCGACCTGCATGATGATGTGCTTGAAAAACTTGGCTTGCTGCAGAGGCCAGGCTTCCAGTTCTTCTGGACAGTTTATTATCGCCAGATATTTTAGTCATGCAAATCTCAAAACAATGCTCCTTAAATTCCATGAACATGTGGACTTTGCAATGAGAGGGGTGAACAGGCTGGATCTTGCTTGCACAAACATCCCCGGGGCATACCGTCCAGAGCCCTGCCCCCACCTCAGCTTCTCAGTCCACATCTCTGTCATACTAATTACATCATACAAGCTCTAAGCTAGTTCTGAAACAGGTTAAAACCTAGCCAAAAGGTTTTGAACCTATTTTGAGTGCACTAACTCACATATATTAAGGGAGGCTGCAACCAACGGTGACTCCATCAACTTGGAGGAGTACATGGCATCAGTGACCAGCTACATCAGCAGGTGTATCAATGACATGACCTTCATGACACCTTCAGAATAGGGGACAAGACAGCCTTAAAAACAGCAAGGGTCAAACTGTCCTGAACCATCAGCAAGGCGAAGCATGAACAAGACAAGAGAATCCATGGCCACATCCAGGACAGCGGAGACTCCCGGCGCATGTGGCAGAGCATACAGACAATCACAAACTACAAGACCACATCACCTGCCTGTGATAGTTACACCTCCCTCTCAGATGCATTGAACAACTTCTACTCTCTCTATGTTCCATCCTCACTGGACCCCTTGCAGTTTGCTTATCATCCTAACCGCTCCACAGATGATGCCATCACCACAAACCTCCATCAGGCCCTTAACCACCTGGACAATAAGGACTCATGCAAAGGAATGCTGTTCATAGATTTCAGTTCAGCAATCAACACAATCATCCCTCTGCTGACTTACGACTGTGCAGCAATGCACGCTCAAACCACATCATTTAATTCGCAGATGACACGACCGTGGTGGGTATCATCAGCAAGAATGATGAGTAAGCATACCGAGAGGAGGTGCAACAACTAATAGCCTGGTGTAGAGCCAACGACCTGTCTCTGAACATCAACAAAACTAAAGATATGTTTGTTGACTTGGAGAGCACATTGTGGCCATTGACATTGATGGATCCTCTGTGGAGATCATCAAGAGCACCAAAGTCCTTGGTGTTCATCTGGCAGAGAACTTCACTTAGTCCCTTAACACCAGCCCCATCACCAAGAAAGCACATCAACATCTCTACTTCCTGCAGATTGCCCATCTCCCTCTCCCCATCCTGATCATGTTCTACAGAGGGACCATCGAGAGCATCCTGAGAAGCTGCATCACTGCCTGGTTTGCACCATCATAGATCGCAAGACCCTGCAGCAGATAATGAAAACAACTGAGAAGATAATTGGAGTCTCTCTTCCATTTATCACTGACATTTACACAACACGCTGCATCCACATTGCCAACCCCACATACCCCTCACACACACTCATCACCCTCCTGCTGTCTGGAAAGAGGTACCAAAACATCCGTGCCCACACAAGCAGGCTTGTAACAGTTTTTTTTTCAAGCAATCAGGCTCCTCAACATCCAGAACTGAAGTGTATCAACTTACTCACACACACACACACACAAACACAAACACACAGACACACACACACACACTCACCTGTGTGAACTGACTATAAATGTTTACATTTTATTTGCACTAATTCTACTGCTGCTACTGCCATTTTTGCACATACTGTCACCTACTGCAGCTATATATATTCTACTCACAAAAGGTTAAGGATATTCAGCGTTCGGGTGAAATTTCAGGATGCACCTAAAATGAACTATAACCTTTACAGGTGAACTTAATTTGACCTTCTCTACACTCTTGAATGCACATGTCCAACTGTTCGGTGTTTCAGTACTTTTTGCATAACTTGCTGTTCTCTAACAAGGTGCTTAACAGCAAAATTCACAACTGGTGTTTGATCCATGAATCCACCCATAAATTTTTTGGTTGAATTAGAATTGGTATTTAAACAGTCTTTTTCATCATGCTGTTCACACTTTGACATCATGAGACCAAGACCACACCTAACAATTGATCAACAGTACCTCACCATTGCGAGGCTTCAAACAGGATGTTCTCAGAGGGAAGCGGCCACTGAGCTTAGAGTGTCACAGATTGTCATCAGCAGGTTGCGACAGAGAGACTGGAAGAGTCACAGAAAGGCATAGAAGTGGACGTCCTTTGGCCACATCCCACGTAGATGACCGCTTCATTGTGAACAGTGCCCTGTGGAACCGGATGCTAAACACCACTCAACTCCAGGCACATTTAAGGGAGCTTAGAGGCACCTAAGTGTCACGTCAGACCATTCGAAACCGTTTACATCAGCATGGTCTGCATGCTAGACGACCTGCAAGGGTACCTGACCACACCACCAGGCACAGGTGTCATCGTCTTGCATGGGCCAGGGAGCACTTACACTGGACGAGGGACCAGTGGGCCTCAGTACTGTTCTCTGATGAAAATTGATTGACGTTGAGCAGAAATGATGGCTGCCAACGATGTTGGAGACATCAAGGAGGACACCAGACGAGCCTTTGGTGGTGATGGTGTTACAGTCTGGGCATATGTGTTTACTCAATACAGAACTGCCCTACATCTTGTGAATGGTACAGTGACAAGCCAATACTACCTGAATAACATCATTAATCCAGTCTTTGTGCCCCTGCATGAACAACACAGGCCTAATTTCATCTTCATGGACGGCAATGCTCCAGCTCATCGAGGTCGCATCATTAGGGAACGGCTGCTGGAGGCTGGGGTACCTCAAATGGAGTGGCCTGCACTTTCTCCAGACCTGAATCCCATAGAAAACCTATGGGATCAGCTGAGTCGCTGTGTAGAGGCTCGTAACCCTGGACCCCAGAACCTCAATGACCTGAGGGCCGCCCTTCAAGAAGATTGGAATGCCATGCCTTAGCAGACAATAAGTCGACTCGTGAACAGCATGAGACATCATTGTCAAGCTGCAATTGATGGTCAAGGGCACATGACAAATTATTGAGACATTGACATTTTTTGTTGTAGTATACCCATCACTGTTGGCTTTTGTTTCAATAACAATGGCTTTTTGTTCCAACAGACTGCCAATAATAATTGCATGCTTCTACTTAAATGCCCTACTTTCATGATATATCACTGTAGCGTGAACCTTTTACATTTTCCATAAATCTCACCCAAAACCAAATATCCTTAACTTTTTGTGAGTAGTGTATGTTTACAAACATATGTTATTAGATACAACTGGTTTTACAGTTCCTTTAGTTTGCATGTTCTATTCTGTTGCACATGGTTTTTGGCACTTTGTGTCCTGTATTGTCTTGTGTTGTTTTTTTTTTTTTTGTACTTTCTGTTTCTGCACTGCTTTGTATGTTTCACCTGGTTGCACATGTTGTAATTTATGTAGCTAGGACAAACTTTCTGTCACTAGCTCTGTTTTGTTGTTATATGTTCTATGTTGTCTATGTAGCACCAGAGTCCTGGAGAAATTTTGTTTCATTTCACAATGTGCTGTGTCAGTAGTATGACAATAAATCTTCTTGACGTGGCTTGACTTGAATTGACCCCTCTGTCTGAGACAATATCCTCCAGGATGCCATAATTCTAGAATACATGCTCAAGCAAAGGTGTGTCAGTCTCCTTTGCTGGGTACAGGTCCTACAATAGTATCAGATTGCATACCTTTGAACAATGATCAGCTATGAGGATGGTAGTAAACCCATGGGAGCTTGGGAGGTCTGTGACAAAATTCACAGCTATATGGGCCCAAGGGCATTGTGGCAGGCTTTGATATACCTTATGACATCTGTATTAATTAACCCATATGACATCACCAGATACTTGTTGTGACCCCTGGATGGTAGAAACACATTTGTCCCCTTTTCATTTCTGGATCAGGTTGTATGCATTTCTCAAGTCTAGTTTTGTAAAAATCTGCTCTTCCTGGAGCTGTTCCAGAGCAGGGGGGACTAAAGGTGGAGGGTATAGGACTGTTATGGTACTGTGTCCACGATAGTCAATACAGGACCTCAGTCCATCATCCTTTTTCGATAAGTAAGAACCCTGCTGCGCCTGGTGATGCAGAGGGCATGATATAGCCTGCAGCTAGGTCTTTTAGGGAGAGAAATCTCAATAGTGCAGTCTTATGGGTGGAGAGGAGGCAGTTAGGTGGCACACTCCTTGCTAAAAAAAGTTTTTTTTCAGGCCATGGTATACCTGTGGTACATGGTCTGTTCATGCGGTGTCAACTGACCTGGTGCAAAATGGAAGGTGGTAGGGTTGTCTGAAGCACTGCCGTAAGCAGGAACGAATTCCAAGGAAACCCCATGATGATCTGGTTAGCTAGAAATTAGATGATGAGTAGCACTGTTTCCTCCATAAAGAATGAAAGAATCCAATATGCAGTATGATGGGTGTGGTCTGGTTGGAGATTTAGCCATTTTGCCATGATCTTCAGAGGAATGGTGCAGGTAGTAGTTGGGAGTTGGAGTCCCGAAAAAGCTAATGTTAACGGCAGACCCGGAGTCCACTAGGGCTGAGCCTTTGTATGTAGAATTACCATAGAGTGTCTGTACCTGCATTCACGGTGTGAGGGTGTAGGGGCTGGTTGCGGATCGAGTCATCCAGACAGATAGCTAGCACAATATTTTGAGCCAGAGTGGTGTCCATTTCACCTGCAGATGAGTTTGGCCTGAGGTGAGGGGTTTAAGCCTTCACAGAAGATAACCATTTTTGCGGGATCTTTCTATCTGCATAAGGCCACCAGGGTGCATAATGTTAATGCTGCTGAACTTGAGCCCTGGTGAAGCTGGAAAAGCTAAACTAACACATTGCACCAACCCCCCACACCCGGCAGGGTAGTTAAACACATCCTGAATCAGCTGGGTGAAATGGCTGTATGGACCAATCCAGGGCTCTCCCAGTCAGCAACGTCATCAGGAATGCACATTTTGTGAAATCATGGCAGTAGGTGTCAGGCTGATGAGAACCCATCAAACTTATCCAGCAGGGTGAGATACAAGGCCATGAGCACTTGTCCTTGCTGGGGCATCCACTGGATCCATATGTGGTATTCTGTATTTTGTAAGGATGGGCAGGCAGGATCCATACGCAGTGTGAAAAGAACTTTATTAACCACAAACAAAGTCCAACCAAACAAGTCAGAAACAGAATGTAAATCAGTTCAGAAACACGTGGAGAGTCAAAGAACCAGGGAAAACAGTCAGGAAGGACTACAAAGCCGACAAGGCCAATATCCAAAAGAGAATTGTAATCATAAAGGAAGATCTACATGATGTGTTAAAGACCAGGGCTAAATTCTTACACAACTTACAATGTTCAGAGCAGTGCATGGTGACTCTTTGAATCCATTTTCCATTTTCCTTTTGAATTGTTCTGTTGATGAATTTTGAATATATATTGGCACACTCTTTATGACCTTACCATGTTTATTATCAGAATTCTTCTTCATATCCAAGTAAAACATCATCATTGTTGGATTAAGATGTAAAACTAGCCTCCATGCTGCAGTCTACAAACTTAAAAACAAAGAGCTCAGTTTTACATAGGAAAAGGAGTGGTACCTAAGACCAGCATTCAGTGTCATAGGTTTAAGTGTCACAGAAAGAGTCTCTTATTACACAGCTGTGGACAAAAAAAACAAAAACAAAAAACATTATATTGTAACGTTAGTGAAAATCTTGGACATCTTCACATTTCCAGCAATCGGAGATTCATAAGATGTAAAAGCAAATCAGACTGATTAATATAAATCTCACTGAATTAATAATAACATACCATAATAAGCTTTGTTCTATAATGGTTGCAAACACAAAAGTTTTATTTTTGTTTATTGTTGATATTTATTTTAATAATGCATATTCCTATATGTTATATGTACAGAAAATAGAAGAAAAAACAAGGCCAAACCAGCACACAGAAATGACTAGAGTAGAGCACCAGGTTTTAAAAGACAACAGCTGTAACATCTCTTCCGGCAACACCCCCAACAGACTGCCAGGTGAAACTCTCCCCCACGTTCTAGAACTTCCAGGTCAAAGTTGTTTCAGGGGTCAGAGTGACTTGTAGGTTCTACAGGGACATGAAAATGACGTTCACACCTCGTTTGACACAGAGTATTGTTCCTTGTTGCCTTGTTTTCCATTGTATTACTGATCTACATTTTTTTTTACTTCACTTAGTTTTCTCGTTGTTTGACTTTCTGGTTTTGTGATTTGGTTTTGTTCACGAGTGTTTTTCTGATCATTCTGCCTGTTTTCGTTTTTGCTTTCTGCCTGTTGATTTGGATTTGTCACAGGTGGTGCAGATGCCACTAATTATATTAATAAATATAATTAATAAATTATATTACTAGCTATATTAATAAACTATTACATTAGTGGTTTATAAAAAATGAAAATGTATAAGTATCAAGTAAGAAGTGACTTATTTGTTCAACTTTGAAAATCTAATCCATTTTACATCATCATCATCATCAGGTGTCAGGTTAGGACCAATAGCACAGGGAGATTACAGCATCCATCAACCACTGCACACCTTCACACACACACACCAAGTCACATGATCACAAACACCTGAACCATGTCTAAGGACATGAAAGCACTACTATTTTACTTGTAAAACACTTCGATTTGGTATATTGTCTATTGTAAGTATCTTTATTGTGGATTGTCTGATTGATACCATGTTTGTTTATTCCATGTTTGCCTAGTCTGTGTTCATACTCCATAGTCCTAGTTTTTGTTTGTGTGTTTCACTCAAAATAAAAAAAAAAAAAAAACATTTTACTCTTAAAACTTCACGTTTTTAAAGAGGACAGGACTAAACACCATATAACACTGCATCACATTTATTCTTATTAAAACCTCTATAAAACAACATTCAAAATGCATATTAATAAAAGTATGGTCATGTAGTATGCTGTAAATAATGTTTATCATCACACCCATTAAGACACTGTACAGAGATTTCAGACACAATGGAATTTTGGTAACAATTTAAATTTCAGTAAAAGCTACAGTGATGTTTGATAAAATGAAACTAGCTACAACGTCCAATATATATTGATAAATTAATACTTATAAATAATTAAGCAAAATAGTAAAAAGCAGAACAGTAGGACATACAATTACTCAACTTTCATTAATCGTTGAATTTTAATAAAAAAAATACTACATTTTACTAACTCATAATTCATTTATTACCCAATTTTAACTCAATGTGCTACTTAAATGTTTACATTTCAGTCAATTCTAACAATAAGAAGAACATTAAAGCACACCTGTAATATAAAAATCTGAAGGCTGTTCTTCTGTTTCTTCTGTAGATTTGTTTTCACTGCTTGCACAAAACTATTGCAAAAATCTTAGCTGTTTATTTCATCTGTCTTTTTAATCCTGGAAAGATTCTTACAAGTGTGGCACAGCCTAATTTCCCTATTACTTTAACTTTCACAGTCTTAGAGACTTCTTACTTAAACAAATGCAAATTCTTGCAAATTCAGCACAGCAAGGCGTAGTAGTGCATCAGTTGGATCGATAATCAGATCCAGCATTCATCATGTACAATTTTATCATGGCTGCTTTATAAAATCATCACTGCCTCTTCTTTGTAACTAGGAGGCAACCTTTTTTTACAATGAGATAAACTCTAAGCCATTGGGAAACCAGAGGAAAAATGTAGAGGCATCTTAATCATAATGATTTCAAAAAGATAGATCGACAAAGGAGCTAGAGAGTGTTATAATCAAAAAGAATGTACACGTCTCCTAGGAGTTGTAAGGACCTTGCCCTGACCTGACATTTAATTAAAGGCCAGAAGCAGGTCAGGGCTAGGTCCTCACACCTCCTAGGAGAAGCAGACTGTGACTATTTGAATCCATTTTCTTAGCAAACTAAAAGTTAAAAGCACTTCTCACACCTGTTGATATCACCTATTTTGTTGCCACACTTGGTGCTGACCTTTTCATGTCATTTGTTTATGACTCCATCTTATGACCATGATCTCCTTTGCTTTAACCTACAAATTCTCTCTCTTTTGTTCTGATAAACACAGACACTCCATGTTTTTAGATATCCTTTTTCTCAATAAACTCTGTGTGCCTGTAAACACATCAGCCATCACATCTGTTTTCTGCCAACACCTTTGTTGCTAATAGACAATTCCAAATACTCACCTTTGTTTTGTATAAGTATTCCCTGTCTCTCTCAGTAAACTATGAAGAGATTTGCTATTCAGTCACCATTTGTGTGTAGTTCATTTGGCACTCTCTTCCGTCAATCAGCTCAGAGGTAGTGACTGCATGACGCAGGATTTTTCTTTAAGTCCAAGTAAAACAAAACTACATCATCAGTGTTAGCTTAAGATGTAAAACTAGCCTTCATGCTACAGTCTACAAACTTAAAAACAAAGAGCTAAGTTTTACATAGGAAAAGAAGTGCTTTATGTGTCACAGAAAGAGTCTCTTATTACACAGCTGTGGGCAAAAAAAATAAGTAAATAACACATTATATTGTAATGTTAGTGAAAATCTTGTACACACCTCCACATTTCCAGCAATCAGAGTTCCATAAGATATAAAAGCAAATCAAACAGATTAATATAAATCTTACTGAATTAATAATAACAGACTATAATGAGCTTTATTCTTGTTTATTGTTATTTATTTTAATAATGTATATTCCTATAACTTATGCATGAAGAAAATAGAATAAACAATAAATAAATAAATAAATAAATAAATATATCTAAATAGAAAGAAGAAGAAGAAGAAGAAGAGGAAGAAGAAAATGACACTAATAATGGCAAGTGCATTACATCTGACTGTTCAAATTAGACAAAGACAAATTTTATTAGTATATTTTAGCATCAATTAAAGTTAAAAGTTTAGCATTTCTAATATATTTATATATAATATTTCTAACATAAAAGATCTAAATGCTCACTACAGAGATCCCAGTAAGAAAAGTTTTTTTTTTTTCCTAGAATATGAATCCAGAAATTTACGAAGGTAGTTAGTTAGACAAGGAAAGGCCAAACCAGCAAGTTTCAAAAGACAACAGCTGTAACATCTCTTCCAGCAACACCCCCAACAGACTGCCAGAGGGAAACCTCCCCCGAGTTCTAGAACTTCCAGGTCAAAGTTGTTTCAGGGGCCAGAGTCTATGGGTTCTACAGGGACATAAAAACGACGTGCACACCATATTTGATGTGAAGTATTGTTCCTTATTACCTTGTTTTCCACTGTATTATTGATCTACAGGTATGACCTTACTTAGTATTCTATTTGAATTTCTGGTTTTGTGATTAGGTTTTGTTTGCCACTGTTCTTTAATTTTCCGGTTTTTATCTTTCTGCCTATTGATTTGGATATGTTCGCTTGAGGACGGTCACAGGTGGTGCAGATACAAATAATTACAGATTGACAACTCATTGTGTTCCTCAGTTGACCCCTACAGTACTATATAATATCACAACACAACCTTCCTACGTGGTGTTAGACCTTTCACACTAAATGTCTTCTCCTAAATGTTCTACATATTCTAGGCATGCAGTTGAGCCCATAATCATTAGTTCCAGACAAAAGGTACAAATGTCCAGCAGTCAGAGTGTAAATGCTGGGAACTGGAGTGAGCACTTCTGTAGCTCAGCTAGTTTACATATTCCGCAGATAGGTCCTACTAATAGTTTAACAGAATTCTGATCCTTTATGTTTTAAATTGTTTATTGATCAATTTAACGTATATTCCTATAACTTATAAGGACAGAAAATAGAATCAAACACTAGAAATAATTAAATGTTTTAAAATAGAAAAAGAAGAATATGACAGTAATAGTAACTAGTGCATTATATCAAAGTACACACAGTGTATTTACAGGTTCTATTACATTCCCTATCTTCTATATAGGAATTATTCTTTACTCTGACACACTAATGTATTAAACCCAGTATTTGAACAGAGCCTGTTTGACTTTCTCCTTATTACTCTGTCTAGAGGCCACCTGCACTAGCTGAACAGATTGAATATTAATTATTTGTCAGAACACTAAAAACTGATGTTAAATTTAAGGTGACAAAGTCAAAGTGGGTGTGTTATAAACAGAGCAGTAAAATTGTGGGTTTATCTACTTCTGGTTAATCTTGTCCTCTAACTCCCCCTCCTGATTAAAGCTTAAACATTGTAGGTTAAATAAACTTGCTTGACTTGAAGGTGAGCATTTAGATGGTAAAGGTCATCATTTATCTTGTGGAAGATGTTTCCATCTGGCTGCACCCTCCAGGTCACTGTAGCGTTCTCCAACATGCCTCACCTGAAGAACAGAATCAGGATTTATTATTCAGAAAATACATATCAGCCAGAAAACAGGAATTAATGAGAAGAGGGAATGACACAAATTTGAATAGGTGAGCAGTTATAGCAGGGACTTAAAACAAAATTTCTCTAAATTTCAGAGATGTCCTGTTACTCACCTGCTCAAAAATCGACAACTGCACAGCAGGATCAAACACACTGCCATCAGACTTCACCTGCAGTCTCACTGTCTGACTCCTCATGATGACTGTGAAATAAACACACAGATGCTGTAGTTTAATTTCCTTTTCCAATAGTCTAATTTGGACTTTCTCGACTTTCTTCTTCTTGTACTGTCAAATACTCCTGAACTGTGAGCTAAAATTCTGCTACATTCACATAATTTAGTCCTCATCAATTACCCCTAACCCATACTGTATTATGGATATGGAAGTTGGATCAATATAGCAGTAAATTTCTAATGTACAGTTTACCTAGATGCACTGTTCACTGCAACGAATTCTAGATAAATATGTTCATAAATAGAAATAGAAGCATTTATTATTATAAATTTTTTGGCACCATCATGTACAAAAAATATGTAAAGATGAAATTTATTAAATAAATCTATCACTTTTTGTGTATTTTGAAGTTGCCATCAACTGGATATTAATAGCATTAACAAATAAATCACAAATGACAGACGTAATTGAATTGCATCATGGAACTGTCCATTATAAAGTATTACACAACTCTCAATTCCTCCAGAATTATCAGGTTGTCCAGGAGCCCATGGGATGTATGTAGCAACAGTCCCGTCTGACCACTTCCATGTGTCTCTGTAGAGCACAATCCAGGAATCACCCTGGAAATTCTTTATCTGCACTAACATGTTGTGATCTGAACTGTTAAGAGCACTGGCCAAGTCTGTGTGATGTGTTCGGCAGTAAGCCTGAGCTTGAGGCCAGGTCAGAAACTCTTCTTATCACATGGTTATGCCAATGAACCTGCCAGTACCAGTGAAATTGGCTGTGAAAAAAACAAAACAATCACTTCTCAGTCAGCACCACCAGCCATCAAACTCACACTCATCAAATCAGTATCAGGATATTCACTCACCATTGTAGCAGATGAAAGGTCTTAGTTCTGTACATGGTACATCCCACCATGCATCATAAAGGCCTATGATACCACAGGCTTCTCTTCCACCAAGATTATCAGGCTGTCCAGAGACCCAGCAGGTATAAGGGACATTGGTCAGTGGGAGCTCGTTAAAGCTATTGATATCATTGTATATTCCAACCCAAGCAGGTCCTGACAGACCTGTGCTTGTTGCTTCTGTTATCAAACTTTGCCAATCACTATCACTTAGGAATTTTGCCAGGTCATTGTAGTTCACCCTGCAGTAATTCTGTGCATCAGACCAGTTCAGCTTTGTCATCATCAGGTAATATTTGTAAAGGGCAGTTTGTAGGATAGCAACTGGGACCAGACCTGTTGGTGACATTTTATTTTTTGTAATAAATTTTAACTGGTGAATATTTGACTGTTGATAAAGCAATTGATAAAAGCACAATAATATAAAGTTATTGTTTTTTTATTCATAACTTAATGACAGGTGTATTTTTAAATCTATAATAAATTTATGTATTAACTAATATTATTTCCCATTAAAAGGTCTAATATCTTCTTTGGTTTTGGAAACTCCGCACAGTTTAGTAACATTAATTAATAATTAGGGTTATGGTTAAAAGATGTAATATTAATTTGTGTTATATTAATAAACTATATCATTAGTGTTTTATAAAAATCCTCTCACCAGTGAGAAGCAGAAGACGAAAAAGACTCAACTTCATGATGGATGTCTAGCTAAGGGGAAAAAAATCTCAGTCTGAAATAAAAAATAAAAATGTGTAAGTAACAAATACGTATCGACCTTATTTGTTCACCTTTGGAAATGATTATCTAATCAAGCTTTACATCATCATCAGGTGTCAGGTTAGGACCAATAACATTGGGGGATTACAGCATCCATCAACCACTGCACACCTTCACAACACACCCCAAGTCACATGATCACAAACGCCTGAACTATGTCTAAGGACACTGAAGCACTACTATTTTACTTGTAAAACACTTGGACACTAGTGTCTGTTGTAAGTATAGTAATTGATGATTCTGATCTATGCCAAGTCTTTGTTCCCATGTGTTTCACCCAAAATAAAATAAAAATTTTACTCTTAAAACTTCATGTTTTTAAAGAGGAAAGCACTGAACACCATATAACACTACATCACATTTTTCTTCTGTAAACCTCTATAAAACAACATTTACAATACTGCTTATTAATACAAGTATGGTCATGTAGGATGTTGTAAATAATGTTTATCATCACACCCATTAAGACAATGTACAGAGATTTCAGACACTGGAATTTTTGTAACAATTTAAATTCAGTAAAAGTTACAGTAATAGTTCCTTTAATGAAATTAATTTTAACATCCAATATATTTGGATAAATTAATACTTAGAAATTATTGAGCAAATTGTTAAAAAGCAGAACAGCAGGGCATATAATTACTAAACTTTCTACAAAAATTCTTTCATTAATTATTTATTGAATATTATTAAATATGCTACATCTTACTTAATCATGCCTGGTTAATTACCCAACTTACCTGAAAGTGTTACTTAAATGTTAACGTTTTAGTCAATTCTAACAATAAAGAGAACATTAAAACATACCTGTATTTTAAAAATCTGAAGGCTGCTGTTTCTTCTGTAGCTCTGTTTTCACTGCTCGCACACAACTCTCTCAAATCTTATCTTTATTTCCCCTGTCCTTTTAATCCTGGAAAGATTCTGATAAATGTGACGTGACCTGATCTCCATAGTACTTTAACTTTCATAGTCTAAGAGACCGCTTACTTAAAGGAATGCAAATTCTTACCCGTCTTCCTTAGAATTCAGCACAGAAAAGAAGTGAAGAAGTGCATCAGTTGGATCAATAATCAGATCCAACATTCAGCATGTACAATATTATCATGACTGCTTTATAAAATCATCATTGTGTCTTCTTCGTAACTAGGAGGCAGCATTTTTGGGCAGTGAGATAAACTCTAACTAATCTTAATCATAATGATTTCAAAATGATGGAAACAATGATTTCAAAACAGAGTATTATAATCATGAAGAACGTGCGCTTCTCCTAAGAGTTGTGAGGACCGAGCCCTGACCTGCTTCTGGCCTTTAATTAAAGGTCAGGTCAGGGCTAGGTCCTCACACCTCCTAGGAGAAACGCAGTGTGACTATTTTAATTATTTTCTTAGCAAACTAAAAGTTAAAAGCACTTCTCTGACCTCATCTTATGACAATGATCTACTTTGCTTTGACCTAGAAATTCTTTCTGTTTTGTTCTCATGAACAAAGGCACTCCATGACAGTTTTTAGATAATCCTTTTTCTCAATAAACTCATCAACCTGCCTATAAACACGTCACCCATCACATATATTCTCTGCTAATGTCTTTGTTGCTTAAAGACAATTCCAAATACTACACCTTTGGCACGCTCTTTCCTGATATCATCTCAGACAGACTGCTGCAATTTTGTTTACACAGAGTTGTGCCAACAAAATGTGCTAAGGAACCAACTTGGAAGAGTACATGGCATCAGTGACAAGCTACATTGGCAAGTGTATTGATGATGTGACTGTAAGACCATCACCAAATTCTCCAATCAGAAGCAATGGATGACCACAAAGGTTTGTGCCCTGTCCAGAGATTCAGCCTTGAGAGCAGGTGACAAGATGAAAAATGTGGCGGGTAAAACTGCCAAACAACATGTTACCTCCTCCAGAGGCTCAGTCTCAAGGTTTGTATATTTTGAACATATGTTGGCATGCTCTGTGCTGACCTTGTGATGTTCGTTTATGACCTCATCTTATGATCATCATATCCTTTGCATTGACCTAGACATTCTTTCTCTTCAGACACTTTGTGGCAGATAACACTTTCTTTTCCGTGTCTCTGATCTGGCACTCTCTTCCCCGATCAACTCAGAGTTAGTAGCAGTGTGACTCAGCGTTTTTCTAGGAAACTGAGTAAAATAAAATTCTCTCATTATAATTGGATTAACATGTAAGACCAGCCTTCACCCTGCAGTCTACAAATATGAAAATAAAGAAAATTAAATAATTGAAATAATACAATTTAAATAATACATTTAAATGCAAAACAGATTGAAAATATTCACATGCGAACCCCATCAGATGAACAAGTAGGAGATCTTTGCATGTCATGGTGGACATGATTGTTGTAATATGATTTTCACTGCATGTGGCTACATGGAAGTATATATTTACTAACTAGATAAATCTACAGATCTAAGATCTAAAGAACTAGACAAATCTCCAGATTATGCATGTTCCCTTAGAAGGGAACAAGACACTGTGTAATGGCTGACACTATACAGTAGGAATGCTTCTTTGTGGAAGTGTCTGAAATCACACCGATTTATCAGCTCGGGTAGGTCATTTGACAAAGTGGAGGGCATCAGCATGACCATAAAAGTGCATATACATCACATTACTCCAGTGTAAGAAACTACAGACTGCCTCAACCCAGATTCCACTCCACAGTACACATCTGAAAGAGCTCATTCCCAAAAAGCCTTACACATCATATAGAAATATGTTTATTTCAGTTCATATTATCTGTATGGTATTTTTTACATTGGATTAAAGCAGCCTTACCAAACATTTAGAACACTTAATCAAATCAATTATTAGTATGGGAGCGGCAGCGAGAAATCAAGGACCATCACTGAACAAAGGGTATACATGACCATGATTACCATTTGGGTGATAACACCTATAACAATACCAAGCCAAGGTGTACGTGACCGTGATTGCCATTTAAGGACATCTGGTTATACAATTGTATCACCCTGCCATTTGGGGGATACTCAGTTCTTACAATAATTTACATTTAAAGTGAAACTCTAAAGTTTAATTACACACAGGAAACACTGTATAAAATGTTCGAGCAAGAATTGTCCTGCACTCATTTTGACTCTGTTCTTTTTGACTTTGACTACTTGTCTGAAGGATGAACTTGATGCTAGCGCTTTTGGGAATGCCAATACTAGATTAGAAAAATTTATTTTATATGTCTCTTCTTTTCCCCTAGTCTAGACAGATAGGACAAACAATTGACACAAACATACACACAGCACTTCCTGAAGACAAAGATGCTGGAGTAATGTGACATAGATGCCTTTTTATGGTCTTGCTGGTCGCAATTTGTCAAATGAACTATCCAAGCTGATAAATTGGGGTGATTTCACATGGAGCTTCACACACTTGCACAAAGATGCATTCCCATAGCGTGTTGTGTCTGAAACCCTGTGTGAAATCATGCCAATTTTGCAAAATCATGCAAAGCATACCAGGAAGACCATATAAAGGCATCTATCTCACATTACTCCAGCTTCTTTGACTTCAGGAAGTCCTTTGTGTATGTTTGTGTCGATTGTTGTCAAGCTTTATAGATTAGGGAAAAACAGGTTTAGGAAAGATAGAGAGCAAACGGTTCAGAAAGTGTGTGCAGCTGTGACCCCACTACCTTACAGGGGATGACTTGTAACTTTCTCTGTATGTTTTTTGGGAGAGGAGCATGCACATGTGGCTCTTGAGGGAGCTGGTGGCATGCAGTGCACACTTTTCCTCTTTGTAAGTCTACCACCGCTCTTGACTGGAGGCTGTGCCTCGTGGCCTGGGTCCCATGTCTATTAGGTAGCATGCCCACTTAGATCACGGGTCTCACAGGTCAAAATAGAGAAGGCTAGGTTCCTATCTCCTGACTCGAATTTCCCCTCTTTAGCTCCTGAAGCTAGCTTTGCAATGTCTCCCAACCTGAATGAGGTACAATAATACCTTGACTTACGAGTTTAATTGGTTCTGTGACCGAGCTTGTAACTCAATTTGCTAGTATGTCAAATCAAATTTCTCCATTAAAATGAATTGAAATGCTATTAATCCATTCCAGCCCACCAAAAACCACACCAATTTTTTTTTGTTACATGTTTTTTAAATAAGAAAAATGTACTTCATAAATAACAAATAATAAAAGAAAATGTAAAGAAATAAACTGGTTTTATTAAGTGTATTTACGTTGAAGATCAGACGAAGATGCTAGTGGAGGTGGAGGAGCTCGGCGTTTTTCATTTCATGCTCTATCGCTTAACTTAACTTACACACTTAATGCTACAATTAATTGCTAAAATTTAACTTACACACTATGCTATACTTTATCGCTAAACTTAATTGCTACTTATTTATTTATTTATTTATTTATTTATTTATTTTATTTTATTTTTTTTTTCACTTCACTTAATCATCTTCTTCACTGACTTTTGCCTTTTTCTCCACACTTTCCTCACTTTCACTTGCAGAACGTTTCAATAAAAACCTGTCCAAGGAAGTTTCTTCCTCCCTTTCAAAATGTTTGGAAAATGAGTGAGGAAGTATTGTTACACAGCGCCAACTCACGACCAGGAGAGATAACCACGTGAACTGAATGCTGGCTGGGCTACCAAGTGGCGGGTGGGGTAAGCTCGCTCACTCGTAACTCAGATCTCGGCTCATATCTTAATGCAATAAATCGACCGAGCGACGGCTCGTATCTCAGAAAAATCGTAAGTTGAGTCACTCATATGTCAAGGTTTCACTGTATTATTATTGTCTTCATCAAACTCTGAGGAGCTCAATGTGTTAGATGAGGAGCAAGCAGCAGTTAAATTGCACACAATTATTACACATGTTGTTGCAAAGGTTAGTGTTGTTTGCTTTAAACCTGATGACCACTAATTAATTTCACACCATGTTCCACTTCCACATAGGCATCTTTCATTTTTCCCAGACCTCCACACTGAGACACTGACATTGTGGAATAATACTTACTTTGCAGGTTGTTCTCTCCAGCCGCTTATATCTATTCTGCATAGGTGGGCCAAGGTGATGACTAGGGTTAAAGAAATGCATTGTGCATCCAACGCTCCCATCAAAACCTTGTCAGGCCATGTTGGCAATTCCGGCCACAAAGCAGACAGCCTGCACCATCAGCCCTTCCATGGGTGCCTTGGTTGCCACAGAGAGCCATCTGTAGCTCAATTTGATAGAGATAAAAGAAAAGGACAAAACCTTTCTTCTACTTACCCAGATTTATCCTAAAGACCTGTTCTTCCCTTTCTGCAGCAAGGAGCTAGGGCTGTCAACCAACCCCAGCCTGGCTTGCTGAGGCAGGAAAGAAAAGCATGCTGGTGACGGGTTCTCCCTTTCGGCCTAGTCTTATCGCTCACTCTCACAAAGTGCATGGAATCTGCCCTGGCATCATTGCACTACTGCATCCATGTACTCAATTATCCAGATGACTGGCTAACTATACTTTAGTATAATACATACAATGTACTATTTTAAATTTGAAAAGGCCATGTCTTGCACAAGCAGAGGAATTATGTACACACTCCAAAACCTCTGACCAAACCTCCTCAGGTATTTCCTTTGTCGGAACCCAGAGCCTCCCTCCAGGTGGACAGCACAGGGTGGTCCTAGAGCCTTCTCCAATTACCAATATAATCCAATAGTTGTGTAGTTCAAATTAGAAATTTGCAGAAAAACAAAGAAATACAGAACTCCTCCAGGCTTGGATGAGAAAAAGCAACCGGTTTTATTTAGAAAAACATATCACCGAAACTGGCACTCAGATACACAGATTCATGAATCGATGCAGTCAAGTACACCCCCCTTCACAAATCCCCCAGTATATATACCTTTTAGCCCAGCTGCCTAACCTTGCTGGGTTCTATGTTTCTATGGATTGTTTTGACGTTCACCCATTATTCCCCCTGAAAAACAGCCCCACCTTTCTGTGGCTTTCATACACTCTATGGGTCACAAGTTTTAATATTGACACATATTGGTTGTTGATCTATCTAACTTCTATTAAACCGTATTTGGTCCAAAAACACATTTGTTTCATTTCCATTACACCTTTAATTCAACATTCACCCACATGTTCCATGTATTTGATTGTTGTTGTTCCTGTGTAGTTCATGGTGACTGGCTGACATTTATTAGAAATGAGGACTTTACCACTATTTTTATTATCACATATACATTTACACCATTTTATGTATTCCCACTATTTAGGGTGCAAACGCTATCCTTAATTTACATCAGGTTACCTAAGTAATACTGCTAATATGGTAAAGGTAAAAGGGGCAAAATAGCTCTGCGTGTAGTTTAGTTTGGTTTACGTTGAGTTTGTTTATTGTTTATTTATTTAGGCTAGGAGTAGTAAGTTTACTTTAATTTAATTTAATTTAAATTCCTAAATCCTCTCTATTAAAGTCTGTGTTTTTCCATTACACTTCCTTGGTGTGTTATATGTGTTATGGTCCCATGTTTACATTAACATCCGCCACTGCAATAATATTATGCTGGCGCTTCAATAACATCTTTTCCAAACCCCCTCCCGTCTCGGTATCTATTGTTTTGTTCTTACTTATGCCACAAGGAGTTTTACCAACTTTCCACTTGCTACAGTAAGCTACTTTTTATTTGCATAAGATGATAAAACGTGATATAACATCTGTACATTATATAAAGGTAGTTTTAACTTTAATTTTTCTAAAATATACACTCAAGTCAGAATTGGGTTAAATAAGACTGCTATGGTGTTCTCACCCTTAAGCCCAAGGATTCTGAACTTCGTCAACATGTTTTCGGTCTCAGTGGAGCCAACACCATGATATGGTACGATGTGCTAGTCTATGTCCTTGTGATGTTTACGCCAAAGCCAGAAAGTTCGAGAATAATAACCCACTAACGATGATTCAGCCGGTTTGCTCATCTCTATTTTTATGATTTTATATATTTTTTTTGTCCTATACCTTCTATGTCTACGTTTGTGCTAATTTTATCTATTTATCATAAGCTTACCTGTTGACTAATGATTATGGCAAGTGCTTAATAGTGAAAGAATTATTAGATGACCAAGTAATCAAATAATTATGATTATTATCAAATAATCAATAAATTAGAGACGGTAATTAGATAGGCAACATGTCAGTGATTAACAGTGAGAGTAAGTACTGATTACCAAAATGAAAATCATCATATGTTTAAACATAACTGAATGAATCTAATGATTATCCAATTTATCCTTAATAATTATCTATGATTAAACGATTTATCTAAGTCTCTTTGTTCATGTCTTAATGATTAAACCTGACTCGGATCTATCTTAAGGATTAAAAGAATGTATTCAAAATTATTAAAATTAGAATTAAAATTAGCATTAACCTTCACCTTACTGATTAAAATCAAACGTACTTAATGATTAGGTATAATACAAGTATAAGTTTCAGAAATTTTCCACACCTTCCATTTGAGATTGAGCATTTCAGAGTTAAAAAAAAAACATCTAGCACAATGTCTTCATCTAGCACCTCTTACAAAACTATGAACCTGCAGATATATGTATAAAAAAAATGTTGCCAAAGATATTGAATACATCCAATAATTGCTGAAATGCCAAATTGGTATCTATGAATAGGTCTTTAAAGATATTAATATAAAAATCCGAGCATTTAGAGAACCAGATAGGGTGGAAATACGTGATTAGCAGCCAGTGGGGCTGAAAGCCAAATTAATGCAAAAACTGATCCCAGATTCTGAGAGAGGTCTTGACAGGCACACTCTTTCTAATAGGATGAAATATATATAAATACTGCCTGCAGAACCTAGGAAACTTCTTGCTCCAGACAAATTCAGAGACCAGGAATTCCACTTTGTGAAAGAAAAACTGAGACAGTTAGGAGAACTAAAATATTTTAATTTTAACCAAATTGACACATGCTTCCAAAGATAAATTAAGCAAAGACCAGCATTTGCAATCATCTCGAATTTGAGACATTAAGGGAGCAAAATTAGCCTTGAAAAGATATATAAGATATGTAAAGCTATGATGGGCAATATTAAACAGTAGGTTATATAAAGGATAGTTCTTAACAACTGAATTAATAGGAAATAATTCACTTTTGTTTACATTTAGTTTATATCCAGATATCTGACAAAATTTTTGAAGAGTATTGAGGGTGGGAACAGAAACAGGCAAGAAAAGATCATTAGCATAGAGGGAGACCTTCACCTCTATGCCATTTCTAAGTATACTAGTAATCTGAGGTTTAGATCAAAGCTAATGAAATGAGTTTAATGGGCAGCCCTGCCTTGTTGATCTATAAAGGTGAAAGTATTCAGACTGGGTATTATTTCTCCTAACAGAGGCATATGAAGAGAAATAGGTCAGCTTTATCCATGAAATCCAATTCCTCCTAAAACCAAATTTCTCTCAAATTCCACCCAAAGCCAAAGAGTCCACTTCACTATCTCAAAAGCCTTCTCAGCACCTAATGATTTCAAAGACCCCTGAGCATCAGATGTGGAAGCATTAGACATTATATTGGACAATCATCTGATTAAAAAAAGGAGTGCCCGTTTCAAAACCCTATTTGATCTATACAGGTAATAGATGGGAATGGGTTCCAGTCATTATGCCAGAATTTCAAAACATTTGCTCAAACAAAGCTGTGGCTGTCTCCTGTTGAAAATTTTCTGAAAAATCATTCTTTTCATACATTTAATCATTAATCACTTTTAACTTAACTTAACTTAACTTAACTAATCATTAAGGCAAGGTTAAATTACTTTAACCAAACCAACTTATAAATTTGATTCTTTTCCTTTAATCTTTAGGGCAAGTCTAATTCATTTTTAATAGTTAAAATAAGAAAAAGTTATTGTTTAATCATGAAACTTACTCAGTTGAGCTAAATCAAATCTAAGATTATTTTAATATAGTATCTGAAGTTACTTTAAGCCAAAGTCTACTTTAATCATTATGAATTTTCACTTTACATAAATATTAATTTTACTTATCTAATTATCTTATCTATTTTGCATGTTCTCCCTGTGCTTGGTGGGTTTCCTCCGGGTGCTCCGGTTTCCTCCAACAGTCCAAAGACATGCTACTAGTCTCTAAATTGCCCATATGGTGTGATTGCATGTGCCCTGTGATGGGTTGGCACTCCGTCCAGGGTGCATCCTGCCTTGATGCCCAATGACGCCTGGCACAGGCTCCCTGTGACCCAAGGATAGATCAGACAAGCAGTATAGACAATGAAATGAAAAAAAAAATCATTAGTTGACAGCTAAACTGTATAACAAACAGTAGATGAAATTAGCACATAAAATGTATACATAGAATCAGGTACAGTAATAGTTTATTAGGAAATATAGTCATGTAAGTCATGTAAGTTCATTACAGAGAAAAAATATATATAAAAGCACAAACAATAGAGATGAGCATAATCATCATTAGTTAGAGAAGATGGAGAATTATCAGTGGGTGAAGAGTTTGGGGAAGCCAGAGGTACTGAAGGTGGAGGATTTGGAGCAGGAGCTGAGGGAGCAGGGGGTTCAGGTTCTTCAGGAAAACCATTAAGAGTCAGCTCAGGTTGAAGAGGGACCCCAACAGTAGCAGGCAGGGTATCCTAAAGTGCCATCATGTGACTGGCCAGTTCAATGGCCAGGAGTCTCACCATGTGACAGAGTTGCTGATATTTGTCCAGGAAAAGGCTTCTGGGCCTTTGGCCTAAGAAACCATTTCCAAAACATCTGCCACGCCTGTGGTCCATGACTCTGGTGAAATAGAAAAAAGAGCATAGTCTGTCAACAAAGTATGTGAATGTCCTTGCTAAAATGGATAGACAAGCTGGAAAAGAACATAGAATATGCAGAAACCTTGAGCTTAAGTGAGAGAACGACATAACAAACCTTCAGGCTTAGACAACACTAAAGATATGAATGCTTGAGGGAGTACAAGATCATTTGTAAAATTTATATAAACTTTTAGATACTATAATGTACATAAAAACCAATGTATATCACAGCACAGGGAATAAGGCCTATGTGGATAAGAGGTAACTTACCCAGGTAGAAGGATGGAGGTAAGACTAAGTCTCCCGCGGGAAGGAAAAAAAACAACCTAAATTAAATAAATAAACTGACTCAAATTAAACCAAACTAAAGTAAGAAACAGAGCTAATAAGTTTACCACATTACCACTTAGGCAATGAGAGAAAACTAAATAAATAAGGATAGTATCCTTTCCTTAAAGAATGGTGAAAATTCTTAGTATTCTAAGTAATTGCCAGGCAACCACAATGAGCCTCACAAAAACAAGTACACAAGTATATAGAACATTATAATGTAATAAAAATAAATGTTTTTGGTTTTAATAATTTAGTAAGGCCTAAAGTTCAGTAAATACTAACACTTGTTAAATTAAAACCATAACACATAGGCCTTGTACAGGCCTGCAGATAGCATGTAACCTGATTTTCAGCTAGAGATGAAGGTTAAAGAAGGAGGCCGTTGGGTGGCACACTCTAAAAAAACTTCTTTCAGGTCATGGTATTCCTGTAGTACATGGTCTGTTCATGTGGTGTCTGGGCACTAAACTGACATGGTGCGACATGGAAGGTGGAGAGGTCATTTGAAGCACTGCCGTAACCAGTTACCAATGCCATGGAAACCCCAGGATGATCTGGTTATCTGGAGTTGAGATGAGTAGCACTGTATCCTCCATATGGAAGAGTCCAATCTGCAGGGTGATGGGTGTGGTCTGGTTGGTGATTAGGCTGTTTTGGGATGATGATCCACTGCCATGATCTTTAGAGGAATGGTGCAGGTGGTAATCGTGAGTTGGAGTCCCTCAAAAACCAGGCAGTGGTTGATGACATGTTGATGGCAGACCTGGAGACCTTTGTCATTGGGGGCCAGGGCACTAGTCTGCTGGGACAAGACTGGTTTGACGCCCTCGGGATATCAATTGAAGGATTGCACCAGGGCATCGCTAGGGCTAATCATTCGGAGCTCGAGCCCTGAATGATTTTAATCTAGCCCCAAATGATTTATCCTGGATTTTGCCACCGGAGTGTAGAGGAACTAATTAAATTTTGATTGGTTTAGTTGAGCACTGTTGCCGTTTGACTGACATCTCTCTCCACATGCATGCGCACACATGCAAACACACACACACGCCAAAATACTGCAAGAGTGTGTGCTTGAAAATGCTCTAGAACTGCTCATGTGATACTTTAATGTCATACCCCTATCGGTCTGCACAGTGCCATTTTAAGTCAAACACACCTATACACACTCACACACCACGTGACTAAAACACCTTACAGATAGAAAAATAGAAGATAGAAAAGTTACCAAGAGCATGAAATAGACAAGATGAGAGAATAATAAGAGAAGAGAAGAGAGGCTGTAAAAAAATAAATAAACAAACAAAGAATAATACATACAGTAGTGGCAGCATGAATGAGGAATGAAATAAGAGGTGCAGTATAATGTAGATTATTGTAAAATAATAATAATAAAAAAGAATCTACACAGCACTGCTTCACACACAAACTGTAAAAGAGATAATATTGCATGGCATACCTGTGTGAGAGAGAAAATGTAATGAGTTTAATGAACTCCGTTTTAGTAGCAAGACTCTGAAATGGTGGGAGGAGTCAGAAAAGAGATTAAACTGAATGAAATTTTATAAATGAATGAATTGAAATTTTATTTAAGTTGCATACTATTTGTGTTAATTTGTGTTTATTATTAAACAATATTACATAAAAAATGCTCTTACAAAATGTGTTATTCTTGCTTAACCCCTCTCCCTAAAAAGCCCCTGATGTTTCGGGCTCAGCTCCTGATGTTTTCAAATCCTCAAAACAGCCCTGGAGTGCACAGAGTACAGGTTCAGTCCATAGAGGAAATATTGACTGAATATTCTGAAGTATTTCAGGACACTGGGGTTTGCCAGATGCCCCCAATCTCAACTGACATTGATTCCACAGTTATGCCCCGTTTCTTCAAAGCCTACTCAGCTCCCTTCACTTTATGGGCACAGGTTGATGAGGAGCTGGATAAATTGGTGGCAAAAAAGGATAGGGGCTTGAGGATTAGTGGCGATTATCACTGTACTGTGAATACAGCTGTTACCCTATACCCACAGCATCTGACCTGTTCTCAAAGCTAGCAAGGGGAGTAGTTTTCACTAAATTTGATTTGAAACAAGCTTATCAGCAGCTTCCACTGGATGACAAAGCAGCCGACTTACTGACTATTTACACTCACCACAGGCTTATCAGGCTCAACACTTGCAGGTTGGAGTGTCAACAGCTGTTTCAATATTCCAAAGATTTATGGACACCGTGCCCACAGGAATCCCAGGTGTCCAGCCATACCTGGATGACAAGTGCTTTGCCGAAGCCAGGTTGCCATTAAAAACAAGAGAAAAGCATTTTTTACAGTAACCCAAGTGGAGTTTTTATTTTGTGTGGTATCAAACCAACCTTTGAAGAAGTAAACGCTATTCTAAATGCCCTGTCTCCACAAAGCAAAACAGAGCTCCAGGCACTCTTGGGGCTGCTTAACTTTTACAGCTGTTTTCTTTAAAACAAGGCTACTGTCCTGGAACCCCTACATCACCTTCTTGACCAGTCAGTCAGTTATTGCAAACGGATAAGGTGCTGGTGCATTATGATGAAAAGAAACCCCTGGCAGTGGTTTGTGATGCCTCACCCTATAGACTTGGGGCTTTACTGTTCCACATGCAGCCTGATGGCCCAGAGAAGCCCATTTGCTTTGACTCTAGAACAATGACCACCACTGAGCAGAATTATGCCCAGATTGATAAGGAAGCATTGGCGGTTGTTTTTGCAGTCAGAAAGTTTCACCAATATCTTGAATTGCTAACCTTACACTTAAGGACCCTATCATGTCATGTGTCACTATGCTGGGTACTACAGGGGTGGCCGTACTGGACAGCCAGTTGATACCATTTGTATTACGCTGCCATGAACACTCTGGGAATAAGAACTGTGTGCTTTGGGGGAGCTGTGTGATTGTTCCAGGGGGAAATATACCTTGTAGTGGTAGATGCACACAGCAAGTGGCTAGAGGTGTCTCTGAGTTCCAAGAGTTTGCAAGGCACAATGGTATTCGTCACATCACTATGGCACCTTATCACCTGAGTTTGAAAGGTCAGGCTGAATGCATGGTGCAGACAACCAAGGAGGCCTTGTCGTGCATCAATAAGGGCGAGTGACAGACCCGACTTGCTCGTTTCTTGCTTTCACAGCACGTCACACCCAATTCATCAACGGGGAAAAATCCCGCAGAGTTGCTCATGAATCGGCCATGGACCACTGCCTTGGATCATTTGCATCCTGACCACGAGGGTGATATGCTCCACAGACAGGAGCTGAGTGCTGTGAAATGCCCTGGCACTGTAAGAGAGTTTAGACCAAGTGACTTAGTGTACATGAGAAGTTATGCCAGGGACTCTAAGTGGATTCCTGGGTTCATCATTGATGTGACAGGCCCTTTGTCATACAGGGTCAGGACCGGTGATGGACAGGTGCACAGATGGCATGTTGATCAGCTGCTGGACAGGGTGGCAACCTCAATGGGCCTTCAAGGCCTGAGCCAGAAAGTGACACTGTCGCTGTACTGGAGCCTGCAGGGACTGAATCGCCTGATTTACAGTCGCCCACGATGGAGATGGAAGTCTCTGGTGAGCAGCTTGTTGGGGCTGGGGCCATGTCAGAATTTCTTCCTTCTAGAAGGTATCCAGTAAGAAAGCATCGTGCTCCAAGAAGATTATCAGATTTTATGGACTGGGGGAAAGTGTATTGGCTAAATGTTAAATGTGAGGCTCCTTTAAGAGGGTTAATGATAGTGAGGGGTGTGTTTTAGTTCTTCCTTGAGGAAGGGTGTTTGAATATAACATTTATAGAAAGTGCCAACTGGTGTCTGTGTTTGGTTTGGTTATTGTTTTATTAAAGGGTTCAAATCTACTGCTGTCTCCTCGTGTCTTCAGTATTCTACAGTAATCAGCAAATGTAGCGCCCTTACCACCTGATGAGCAGTGTGCCCCCTCCCCAAACAGGTGAAAACTTCCCAAGAAAAAACAATCAAGCCATCAATGTATCATTCAGGATGAGCAGGGAACATTAATCGTCACAGATAAGACACTATAAAGTGCATTCGAAAATGACATTCTCCTGTTTTAAATTCAGTGTTACTTTAATATAATTTGTTTCAAAGTCAAGTCAAAGTCAAAGAAGCTTTATTGTCACTTCAACCATATATAGCAGATGCAGTACACAGTGAAGTGAAACAACGTTCCTCCTAGACCAGAGGTGCTACACATAACAAAGACAAAGTACAGTGATGCAAACAAACATAGAGCTATAACAGAGATAAAAAATTAAACTATAATTTAAAAATTAAAATTAAACTAAAAAAAATAAACTCTACTTACGGTGCAGTCTTTAAGAACTAGACATATAACATAAGTGCACAAGAAGACAAGACAAGACAGTGCAGACAAACAACATATAGGCCGACTTTGTGCAATGAGCAAGACAATGTGCAAAGAACAGTGTATACAGTGATTGCAGATATTTAAGCGACACATGTAAACAGGATTAATATAAATATATATAAATGTAAAGTGGCATGTGCGTGCAAACAGGACAATTTAGTGTGTGTGTGTCTGACTATGTCCGGCACAGTTCAGTTCTTTTTTTTGTGCGCGTGTGTTATGTATGTGTGTGTGTGTGTGTCCGTGTCCAGCACAAGTTCAGTTCTCCTCTGAGATCAGATCTTGGTTGTGTGTGTGTGTGTATGTGTGTGTGTGTGTGTGTGTGCATGTGTCCTGCTCAGCTCAGTTCTCTGTTGAGATCCCTGATTTCCTGAGGGAAGAAACTGTTCAGCAGTCTGGTTGTGCGGGTCCGAATGCTTCAGTACCTCTTTCCGGATGGCAGAAGAGTGAAGAGTGTGTGTGAGATCATCCACAATGCTGTTAGCTTTGCGGATGCAGCGTGTGGAGTAAATGTCTGTGATAGAGGGAAGAGAGACTCCGATGATCTTCTCAGCTGTCCTCACTATATGCTGAAGGGTCTTGCGGTCTGAGACGGTGCAATTCCAAAACCACTGTTTACTGTTTTTCTTACTTGTTCACACATATTTATTCATTTTTTAACCACCACACTCTCCCTCTCCACATAAGATCTCTTCCTGACATCACATTGCTTAAATTAGTCACAGTAATGTACAATTTAAAGTGTTTAAGCTCTTTTAACTTCACCCAACAGTTGTTATATACATTAGATATTATAACTCTATAAATGTTACCAAACTTTTCTTTGCACAACATTTCCTTCTTTTTTTTATTTTTAGTGTCAGCATTTCTGCCACATGCATGCATTTGCAGTGTTAGAATTAATCAATTTACCATACAAGAATCCTCATTAGTGAACAAACATGGCATTTGGTTGTAAATAGTCCCATGGGTTTGTGTAAAAAAAAAGGTCCTTTTCAAACTCACCACCAAAAAAACAGTCCATTCAGTTTGCTTCCACAAACAAAAATGACAAAAAAAAGTTTTTCAAACACAAAAACAATCAAAAGTGTAAAAAAGAAAGTCAAAGTGACTCAGTGTCCACAGTTTAAGAACTAAGAACAGTCCATATTTTCAATATTTGGTAACAGTTTCTGTGTAATGTGCTATATAATGGCATTTAATACCTTCAACACAGGACATACAGTGACTAGTCATGGGGGGGGAATGGTTCATGTGGTTGTGCAATTCACAGTTAATAGCACACAGGTGAGGACTGGGGGTAACAAGGTGGCATTGATAACCAGGGTGTTACAGCTGTTATGCCACCAAATGCAAAGTGAGGGTGGTAGATATTGCCCACTATCTGCACACTGTCGCATGATGGGGTTCCAAGGCTGTCGTAAGTAAATCTTGGTGCCCATCACTTCCTCTTGGTGGGCTGGTACACATTTTCCCCCACTGAGGTCCCATCCCTTGACCCAAGCACTTTGGCTCTTTCATTAGCAGGCAAGTCTTGTTCCTTTGGGTCAACAGTTAGTTAGTTTTCATGGAGTTCTTGTCTTATTGCAGGTGCAGGGGCAAGCTCTGGAAGATCTATCTCAGATCTATCTGACTCAGCTGGAGGGGACTGCAGTCTTGGTTCAGATGCTGGAAAACAATGCTCTCAAGGTACTGACTGTAATGGTAGGATATCCCTTCTTTCTAGCTGATCACTGCTTTCCTGTGGTCTTATCTGATAAGGCTCCATTTGGAAGAGGTAGTCATCACTCAGACTCACATTCTCTCCCCTTGGTGGGCCAAATTCTCCTGTTTCTTGGTTGATGTCCTTCCTTTGATCTGGTCCTTGGAGTGGGTGTGATATTAAGAGCTAGATGATCACAGAGAAGAAGAAGATTACAATGTAATATCCTTGATATACCTTTTTACTTCATAGATTGGTGCATCATCTGCTACCTGACGTATAACAAAGTGAACTTTGTCCTCCCAGTAATTCTGCAGCTTCCCAATCCTACTTCTGGTCAGGTTTTTCATGAGGACCCTGCTTCATGGGTACAGGTCAGTGTACCCCACTTTTTGGTCATAATTCTTTTTGTTCTTTTCAGCACACTTGTTTGCCTGTTCTCTAGCTATCTCATAAGCCTCTTGCATCCCTTCCATCCATTGTTCCATGTACTCGCTATAACTATGCAAATCGGATGAAGTGGTCAACGATTACCAAAGTATACCTGAGTATACCATACTCAGAGCCCCCCTTACATTTGTCCAAATGAAGAAAATCAATCAACACTAATTCAAATGGGTGGCTCATTTTGATTCTTCTAAGTGGAAGAATAAAACACTACTGTGGAGAAGTCATAGATCCTTATTGTAAGTGTAAGTGTTTGAGGAGACCCTCATTTCCCTCCACACAACCACTCTCTCTGATGCAGGCTACAGCAAGGGGCTTGTATTATATCTGGCATGCAGACAGATGATTTGTCATTGTCGTTTCCAGATCCACTGCCATCCTGGAGAGTGAGTCCACATCAATATTTTCTTTAACTTGACGGTAGCGGATCGCAAAGTGAAAGTCTGCAAGTTCTGAAAACCCTCTACAACCAGTGGTGTTCAACTTTATAGAGGTCAGAACATAAGTCAATGGATTATTATCACTAAACACAGTGAAAGTTGGTGCATAATAGAGGTAATCTCAATGTTTCAATCAATGTTTCAGTGATGGCCCATTTTAGGGCTAGGAATTCTAGCTTCCCGCTATGCAGATGATAATTTCTCTCTGCCGCTGTCAAAGTCTGGGAACCATAGGCAATCACTCTCAGCTTGCCATTCTGATTTTGGTAGAGGATGGCCCCTAGACCTTGGTTGAACACGTCTGTATGTAGGACGAATGGATGGGATAAGTCTGGGAATCCTAAAATTGGAGGCTGAACCAAGTATTCGATCAACTTCGATTTCCTCATGGTATTCTGTCCACTCAATTGACTTACTTGATGGCAAGACATGATTCCCTTTGTTGTTTCTTACTTTGTGTTTTACTTTCCCTTGTGGTTTATCACCATCAGTGTTACCTTTCAGCAGGTCGTAGAGAGGACTGGAGTTCCGGGAGAAGTTTTTGATGTATTGACCATTGTAGCTGAACAGGCCTAGAATCCAATGTAGCTCTCCTACCATGCTCGGTTTCTGCCTCTTGAGTGCCATTACAGCAACTCTGTCCACAGTATCCATACGACTGCCTTCCGCTAAGAAGGAATGCAACCTTTTCAGCACTCTCCTTACCACTTTCACCTGTTCATCAAAGGACTAAGTGAAGACCAGCATATCATCTAAATACGGTATGGCAGAAGGCCATCCATTCATAGAGGCCATAGAGGAGAAATCCATTCGTAGAGGCCCCACAGTGTTGTGAATGCAGTCAAGTACCTGCTCTCTGGTGACATGAAACCTTGGTGGTATGCCTTCTCCTGGTCCAGCAGGGACATCCATGCGTAGCCCCCCAGGTAAGTCTAGGATAGGATATCCTGCACCCTGTTTATTGGCTGGAAATCCAGGATTGTTTGCTGTTCATTTCCCTTTAGTCAAACATTTTTACAGATGAAGACAATTGGGGAAGAGTAAGGGGAATGAGACGTGGTGGTTTACATGACCTGATTGCTCATGGATGCATGAGCAATCAGGTCATGTAAGTAGTCTTTCATTTCCTGGTATAATGGTTTAGGAATGGATGTGTAGGTGCTTAAGGAAATACTCAGTTGCAAGCCTTGAACACAGCCAATATCATCATCTGACTTTGAAAAGACATAAAATTCCTCATGCAACATCTTCTTGTTGTTGGGGCATAGTAAATGGCTCACATCAACTGGAGGGTCCCATGAGTCCTGGATGCCACCTCCACCAGTTGTCTCTGGAGAACCCTGAATGGCAGAGACAGTGGCTGCACACTGTAGAGATGCCACAGATAAGACAGACTTAACTGGCTGCAGTGTCCCTAGTTCAGTTCTGCCATGCAGTGTGATGTCATGATCTGTTCCATTCTGAACAATGATAGTAATCACTGGGCTGATCCCCTTTTTCAGCACAAGCAGAGTATCAAAACGTTCCAGGATGAACATGTGTTTCAAACAATAGTACAATAAATTGTTTCAAGTGTGGCACTTTTACCTGACATTGAAGGTATGCTTCTTTATGTTCACAGGCTTCTTCATAGTTCTTACTATGTACTTACTGAGGCTCTTAGCAATCACCAGATTGATTTAAGGTATGTGTTTTATTTTTCTTTATACTAGGGAAAGCATTCCTGACACTTTTGTTCAAATATGCATCAGTCACAGGAATGAATCCTCTGGGTTCATTCTGTCTCATTATTTGTTCTATGATGTTGTACCCAATGATAGGTCTGGCTAATTCTCGATCCTTCAAGACAAGTACAGGAATGATTAACTCTGGTTGGTAATAGGGGATGCCAGCTTCAAGGACATCTCCACCCATCCACTGTATGGCATGATTGCTCCATTGGCTGCCACCAGGCACAGACCGTTGGGTGCATATTTGGCCATAATATGTGTCCCATAATACTTCTGTTTTTTTCCTTGTAAATAACAGGTCACAAAACATTGTCTGCCCACTAATGAAGTGACAGCAGAATGCTGTTTAAATTGGCATGGGGCAGTTAGAATACTATCAAGTGACTGCAACTCAGGGTCAAGCTGTTTCCGATGGCTCAGAGCTCATAAGTGTGGGACTCCTCTACCCCTCGGGTCACACCCTGTCCCTGAGGGGCAACCCGCTCCTCTTTAACGGGGCTCCCAGCTTGGATCTGTCACCTTTACTCTTACAGCCAGCTGAGAAGTGTTCATTGTTGCCACAGCAGTAGCAGTGGTTGCAAGATTCCTTGGTTTTATGATGCTGGAAATGGAAACACTGTCTGGCCCATGATGAATAGGGCTGGCAGGTAGTATGAGTATGTGGTTGTAGTGCCACCATATATTGTGTGCAGTAATATTGTGTATAATTTGAATGGACATGGGATGATACTGAAGAGAAGGATATAGATATGGAGGTCCATGGTGAGTCTCTGATATTGCATACTGCTCTGGCAGGATGGCACACTGAGTGTTTGGTAGGGGTTGTGACTGTAGGGGAAGTTCTTGGGGGACTGAAGATGACTGCCCTGGATTTATGCATGGACAAGGTAAGTTTTGTTCCTTTATATGATTTTGGCTTGGTAAAAATTGTTGATAGGACATGTGTGGACATGCCTGCTGTTCATGTGTAGCTGTATCTGGTTGCATGTTCTCGTGCTTGGATCCATCCTGATGTCTTTTGGGACCCCTGAGATGAGTTCTGATGCTGTGGGAACACTGCTGCAGCTGGCTCTTTGTTATACACTGCAAAACAGACAGAGAGACAGACAAAGGCTGTTGTATGGTTTCTTTAATTTGCATGATATCATCACTCAGGCTTTTAAGCTGTGACATTAGATCGAACTTAGGCTGTTAAGATTGACCTTTTGACTCGAAGACAGGCTCAGTTAATTGTAGAGCACAAACAGTGCCACTTTGTTAATTTTTTTGTTTGTTTTGTCTTTCAGATTCATTGGAGCAAGTGACATGGAGTTTTTCCAGCTGCACTTCATCTGGAATGGTGGGATCTGACAGGAATGGTTGAAGAACACTTTGAATGTGATCATTTTGCAAACTGATCAAGACTGTGTGCAAAAACATATTCTAGACTAAGGCAGGATCATATTTTAACCACGAGTCATACTCCTGAGAAGCAAACAGAATTTTCTGTCTAAGATCAAGAGCTCATATTAGAAAGCTTTGTGGGATTTCTCTAGTGCACTGAGCTTCTGTGGCAAGCTGCTTATATAGCTCATTAGCATTCTTCTCCAAATAATGAGAGTGAAGGATCCATCTCAGCATTGGGAGTGTCAGCCCTGCCTTTCCCTCAAGATAGCTCAAGATATTTCCTGTTCTGAATAGCATTTATTGAGCTCACTTTCTATCTGCCATGCCAGGCTGGAGAATGACAACCGATCCTTCTGCCCCAGGTCTCTTAGTAGCTTTTTGCCTTGCTGAGGGAATTTGTCTCTGCAATAGGTGCAGGAGATCAACTGGGCCGTGGTCTATGTATGCTGTCTGCCTCCTGTACTCTGTGGTGAGGTGGGACTAATTTGCATGGCAGAAAACAGTGCAGCTGTGCTTTTTCCAATTTCTGGTATTGCTCTCTGGACTGGGTTAACATCTCCAGATTTATTTCCTTCTCTCTCCATCTCTAGTTCAGAAGCGTTAATTGTGGTCCCCATGAGCTGATACAATTTGTCATTTACAGTTGAAAGTTCAGCCAAGCCACCATCTTCTAACTCATCTAGCTCAGTTCTCAGAAGATACTTACTAAGAAGGCTCAACAATTGAGTCACATTCATCTCATCTCCTCATGTTAGGAGAAGAGAGACATTGAATTCTGCCAGCTTCTCTCGTGAGAGTGTGCATAATTTCTCACCAATTTCAAGATGATGTTTACCTTCATCCATTTTTTTAGCTGCTGTGTGGCTGTTGAGAGTAGTGTTTACCTCACTGACTTGATCTTGCTGCTCCTGGTGACAAAGTGAACTCCAAATTCACGCACTGCTCAATCGGTCTTTTCCACCACTCATTCTGAATATTTCATACTGCTGATCATCTGGATCACTAATAAGGGGATGATGTTGCTGGATGGGTCTGCCCATTCAGTGAGTTACTCCACCGAACATCTATAAATGTATTTTTGTATAAATACTCCCTGTCTCTCTCAGTAAACTCTGTAGAGCTTTTGCTGTTCAGTCAGCAACTCTGTGTGGTTCATTTGGCATTCTCTTCCATCAGTCAGCTCAGACGTAGTGACAGCATGACTCAGAATTTTTCATTGACTCCAAGTAAAGTAAAATTACATCATCAGTGATGGATTAAGGTGTAAAACTAGTCTTCATGGTGCAGTCTACGAACATAAAAACAGAGCTCTGTTTTGCATAGGAAAAGAGTGTTACCTAAGACCAAGATTCTGTGTCACAGGTTTAAGTGTCACAGAAAGAGTATCTTATTACAAAGCTGTGGAAATAAATAAATAAAACATTATATTGTAATGTTAGTGAAGATCTTGTACACATCTCTGCATTTTCAACAGTCAGAGTTCCATAAGATATACAGTAAAAGCAAATCAGACTGATGAATATAAATCTTACTAAATTAATAATAACAGACCATAATAAGCTTTATTCTATAATGGTTGCAAAAAACAAAGTTTTATTTTTGTTTATTGCTGATATTTATTTGAATAATGTATGTTCCTATAACTTATACATGCAGAAAATAGAATAAAAAACAAGAAATAAGTAAATATATCTAAACAGAAATAATAATAAGAAAATGACAGTAATAGTGGCAAGTGTATTACATCTGACTTAGACAAAGTGTATTTACAGTTTACACTAGAATTACAATTTTATTAGTACAATTTAGCATCAATTAAAGTTAAAAGTTTATCATTTCCAATATATTTATATATAATATTTCTAATGTAAAATGTCTGAACACTCACTACAGAGATTACAGAGAAGTAAGAACAGTTTTTTTTTTTTTTTCCTAGAGTAGGAATCCAGAAATTTAAGAAGTTAGCTAGGTAGACAAGGCAAGGCCAAACCAGCACAGGAAATAAACTATAGTAGAGCCCGAAGTTTTAAAAAGACAATAGCTGTAACATCGCTTCCAGCAACACCCACAACAGACAGCCAGATGGAACCCTCATCCATGTTCTAGAACTTTGAAGTCAAAGTTGTTTCAGAGGCCAGAGTGACTTATGGGTTCTTCACAGGTGGTGCAGATACAACTAATTATGAAGTGATAACTCATTGTCTTCCTCAGGTGGCCCCTACAGTACAACACAGTATCTCAACACAACCTTCCTACGGTCTAGTCTTCCACACTATCTTCATGTCTTCTGCTAAAAGTTCTGCATGTTCCTGGCATACAGTTGAGCCCATAATTATTAGATCCAGACAAAGCTACAAATGTCCAGCAGTCAGAGTGGACATGTTGGGAACTGAAGTGAGCACTTCTGAAGCTCAGCTAGTCTACATATTCCTCAGATAGGTCCTACTAATAGTTTAACAGAATTCTGACTCTTTATGTTTTAATTTTCTTATTGATTACATTAATGTATATTCCAATAGCTTACAAAGACAGAAAATAGAATCAAACACAAGAAATAATTAAACATTTTAAAATCGAAAGAAAAAGAAAATGACAGTAATAGTAACAAGTGCATTAGATCTAACTGTTCAAAGAAGACACAGTGTATTTACAGGTTCTATTACATTCTCTATCTTCTATATAGGAATTATTCTGATGTATTAAACCCAGTATTTGAACAGACTCTCTTTGACTTTATTCATTATTTGACAGAACATTTAAAACTGATTTTAAATCCATGGTGACAAAGTCAAAGTGGGTGTGTTATAAACAAAGCAAAAAAATTGTGTGTTCATCTACTTCTGGTTAATTTTGTCCTCTAACTCCCCCTCCTGATTAAAGCTTAAACATTGTAGGTTAAATAAACCTGCTTGACTTGAAGGTGAGCATTTAAATGTTAAAGGTCATCATTTATCTTGTGGAAGATGTTTCCATCTGGCTGCACCCTCCAGGTCACTGTAGCGTTCTCCAACATGCCTTTTTCTTTCAGTTTCTGCTTCATCTGAAGAACAGAATCAGGATTTATTCAGAATTAATTAATTATTCAGAAAAAAAGAAAAAAAAATACAAATCACCCAGAAAACAGGAATAAATAAAGAGCGAATGACACAAATTTGAATAGGTGAGCAGTTATAGCAGGGGATTAAAACAAAATTTCTCTAAATTTCAGAGACGTCCTGTTACTCACCTGCTCTAAAATAGACAACTGCACAGCAGGATCAAACACACTGCCATCAGACTTCACCTGCAGTCTCACTGTCTGACTCCTCATGATGACTGTGAAATAAACACACAGATGCTGTAGTTTAATTTCCTTTTCCAGTAGTCTAATTTGAACTTCCTCCAATTTCTTCTTATTGTTCTGTCAAATACTCCTGAACTATGAGCTAAAATTCTGCTGCATTTACATAATTTAATGAGTCCTAATCAATTTCCCCTAACCTATACTTTATCTCAAGGAAAGTTGGATCAACATAGCTGTAAATTTCTAATAGACAGTTTACCCAGAAGCACTGATCACTGCAATGAATTCTAGATCAATTTGTTCATGAATTGAAACAAAAGCATTTATTATTAGGGGCCAAGCACAAGCAGTGCAAAGGGCCCTCTTGTTCTTCTAAAGATTATTATTTTTTTATTATTATTATTATTTTTTTTTTTTTTTTCAATCATCCGGGCACTTTTAGGGGTCTTAACATGCTCATAAACTCATTAAAATCTGCAGCCATTACGAGGTCCCTGTCACAGTGCCCCCTGGAAAATCTTGCTGAATAGCAGATACACACTTACACGGATACATGTAAGACTTGGTTCACACATAGATCTCATTGAGCTGAACAACTTTCTCATTGCATGTCATTAAGTCTAATCCACAGGAAGTCAGTTATTTTGAGTTGTTTGCAAAACGCACCCAATGGAATTTGAAATACTCCTCCTAGGGAATTGATACAACCACCACCAAACCCAGGCTAATATGATCTCAAGACATTGATAAACCTCCACCAAACCCAGGCTAATATGATCTCAAGACACTGATACAACCACCACCAAACCCAGGCTAATATGATCTCAAGACATTGATACAACCGCCACCAAACACAGGCTAATTGATAATGCAAAATTGTGAAGGGGTTCTTGATATCTCAAACGGTTCAGCCGTGAGAAACCCTTAAACTTATGGCGAATAAAAGGAAACAGGAAGTGGCTAATAACTTCGGTGTATATTGAGTGATGTACATCAAACCTCCTTAACCTTATGTTAAGAGTAGAAAGCTGATAACATGGATATGAAAACTATAAGTCTCAGTCATAGCGCCACCAACTGGCAGCAGGAAGTGTGTCACTTTTAGAAATCTAATGTTTTGTCCATTACTTTCACATGATTTTGTTCAAAATCAGTCAAATTCATGTCAGGACATGGCTGATGTGAAACTGTGAAGGGATTTGTGATATTGTGAATGATGTTGCTATGGTGAGAATTTAAATAAGAACATAAGAGAAGAAAATTAACGTTCTTATATCTTAACAGTGGAAAGACCTAATGTTTCAAAATATTTTACATAGAAAGAACAACTGGTTGTGAGTGATTCTGCTTAGTTTCATGATTTTGTGATGCTCGCATGGCTCACAACAATTTTTTACATTTATATAGTCCATTGACTAGACATGGTTTTGGCCTAACTCCTGCAGTACTAGACTATGTCCACTAGAGGCTCTTTCCCCTTAATTTATTTATTTTTTTTTTTTAATATGGCTTTATGTTCACAATTTATATATACAGAGTCAACCAAAAATGTATATACACTTCAGGAAAAGAAAAATAGTATGATGTAAATTATATTAGTATAATTTTAATAATATCATATTACTATCATGATATTGTCATATACATATATCAATCTATAACATATAGCAATACATTTAGTAATAAAATATTTTTTTTCCTGAAATGTGTAGACATTTTTCTGGGTGATTATATATATATATATAGTCTCTTGGCATTGTTGTTTCATTACACCCAAACTGTCACTTTTGCCCTTATATAGTTTAGATGGAGAGGCAGTTGTCTTTTTGCCATCAGTGGACATTGCTGTGATCACTTTCATTAGACGCAAATTGTCACACTTGTCCTTTGGTATATCCCCTTTAAATGCATGTACCCACTGTGCCCATTGTGTCTGGTGCACCTGGGTGGCGATGGCACCGTTGCTTGGGTCCGATCATCGTTGCTTGCAATTATGTTTATAAAATCTTTGGCACAATCATGTACAAAAATATCACTTTTTCAGTATTTTAAAGTTGCTGGATATTAATAGCAATAAAATAGAAAACACAAGACTCACCAGAGTGACAGAAGTAATTGAACATGCTGGGGCAGGGTGCATCACTGAGCTGTCCATTATAAAGTATTACACAACTCTCAATTCCTCCAGAATTATCAGGTTGGCCAGGAGCCCATGGGATGTATGTAGCAATGGTCCCATCTGACCACTTCCATGTGTCTCTGTAGAGCCCAATCCAGGAATCACCCTGGATATTCTTTATCTGCACTAACATGTTGTGATCTGAACTGTTAAGAGCACTGGCCAAGTCTGTGTGATGTGTTCGGCAGTAAGCCTGAGCTTGAGGCCAGGTCAGAAGCACTGCACACCTTCACAACACACACCAAGTCACATGATCACAAACGCCTGATGTCTAAGGACACTGAAGCACTACTATTTTACTTGTAAAACACTAGGACTTGTTCTAGTGTCTATTGTAAGTATCATCAATGTGGAGTGTCTGATCCATTCCATGTTCATGTTTATTATATGTTTGTCTAGTCATGTTGATGTTCCATAGTCCTAGTCTTTGTTCCTATGTGTTTCACTCAAAATAAAAGAAACATTTTACTCTTAAAACTTCACGTTTTTAAAGAGGACAGGACTAAACACCATAAAACACTACATCACATTTATTCTTATTTAAACCTCTATAAAAGAACATTCACAATACTGCTTATTAATACAAGTGTGGTCATGTAGTATGTTGTAAATAATGTTTATCATCACACCCATTAAGACACTGTACAGAGATTTCAGAAATAGTGGAATTTTGGTAACAATTTAAATTCAGTAAAAGTTACAGTAATAGTTCCTTTAACAAAATTAGATTCAACATCCAATATATCTGGATGAATTATTAATATTTAAAAAATTATTAAGCAAGTTGTTAAAAAGCAGAACAGTAGGGCATACAGCTCTGGAAAAAAAATAAGAGCCCACTGCAGAATAATGAGTTTCTTCTGTTTTTTTTCTTCCAGGTTCATGTATTGGTGAGATGAAGAGTTTTGTTTTATTTTCTGTGAACTGCTGACAATATTTCTCCTAAATTCAGAATATAACTATTGTTATTGAGAGTGTATATTTAAAGGAAATGACAACACATCAAAATAACCCAAGATCATGCAGTATTTGCAGAGCTTTAATAACTCAAATAGAACAAAATGCAAATCATTTGTAAACAAAATGTGTTAATGCTTTGTGTAAATAACATTAAGAGATCAGTATTTGGTGGAATAACCCCAATTTGCTGTTGGGGTTATACTACACTTTTTTACAAAAAAAGCAAACAGCTCAGCTTTGCTTGATAGTTAATGACCATCCATCTTCCTCTTGATGACATTCCAGAGGTTTTCAATAGGGTTCAAATCTGGAGATTAGTCAGTGGTCTCTTATTTTATTTCCAGAGCTGTATAATTACTAAACTTTTTACAAAAATTCTTTCATTAATTATTTATTGAATATTATTAAATATGCTACATCTTATTTAATCATGACTGGTTAATTACCCAACTTACCTGAAAGTGTTACTTAAATGTTAAATGTGCGTGTTTGTCAATACTAACAATAAAGAGAACATTAAAACATACCTGTAATCTAAATATCTGAAGGCTGCTGTTTCTTCTGTAGCTCTGTTTTCACTGCTTGAACACAACTCTCTCAAATCTTATCTGTTTATTTCCCCTATCCTTTTAATCCTGGAAAGATTCTGATGTGTGACGTGATCTGATTTCCATATTACTTTAACTTTCAGAGTCTTAGAGACTGCTTACTTAAACAAATGCAAATTCTTTGCCGTCTTCCTTAGAATTCAGCACAGAAAGGAAGTGAAGAAGTGCATCAGTTGGATCAATAATCAGATCCAACATTCAGCATGTACAATATTATCAATAAAATCATCACTGACTCTTTTTCGTATTCATTTTTGGGCAGTGAGATAAACTCTAACCCACTGGGAAACCAAAGAAAAATGTGGAGGAATCTTAATCATAATGATTTCAAAATGATAGATCTACAATGGAGCTACAGAGTATTATACTCATAAAGAATGTGTCCTTCTCCTAGGAATTGTGAGGACCTAGCCCTGACCTAACCTTTAATTAAAGGCCAGAAGCAGGTCAGGGCTAGGTCCTCACACCTCCTAGGAGAAGCACCCTGTGACTATTTGAATCCATTTTCTTAGCAAACTAGAAGTTAAAAGCACTTCTCACCTGTGGATATCACCTATTTTGTCGTCACACTTGGTGCTGACCTTCTGATGTCTTTTGTTTATGACCTCACCTTATGACCATGATCTCCTTTGCTTTGACCTAGAAATTCTTTCTCATTTGTTCTGATAAACAGACACTCCATGACAGTTGTTAAATAATCCTTTTTCTCAATAGAATCATCAACCTACCTGTAAACACAATCACCCATCACTTTAATTTTCTGCTAATGCCTTTGTTGCTTAAAGACAATTCCAAACACTAAACCTTTGTTTTGTATACAGTGCTGTGAAAAGGTTTTTGTCCCCTTTCCTGTTTTTTTTTATTATTTTTTGCTTATTTGTCACACAACAGATTCAGATCATCAAAAAAAAAAATTAATATTACACAAAGATAATGCAAGTAAATACAAAATGCAGTTTTTAAATGATGATTTCATTTAGTAAGGGAAAAAAAGCTGTCCAAACCTGCCTGGCACTATGTGAAAAAGTAATTTCCCCCTAAATCTAATAACTGATTGTGCCACCCTTTGCAGCTACAACTGCAATCAAGTGTTTGCAATAACTGGCAATGAATCTTTCACAGTAATTCAGCCACATTGGAGGGTTTTTGAGCATGAATGGACTGTTTAAGGTCATGGCACAGCATATCAATCGGATTTAGGTCCAGACTTTGACTTGGCAACTCCAAAACCTTAATTTTGTTTTTCTTGAGCCATTCAGAGGTGGACTTGCTGGTGTGCTTGTGTAACAGGTATAGAATGTTATATATTCATTTCACATGTAGAATTACACAACAATATGTTAGTGAAGTATCCCTGATATGCCTATCTGTCTCCCCTTTAAATTTTTACGGCAACGTTAAGTTTAATTTCCTGTCTTTACACCTCCTCTTCCTTTTCCGTGTTGTCTCCACATGGGAGAGGTGGGTTTTGTTAAGTTCTTATTAATTTAATGTCATCTTTACTTTAAAAATCACTTTCAAAGTTAGTTTTCCTGTTTAAACCATATTTATAACTTTATTTTAATGTATGTTTCATTATTTTCATGTTTTTATTCTAATTGAGGCTGTGATTAATTTTGATATCTCATCAATGCACTTGAAGCATGTTTAGCTTAATGCATTGCACTTTTGCTTTAACAGAAAAGACAAGAGGGGTGAAAACCACACTGACATTTGTTTCATGTGTTATCAGGTATGCTGTCTACTCATGTTTTTGTTACATTTATTTTATCAAGCGCACTTGCATAACCCAAGTGCACTTGACCTTGAGGTCACAAAATGACGGCCGGACATCCTCCTTCAGGATTTTGTGATAGAGTGCAGAATTCATGGTTCCATCACTTATGGCAAGTCGTCCAGGTCCTGAAGCTGCAAAGCAGCCCCAGACCATCACACTACCACCACCATGTTTGACGGTTGGTATGATGTTCTTTTTATGAAATGCTGTGCTGGTTTCATGCCCATGGATGCCATTTTTACCCAGTCTTTTTCTTATTGTTTAATCATAAACACTGACTTTAATTGAGGCAAGTGAGGCCTGGATGAGTCCTTGTTCACCACTTTTCCAAGTTTTCTCCATTTGTGGATAATGGCTCTGACTGTGGTTCCTTGGAGTCCCAAGGTTTTCCAGGCTGATACATGTCAACTATTTTGTTTCTCATCTGTTCTTGAATTTCTTTAGATTGCGACATGTGTTGCTTTTTAAGCATGCTTCACTTTGTCAGACAGGTTCTATTTGAATGATTTCTTGATTCAACAGGTCTCGCAGTATTCATTGCATTATCTTTGTGTAATTTCTTTGATGATCTGAATCTTTTAAGTGTGACAAATATGTAAAAATTATAAAAACAGGAAGGGGGCAAAAACCTTTTCACAGCACCTCTGGCAATTCCTTACAATCTGTAATAGATAAATGAACAACCAGACCATCATCCCCACTATAACAAACTATAACAACATATTCGTGTTGTTATAGCACCCATATTCGTCCAAGGATGGTGAAAAATCCATCCTCATCCAAAAGGGCTCCATAATTTCCCAAATGCATTATGATAACCCCTTAATAAAATTCAAATCTTTTCAAATTTTACAAAAAAAATATCTCTAATCCAATAAGAAAGAGACAGAGGTTTTGGTGATTTCCAATTGATCAATATTAGTCTTCTAATAGAAGTAGAATAGCAATGGCCAGGGCATCCTTTTTGATCATAGAAAGGGAAGACAATGGGGGAAAGACGCCAAACAATGCAATAAGATTGCATTTCTATTTTTACCCCAATCAATTCTGATAAGGTATCAAAGAATCCCATCCAAAAGTTGTAAAATGATGGACAAAATTAAAGCGTGTAAGAGATCTGCAGAAGACTGTTGACACCTATCACATTGTGGAAACATTGCTATGCATCTTAGATAACCGGGCTTAAGTATAATACTTACAATGTACTATTTTAAATTGGATAAGGCCATGTCTTGTCCAAACAGAAGAATTATGTATGCGTTCCAAAACCTCTGACCAAACCTCCTCCAGGATTTCCTGTTGCAGATCCCCCTCCCATAGTGTCTTCATGGAATTTATGTAACCGATTGTAAAGATTGATCTGATTATAAATGTATAAGATTGAGCCTTTCAGAGTTGGAAATGGTGTCAAAAAACATCTAGCACAGTGTCTTTTGGTAACTGAAGGAACGCGGGGAAAGTACTTCTTACAAAACTACGAACCTGCAGATATCTGAAAAAAAAAATGTTGCCTAGAAAGTGAATACATCCAATCATTCCTGAAAAGATGCAAAATTGTTATCAAAAATAGGTCTTTAAAGATATTAATATAAAAATTCGACCACATAAAGAAGACAGTGTCTACCAAAGAGGGTGGAAATGCATGATTAGCAGCCAGTGGGGTATAGGCAGAAGTAAACCATATTAACGCAAAAACTAAGCCCAGATTCTGAGAGAGATTTCATCCCATACTAAGCACATTCTTAGTATGGGATGAAATAGAGGAGTGAGTAGGAGAATGAACAAGGGGCTCTGTAAATATTGCCTGCACAACCTAGGAACCTTCTTGCTCCAGACAAATGGAGAGACCAGGAAATCCACTTTGCAACAGAAGGTCTGCAGAAGAAACGTAGGTATACATTGAAACAAGTAGATGAACTGTGGAAAAATATATTCATTTTAATCAAATTGATAGATTAAGCAAAGACCAACGTTTGCAATCATCTTGAATTTGAGGCAGTAAGGGAGCAAAATTAGCCTTGAAAAGATCCTTGAATCTATGCAGAAAATGAATCCCAAGATATAAAGCTATGATGGGCAATATTAAACAGTAGGTTATGTAGAGGATAGTTCTTAATAATTAATAGTTCTTAAGAATTAATAGGAAATAATTAACTTTTGTTTACATTTAGTTTAAGAAACTAAGAAACAGGCAGGTTAGAAACATACAACCAAAGATCATTAGCATAGAGGGAGACCTTCACATTACAAGTATATCCTTATACATTACAAGTATACCAGTAATCTGAGGGTTAGATCAAAGCTAGTGAAACGGGTTTAATTGCAACAGTAATAATAGTGGGCTTAATGGGCAGCCCTGCCTTATTGATCTGTAAAGGCAAAAGTATTCAGACTGGGTTTTATTTGTCCTAACAGAGGCTTATGGAAAGAAATAGGTCAGCTTAATTCATGAAATCCAATTCCTCCCAAAACCAAATTTCTCTCAAATTCCTCCCAAAGCCGAAGAGGTAAGTCCACTCCACTCTGTCAAAAGCCTTTTCAGCATCTAGTGATTTCAAAGACCCCTGAGTATCAGTTGTTGAAGCATTAGAAATTATATTGAACAATCATTTGATATTAAAAAAGGCATGTCTGTTTCGATTAAACCCTGTTTGATCTGTACAGGTAATAGATAGGAAAATGGGTTCTGGTCATAATGGCAGAATTTTAGATAACAAATTGAAATCAACATTCAACAAACTTATGGGACAATAAGAAGTGCAGTCTAAAGGATCTTTACCTTTTGACAGGAGGAGAGAGATGGAAGCTTGAATAAGGGTATGTGGAAAGCAAGCAGAACTGAATGATTTATTAAACATATCAATCAACAAAGAAGCTAGCTTATGCCAGAATTTTTTTATTTTATTTTAAGGACAACTATCTGGTCCTGGGCATTTCCCACTTTGTAGGGATATTGCGGCAACATTAAGCTCGTCAGTAGTGATTGATTTCTCCATATCCCCTACCACAAACTGGTCTATACTAGGAATACACAGTTTATTAAAGAAACCATCAAAATCAGATGACGTAGATGTTTGGTCAGATGATTAAATAGACATATAGAAGTCCTTAAATGCTCTATTAATTTCTGCAGACTCCATGGTTATGCCTAAAGGTGTTTGGATCTAAAGGATCTGACAAGATGAAGATGTTTGTCGTATCTGCCGTGCTAATATTTTGCTGGCCTTGTCTCCATGCTTATAGAACTTTGCTCTAGATTGAAGCAGAAGTTCTGTAGTATAATGCTTCATAATGACATCAAAGCTCCTTATATATGTAGGTCCTGGGAATGGCGTCTCAACCCACAAGTATTGGAACTCATATTTTTGTTCAGGCAGATGTGTCTCTGAGTAGTCAACCCATTGTATCCTGAGGATTTCTCTTTTCAGCAGCCCCTCTGGGATTGGACACCATGGTGTAGATGTAGCTTAGGCTTCTTCTATATGTTTTTTTCTGAATAGCTGTGCTGCTAAGTTTAGACACTTGCGTGTCTTTGTTGGAGATGAGCTAAGTTCTACAGAGGGACCATCGAGAGCATCCTGAGAAGCTGTATCACTGCCTGGTTTGGGAGTGCCCACACAACCAGACTGTGTAACAGTTTCTTTTTTCAAGCCATCAGGCTCCTCAACATCCAGAAGTGAAAGTGTATCAACTCACTCACACAGTCACACACACACACCTGTGTGAACTGACTATAAATGTTTACATTTTATTTGCACTAATTCAACTGCTGCTACTGCCATTTTTGCACACTTCACACTGTCACCTACTGCAGCTATATATATGTTTACAAACATATATGTTATTAGATACAACTGGTTTTACCATTCCTTTAGTTTGCACATGTTGCACATGTTTTTCGGCACTATGTGTCCTGTACTGTCTTGTGCTGTTTTTTTTTTTTGTACTTTCTGTTTCTACACTGCCTTGTCTTGCACTGTTTGCACCTGGTTGCACATGTTGCACTTTATGTAGCTAGGACAAACTTTCTGTCACTAGCTCTGTTTTGTTGTTATATGTTCTAGGTTGTCTATGTAGCACCAGGGTCCTGGAGAAATATTTTTTCATTTCACAATGTGCTGTGTCAGTAGTATGACAATAAATCTCCTTGACTTGACCTGACTTGATGTCCTCGTATGAGGACACCAGGTTGTAGGAGGATAAAATGTAAAACGAGCCTTCACCCTGTAGTTTACAAATATGTAAACAAAAAATCTGTTTTACATAGGAAAACCAAAGTTTTACCGAACTCCATAATTCAGTTTCACTGGTCTAAATGTCCCAGAAGGAGTATCTTATTAAACAGCTGTGAACAAAAAAGGTTAAATAATTTAAAAAAAACAAAAAAACAAAAAAACAAAACATATAAATGCAAAACAGACTGGAATCATTCACATGTAAACCTAATCATCACCTGCTGCCCGAACAGTTGAACAAGTTGGAGGATCTTTGTGTGTCATTGTCTACATCATAGGTGTCAAACCGTATCCACAAAGGGCCAGTGTGAGCGCAGGTTTTCATTCCAACCAAGCAGAAGCCACACCTGATTTCACCTGTTTAATCAACTGATCTTGGCTTTCAGTAGACTCAGTGTGGCTTCTGCTTGGTTGAAATGAAAACCTGCACTCACACTGGCCCTTTGTGGATACGGTTTGACACGCCTGGTCTACATGAATGTTGTAATATGATTTTCATTGAATGTGGCTACATTGAATCATACTTTTACTACCTAATTTAATCTACACCGGGTTACGTATATAACCCAGTTCTTAAGAAGGAACCCAGACTCTGTTTCATGGCTGACGCTATGGGAACGCTTTTTTGTGGAAGGTGTGCCCGAAGCTATGTGTGAAATCATGCTGATTTCACTAGCCCATGTGACAAAGTGGAGTGCACCAGCAAGACCTTAAAAGGGCATATATGTTATTACTCCAGCTTCTACTTATCTGTAAGAAGCATGTGTGTACAACCGAGGTGTGGTTTCATTCCCTTCTCAGGGGACCAGGTTACATGTGTAATCCGGTGTAGTTCCCTTTTATGGGAAAGAGACACTGTGTCATGGCTGAAGCTATGGGAATGCCAAAACATTACCACCACATGCCAGGAGAAGTCTGTCACAAAAGCAGACTTTTGACAAAACTGCTTCAAGGGTCAGAAACTGACTCCGTTGGCTCAAAGGGGCTTAGGGAACCACTGAGAGGTCCCAGGAGGGTAGACATGGTCTGCAGGAAAGCCTCAGCCCTCATCAACCAACACTTCAAAAAGGAAAAACAAAACAAAAACACAATAATCTCTAGAATGACTGAAGAAATAGTACTGGTTACAATAAAAGCTGGGAAATCTGCAAATAACTTCCAAAATTTTCATCCCATGTAGTGCATTCCGATATGTCAGAAGTAGAAGTAAACAATAAGCTGGTATATATTTTTTTATCTCAGCAAAATTTGCCTCAAATTTGGCAATTTCTGTCAAAAATCCACTTACACAGCCATGCCAACACTTCACTTCCATCAGGCCATCAGATGTAGTTTCCAATACAACTGCTAGATGGTGTGACCAGTGCTTCCAATAAGATCCTTGGAAAGTATTGAACTAGCATTGTCAGGATCCATACACCACCTCGGCTGACAATCCCATCTGATCACCAGTTCTAGCACTGCCAAGGAAGTAACCCGTACAGGTTTTAGAAGGACATTTAAGCACTATGCATGCTATCAGTGATGTGAAGTATTGTTTCTCGTAAGACTTATCAAGCCGCATATTCCTGCATGTATCGTCTACCTGTGTATGGCCTTTAAAGTGTTTCCTTGTGTTTCAAGTTTCGGTTTTGTTTATCAGATTTGTTTGCCAGTGTTTCTTGCTTTCCTGTTTTTGATTCTTCTCCTCCTGTGACCCAATTACACTTATCTGTTTAATGATTTGGATTTGTTCCTTAGCATTAAATCTGCATTTGGATCCAAGACCCTCTGTTTTGGGCACATGATTACAATCGTCTACCTCAGATGTACAGCTTTGTTTCCTTTTGTTTGAGAAATTAATGTTGATGGCATTATTTTAATGATTTATATTTAAAACTTTAAAATTTAAAATATTTACCTGGAAATTTGTATAGTTTACTGGAACAGACTGGTGAAGGATTTAGATTGGATATAAATGTGCTTAGAAAATGTTTTGTTTGGTCTAAATAATATCCCCTCAAACAAAGCAAAACCAAAACTGCAAACACACATTCATAATTTAGAGATACCAATCATTTGGGCAGAATAAGGAAACTAGAGAACCTGGAGGAAACATCACTAAGCCACTGTGCTTTCTATAAAACATGATAAATACAATAGCAAATGGACTAAAATGCTTTTTAGTTTGAAATTTGGCAGACATTGTACATTCATGTAAACAGGGAATCTCTAAACTGTAATAAGTGATTGGCAATTTTTTGCAGTTCCCTTCTCAGGTAGCTGGGTTACATACATAACCTGGTGTAGTTCCCTTTCGAGGGAACTCATTACTGTGTCATGGCTGATGCTTTGGGAACACCAATACCAATGCCGTCACATGCTGGGAGATGTCGGTCCTGAGTGTTGTGAAAGGGCACCATTAGCCCTGTATGAACCAGGGTACGAGGGGAACACCCCTAGCCAGAGTGCTAAACAAGGAAAATCCTCAGCCACCTGTCAGCACACAGAAGGCATGTGACTCACAGCAATGACTGCCACATATACCTCAATGTAGAGGTTGATAGGCTCTTAAAGAGGCAGGTTGGCAGGAACTCTAGCACTGAGTGGCCACTTCAGATCCAAAATCTCAGCAGTGTTCAAACAAATACAGTGGTGTTCATGTCTGTGACATTATTACAGTTCAGAGATCATGCAATAACCAACCTGCATGATGATGTGCTTCAAAAAATTCACAACCTCGGCTTGGTGCAGAGATACTGATGCTGATGGCCAGGAGCAGGGACATCAAAAGCAGTGCTCAAGGAAGCAGAAGTGTGGGAAGTAGGCAGGTGTCTGTGCTAGGCTAAAAACAAACCCTAGCCATCCGGCTCTCTCGTCCATTGTTCTGTCAAACTTTTGCTCTCTGTACAGTAAACTGTACTACATCCGACTCCAGCAAATCACATGGCGAGAGTTTAGAGACTGCTGCATCTTTGTTTTCATGGAGATGTGGAGATTTGTTTTCATGTGAGTTCCAGATACTGCAATTCAGCTAGATGGGTGGTGTGTGTATTTACATCAACACGGAATTGTGCAAGAACTCTGTGCTTGTTTCTAGTTACTGTCCATTACTAGTGGAGTTTGTGACTGTTAGATGCTTCCCATTGTATTTACCTCAGGAATTCACCACTATTTAATTTTCAAAGTGTACATTCTGCACAGCGCTAATGTTAAGCAGGCACTATGTGAACTCTATGTGGCTGTTAGCGAGCTGCAGAATCCTCACCCCATTGGACTGTTTATTATCACTGGAGATTTCAGCCATGCAAGTCTCAAATCAGTGATTCCTAAATCCCATCAACATGTGGACTTTGCAATGAGAGGGGTGAACAAGCTGGACTTTGTTTACACTGACATCCCCAGCGCGTACCATACAGAGCCCCGTACCCCTCCACGTCTACTCAGACCACATCTCTGCAAATTCCAGCATACAGGACACCCATCAAATGCTCTAAACCGGTTCTGAAACAGGTAAAAACCTCTCCAGTAGGAGCCAACTCTGCTCTTCAGGACTGTTTTGAGTGCATTGACTGGCCTGTGTTCAGGGAGGCTGCAACCAATGGTGACTCTATCAACTGGGAGGAGTACATGCATCAGTGACCAGCTACATCGGCAAGTGCATCAGTGACATGACAGTCTCCAAGACCATCACCACACGCTCCAACCAGAAGCAGAGGATGACCGCAAAGGTGCATGCGCTGCTGAAGTCTAGAGACTCCTCCTTCAGAGCAGGGGACAAAACGTCCATAAAAACTGCAAGGGCCAAACTGTCTCGAACCGTCAGAGAGGCGAAGCATAAACACACCCAGAGAATCCATGGCCATGTCCAGGAAAATGGAGACACCCACCGCATGTGACAGGTTCTGAATGTTGACAATACTAATGAGATTGTTGGTGACTTTTGGAGAGCATAGAGTGGGCATTCTCTGCTGTACTTTGTGTAGATCATCAGCAGCACCATATTCCTTGATGTTCATCTGGCAAAGAACTTCACCTGGTCAATCAACAGCAGCTCCATCAGCAAGAAAGCCCAGCAGTGTCTCTACATCCTGTGGAGGCTGAGGAACACCTCCATCTCCCTCCTCCATCCTGACCATGTTCTACAGAGGAACCATTGAGAGCATCCTGAGCAGCTGCGTCACTGCTTTGCCTCTAGGGCTCCTTCCACTCAGGGTATCGCCTTGTCCAGAACTCTGGCTAGGGGTGTTCCCATCCAGAATGTTTGTGATGATGCAGGTCCTCTATGTACACCCTTATCAGGTTCCATAACCTGGACCAGGACCTCACTCCTTGGTCTTGGGTCTTATAGGGCTAGTGGTGCCCTGCTTCCATCTCATTTGTGCCCTTTTAACACCACTGGGACAGACATCTCCTAGCGTGTGGCAGCGTATTGACATTCCCATAGCATCAGCCTTGACACAGCATTAAGTTCCCTTTCAAGGGGAACCAGGTTATGTATGCAACCCGGTTCCCTGAGAAGGTATTGAGATGCTGTGTCACTTGCCAGACTCTGGGTGTCGACAATTCCTTCAGACAAATACAAGCTGGAGTAATGTGATGTAGATGTCCATATATGGTCTTGCAGGAGTGCTTTGCTTCATCACATGACCTACCCTAGCAAAATAATTGGCATGACTTAACACTTTCGCAAAGAAGCATTCCCATAGCATCAGCCATGACACAGAACTGGGTTACATAAATAACCTTGTGTAATTTTAATAGTGTGTTAAATCTGCATGTTCAGAACTGAAAAAAATATGAATAAAAACCATACTGTGTTCAAATAATGCTTTAATCCTTTAATACAAATGTTATAATTGTGAGATTGGGAGATTAATTGTGTGTGTGCATCTTAGATCTTGCCCAGACCTTCAGTTTTAAAAGTTAAAACTAATACTGATAATTCCATAACTTCTCATTAAATTATATTTAGTTATATGTCATTATAATTATTTAAAATTGTTTCGGTAAGTGCAGCCCAGATGTGATCAGTCTAGCTAAATAAAATATAAATACATCAAACAATTATTGCAGATTGTGACAGTTTTTTAAGGATTAAAATATAAAATAAAATGTTTTATGAGTATGATAAATTGATATATATGTATTAGTAAAACAGCAAATGCCAACTAATATAAAGTTTTTGTTTATTTATTTACTTAGAATATAATGACAGGTGTATTTTAACACTACAATAAATGATTGTATTATCTAATAGCCCAATACTTTTATCATTCAGGCAGATCATTTTTAAAATCCTCCAAAAGCAGTAATTCCCTCACTGCTTCCTGACTGTTATACTTACTAGCTTCAGTTCACGGATCAAAAAGCAGAGCCCATAAGTTTGTGTCTGTGTCTTTCAGAAGTTCCAAAACCTTTGACGATAAGCTTCGGGTACAAGCTCATAGACTCGCAGCTTTTACTGTGTCATAATCATAGGGTAGGTATGGTATCCCACAATCAACTGACAGCATTAATGGTACAACTTTCACACCAAGAATGACTCAGAAACTCTGTCAGTATCTCTCCCTTGACTAGAATTTTCACATTTTTTACCATTTCTGAAGTTCAGAGATTGTAAAAAGAAAGAATAGAACCATTAAAAACTAAAGCACTCACTAAAGCATTATTACAAATGAACAGCCAAAACTGTGTGGATCTCCTGCCCTCGGTTCTTTGTGAAATTCACTTAACACTGCATCCTAATTCACAGCTCCATCATTTGCTATAATTATGGGCAGGCTATTTCCAACCTGTTGAAGTAAAGGTAATCCTGGTGGTTTCTTTTCGGGTAATCTGGAGGTGTTTGTTGGCGATTACACTCAAGCTTTGATATGTATGTGTGTATATATATATATATATATATATATATATATATATATATATATATATATATATATATATATATATACACTACCAGTCAAAGGTTTGTGTCCAAAAGGTTTGGACACACCTTTCAATTCAATGTTTTTTGTTTAGGGATTTATTTTCTGCATTCTAGAACAATACTGGAGATTTCAAAACTATGAAATAACACACATGGACTTAAGTAATCCATATGTAATGACAACAAAAAACAGTCAGTTGTTATTTTAAGACACGAAGGTCAGGTGTTCTGGAATAGTTCTTGCAAGAACAGTATTGTCAAGTGCATTTGCAAAACCCATCAAGCACCATGATGAAACTGGCTCACATGAAGACCATCCCAGTAAAGCAAGACCAAAACTGACCTCTGCTGCAGAGGAGAAGTTCATTTAGAGTGACCAGCCTCAGAAATCACCAATTAACAGCACCTCAGATTAGAGGCGTTATGAAGGCTTTACAGAGCATCAGTAGCAGACATATCTCAATATCAACTGTTCAAAGGACATTATTGTGGATTTCGGGCGCCTTCAGCATTGGAAAGACCATGGAATTAGAAGGTGTGTCCAAACTTTTGACTGGTAGTGTATATATACATATATATATATATATATATATATATATATATATATATATATATATATATATATATATATATATAATAGAACAGAGAAAAGACAACAGCTGTAACATCTGTAACATCTCGACCAGCAACACCATGAACAGACCACCAGAGGGAACCAGAGTTCTAGAACTTCTGTGTCAAAATTGTTTTCAGGGACAAAATGACTTCTGGATTCTACAGGGACATAAAAACGACGTGTACACCATGCTTGATGCAAAGTATTGTTCCTTGTTGTCCTGTGTTCCATTGTATTATTAAGTGTATGATCTTGCTTAGTTTTCTCATTGTTTGACTTTCTGATTTTGTGATTTGGTTTTGTTTGCTAGTGTTCTTTGTTTTCTGATCATTCTGCCTGTTTTCGTTTTCTGCCTGTTGATTTAGTTTGCTGAGTATTAAAAGGTACATATGGATCATATGGTCCACTGCGTCTGGAAGTTCCTTACAGCAGCTTAGTCTGGCACTCACAAGGAGAAATCAAAACTGAACATCTAAGCAACCTGAAAGCAGCGCTTAAATAGGCAACACACAGGTGGAGCAGGTGGAATTACTTTTAGTCTCTCTCAGGTGGCCCCTACAGTACATACACTCAACACAACCTCCCTAAGGTCTACAACATGCTAAAAATGTGTGTTAGACCTTCTACATTGATGTCTACATGTCTTCTGCTAAATGTTCTGCATGTTCCTGGCGTGCAGTTGAGCCCATAATCATCAGCTCCAGACAAAGCTAAAAATGTCCAGCAGTCAGAGTGTAAATGCTGGGAACTGGAGTGAGCACTTCTGTAGCTCAGCTAGTCAACATATTCCTCATATAGGTCCTACTAATAGTTTAACAGAATTCTGACCCTTTATAATTAAAATTGTTTATTGATCAAATTAATGTACATTCCGATAGCTTATAAGTACAGAAAATAGAATCAAACACAAGAAAGAATTAAATATTTTAAAATAAAAATAAATGAAGAAAATGACTCAATGAACTCTGCCTCAAGGCCTTCAGAATCAATAGTGCAGGCGCCTGTAGCTTAAAGTAAGTGGCAATGGAATTATTACATTAACCCATCAGATTTCGAGTTGGTGTCACTGGGGCCATCTAGCAGGCATACGATTACGTCAGCAATTTCCCATCCTTTGATTGATCAGAGGCAGTGAACAAACTAAATAAAATATAAATATATATATATATGTAAATATATTATCTCACAATGGCTGACAGAGGAGAAGAAATCAATTTGGTTGCAGACGTCCTTACAAATGCATTTTCAAGGCATACTGTAATAAAACTGACTATTCCTTGTGAGGTGTGAAATACTGTAGCCTAATTTCTTTTTTACTTTGCTATTTAATGGTTGATTATTATCTACTGCCGTGGCATCATAATGATAGTGTAGAGGTGGATTAATTCAGGAAGGACACCAGTGAAGGCCTAGGTGTGAAATGCATGGCCTGCCACTGAAGTGCACACAGTGTATTTACAGGTTGTACTACATTCTCTACCTTCTATATAAGAATTATTCTTTACTACCACACAATGATGTATTAAACCCAGTATTTGAACAGACCCTCTTTGGCTTTCTCCTCATCACTGTGGCTAGAGACCACTTGCACTAGTTGAACAGATTAAATATTAATTATTTGACAGAACATTTAAAACTGATTTTAAATCCATGGTGATCCAAGTCAAGGTGTATGTGTTATAAACAGAGCAATGAAAAAAGCTTAAACACTGTAGGTTAAATAAACTTGCTTGACTTGAAGGCGAGCATTTAGATGTTACAGGTCATCATTTATCTTGTGGAAGATGTTTCCATCTGGCTGCAGCCTCCAGGTCACTGTGGTGTTCTCCAACATGCCTTTTTCTTTCAGTTTCTGCTTCATCTGAAGAACAGAATCAGGACTTAATTATTCAAAAACAAAAAGAAAAAAATACACATAACCCAGAAAACAGGAATTAATGAAAAGAGCAAATGACAGAAATTTGAACAGGTGAGCAGTTATAGCAGGGGCTTTCAGAGACATCCTGGGACTCACCTGCTCTACAATGGATGACTGCACAGCAGGATCAAACACACTGCCATCAGACTTCACCTGCAGTCTCACTGTCTGACTCCTCATGATGACTGTGAAATAAACACACAGATGCTGTAGTTTAATTTCCTTTTCCAATTGTCTAATTTGAACTTTCTCCACTTTCTTCTTCTTGTACTGTCAGTTATTCCTGAACTGTGAGCTAAAATTCTGCTGCATTTACATAATTTAATGAGTCCTAATCAATTTCCCCTAACCTATACTTTATTTCAAAGGAAGTTGGATCAACATAGCAGTAAATTTGTAATAGACAGTTTACCCAGAAGCACTGATCACTGCAATGAATTCTAGATAAATTTGTTCATGAATAGAAAGAGAAGCATTTATTATTATAAAATGTTTGACACCATCATGTACAAAAAATATGTAAAGATGAAATAAATATAGCAATTTGAGTATTTTGAAGCTGCCATCAAATTGACATTAATAGCAATAAAAAAGAAAACACTAGACTCACAGGAATGACAGAAGTAATTAGACGTGTTGGTGCAGGATGCATCACTGAGCTGTCCGTTATAAATCATTACACAATTCTCATGTCCTCCAGAATTATCAGGTTGGCCAGGAGCCCATGGGGTGTATGTAGCAATGGTCCCATCTGACCACTTCCATGTGTCTCTGTAGAGCCCAATCCAGGAATGACTCTGGATATTTATTATCTGCACTAACATGTTGTGATCTGAACTGTTAAGATCACTGGCCAAGTCTGTGTGATGTGTTCGGCAGTAAGCCTGAGCTTGAGGCCAGGTCAGAAGAGTGGTGATGCCAATGAACCTGGCAGCACCAACGAAATTAGCTGTGAAAAACAAAAAAAACAGTCACCTCTCAATCAGCACCTGTCTCTACAGGACATATGATACCAAGATACAACCTAAAATGTTAAACACCAGCCATCAAACTGACACTAATCAAATCAGTACCAGGATATTCACTCACCATTGTAGCAGATGAAGGGTCTTAGCCCTGTACATGGTTCATCCCACCATGCATTAAAAGCACCAAGGAGACCACAGGCTTGTTTTCCATAACGATTATCAGGCTGTCCAGAGACCCAGCAGGTATAAGGGACATTCTTCAGTGGGAGCTCGTTTAAGGACCAACGCCAGCTATTGATATCATTGTATATTCCAACCCAAGCAGGTCCTGACAGACCTGTGCTTGTTGCTTCTGTTATCAAACTTTGCCAATCACTGTCACTTAGGAATTTTGCCAGGTCATTGTAGTTCACCCTGCAGTAATTCTGTGCATCAGACCAGTTCAGCTTTGTCATCATCAGGTAATATTTGTAAAGGGCAGTTTGTAGGATAGCAACTTGGACCAGACCTGTTGGTGACATTTTACTTTTTGTAATAAATTTTAACTGGTGAATATTTGACTGTTCAGAAAGCAATTGATAAAAGCACAATAATATAAAGTTATTGTTTTTTATTTATTCATAACAGATGTATTTTTAAATCTACACTAAATGTATGTATTAACTAATATTATTTCCCATTAAAAGGTCTAATACCTTCTTTGATTTTGGAAACTCCACACAGTTTAGTAAAATTAATTAATGATAATTAGGGTTATGGTTAAAAGATATTATATTAATTGTGTTATATTAAAAAACTATACCATTAATGTTTTATAAAAATCCTCTTACCAGTAAGAAGCAGAAGGCGAAAAAGACTCAACTTCATGATGGACGTCTAGCTAAGGGGAAAAAAATCTCAATCTTAAATAAAAAATAAAAATCTCTAAGTATCAAATAAGTAGCGACCTTATTTGTTCACCATTTGTTCCAGAGCTGTTAATTACTAAACTTTCTACAAAAATTCTTTCATTAATTTTTCATTGAATATTACTGAATATGCTACATCTTATTTAATCACAACTGGTTAATTACCCAACTTACCTGAAAGTGTTACTTAAATGTTAAATGCACATTTTAGTCAATTCAAACAATTAAGGGAACATTAAAACATACCTGTAATGTAAAAATCTGACAGCTGCTGTTTCTTCTGTAGCTCTGTTTTCACTGCTTGCACACAACTCTCTCAAATCTTATCTGTTTACTTCCCCTGTCCTTTTAACCCCCTACAACCTGGCGTCCTCATACAAGGACATCACATTTTTGGTTGTGTGCATCTTCAGTATATGACAGTATATGACAGTATATAACAGTATATGACAGTATATGACAGTATATAACAGTATATGACAGTATATAACAGTATATAACAGTATATGACAGTATATAACAGTATATGACAGTATATGACAGTATATAACAGTATATGACAGTATATAACAGTATATAACAGTATATGACAGTATATAACAGTATATGACAGTATATGACAGTATATAACAGTATATAACAGTATATGACAGTATATGACAGTATATAACAGTATATGACAGTATATGACAGTATATAACAGTATATGACAGTATATAACAGTATATAACAGTATATGACAGTATATAACAGTATATGACAGTATATGACAGTATATGACAGTATATAACAGTATATGACAGTATATGACAGTATATAACAGTATATGACAGTATATGACAGTATATAACAGTATATGACAGTATATAACAGTATATGACAGTATATGACAGTATATGACAGTATATGACAGTATATGACAGTATATAACAGTATATGACAGTATATAACAGTATATAACAGTATATGACAGTATATAACAGTATATGACAGTATATGACAGTATATGACAGTATATGACAGTATATGACAGTATATAACAGTATATGACAGTATATGACAGTATATGACAGTATATGACAGTATATAACAGTATATGACAGTATATAACAGTATATAACAGTATATGACAGTATATAACAGTATATGACAGTATATAACAGTATATGACAGTATATGACAGTATATGACAGTATATGACAGTATATGACAGTATATAACAGTATATGACAGTATATAACAGTATATAACAGTATATGACAGTATATAACAGTATATGACAGTATATGACAGTATATGACAGTATATGACAGTATGTAACAGTATATGACAGTATATAACAGTATATGACAGTATATGACAGTATATGACAGTATATAACAGTATATGACAGTATATGACAGTATATGACAGTATATGACAGTATGTAACAGTATATGACAGTATATAACAGTATATGACAGTATATGACAGTATATGACAGTATATGACAGTATGTAACAGTATATGACAGTATATAACAGTATATGACAGTATATGACAGTATATGACAGTATATGACAGTATATAACAGTATATGACAGTATATGACAGTATATAACAGTATATGACAGTATATAACAGTATATGACAGTATATGACAGTATATAACAGTATATGACAGTATATGACAGTATATGACAGTATATAACAGTATATGACAGTATATGACAGTATATGACAGTATATGACAGTATATAACAGTATATGACAGTTAATGACAGTAATAGTAGCAATTGCAGTATATCTGACTGTTCAAAGTTCACACAGTGTATTTACAGGTTCTATTGCATTCTCTATCTTCTATATAGGAATTATTCTTTACTACACACTGATGTATTAAACCCAGTATCTGAACAAACCCTATTTAACTTTCTCCATATCACTGTGTCCAGTGGACACTTGAAGCAAAAGCTGAACATATCGATTATTAATTACTTAACAAAACATTAAAAATGATGTTATATTTAAAGTTAAAGGGGGTGTGTTACAAACAGAGCAATATAATCATATGTTTATTCCTCTACTTCTGGTTAATCTTGTCCTCTGACTCCCCCTACTAATTAAAGCTTTAATATTGTAGGTTAAATAAATTTCACTCAGTTTACAATCTGCTTGACTTATCTGTATTACAATCTGTATTTACAGGTTCTATTACACTTTCTAACTGCTATATAGGAGTTATTTTACGACACACATACGACACATGCTGTATTAAACCCAGTATTTGAACAGACCCTCTTTGACTTTTTCCTTATCACTGTGTCCAATGGCCACTTGCAGCAAAAGCTAAACATATTAAATAGTAATTATTTTATAAAACATTGAAACTGACATTAAATTGCAGGTGTATAAAATAAGATGTTTATTTCTCTACTTCTAGTTAATCATGTCATCTGGTGTCTCCTACTGATTAAAGCTTCACTCAGTTTACAATCTGCTTGACTTAAAGGTGAGCATTTAGATGTTACAGGTCATCCTTTATCTTGTGTAAGATATTTCCATTTGGCTGCACCCTCCAGGTCACTGTGGTGTTCTCCAACATGCCTTTTTCTTTCAGTTTCTGCTTCATCTGAAGAACAGAATCAGGTTTAACTATTCAAGCTAAAAAGAAAAGGAATACATGTCAAAGAGAAGCTAATAAATAATAAAAGGAGCAAAATCTTAAGAATCACCAAAGTTCAAGCAATTAAGCAGTGAGAAACACTGACAGCATTTTACAACAAATTTCTCAAAATTTCAATTCAATTCAATTTATTTTTGTACAGTGCTTTTAACAAAGAGCATTGTCTCAAAGCAGCTTTACATGAGAAACGACATAAGAAAACAACAAACATATAAACAGACAAACAGACAGACAGTCCTAGATTTTATCCCAAGTGAGCAAGCCTGAGGTGACTGAGGCGACTGTGGCAAGGAAAAACTCCCTTAGATGGTAAGAGGAAGAAACCTTGAGAGGAACCGGACTCAAAAGGGAACCCATCCTCATTTGGGTGACAACTGTGTGATACAGATACAGCATGTGTATAGTGTTATGTAAATCAATAAGGAGGTTGTTGTCCACAGCGCTACTTGAATATCCCAATCCTCACAAGCAGAACCCGACTGGAGTCTCTGTATGCCTCGGGATGGGTAGAAGAAGGGAAACAATGGAACAGCATTAGCGTAGCTACTGTTCATAATATTAGCAGTACTAGATGATAATGTGTATTTAATCAGATGTACTGGAGCACAGGGTTATGGGATGTGTTAGATGTATGACAGGCTAAAGAGATAAGTCTTTAGTCTACATTTAAACTGGGAGACTGTGTCTGAGCCCCGAACACTGTCAGGAAGACTATTCCAAAGTTTTGGAGCTAAATACAAAAACGCTCTACCCCCTTTTGTGGACTTTGATATTCTGGGATAGAAGTACGCAATTTTGAAATCTTAAAGAGCGTGGTGGATTGTAACGTGTTAGAAGACTGGAGAGATAGGTGGGAGCTAAACCAATTAGAGCCTTGTACGTAAGTAGAGCTAATTTATAGTCAATTCTAAACTTCACAGGAAGCCAGTGCAGGGATGATAATATTGGGGTAATATGATCAAATTTTCTTGATCTGGTAAGAACTCTGGCGGCTGCATTCTGGACTAACTGTAGCTTGTTTATTGAAGATGCAGGACAAACACCTAGTAATGCATTACAGTAGTCCAGTCTGGAGGTCATGAATGCATGAACTAGTTTTTATGCATCAGATACAGATAAAATGTTCCTAAGCTTGGCAATATTTCTAAGATGGAAGAAGGCTGTTTTTGTGATATTGGAAATATGATTTTCAAAGGATAAGTTGCTGTCTAATATTACACCCAGGTCTTTCACTGTTGAGCTAGTGGTAACAGTGCATCCTTCTAGTTGCAAGCTGGATTGCGAGAGCTTCTGTGTACTGGTTTTTGGGCCAATAAGAAATATCTCTGTCTTATCAGAATTTAATAATACGAAATTATCGGTCATCCAATTTCTAATATCTTTAACACATTCAGTTAGTCTAGACAAATTAGATATTTCATCTGGTTTTGATGAGATATATAACTGGGTATCATTGGCATAACAATGGAAACTAATCCCATGCCTTCTAATGATGTTACCCAATGGATGCATGTATACTGAGAAAGGCAGAGGTCCTAAAACTGACCCTTGTGGGACCCCGTATTTCACTGGCACTACACTGGACAGTTCTCCATTTAAATCTACAAAGTGGTATGGATCAGACAGGTAGGATCTAAACCATTTTAATGCCTGTCCCTGCATACCTGTGTGATTTTGTAAGCGATCTATGAGAATATTATGATCTATAGTGTCGAATGCAGCACTAAGATCAAGCAGGACTAAAATGGAGATGCAGCCTTGGTCCAAAGGTAAAAGCAAGTCATTAGTGATTTTGACTAGTGCAGTTTCTGTACTATGATGGGGCCTGAAACCTGACTGAAATTCTTCAAGGATATTGTTTTCCTGTAGGAAGGAGCATAATTGAGCTGACACCTTTTCTAATATTTTAGATATAAACAGAAGGTTTGAAATCGGTCTGTAATTTGATATTTCATCAGGGTCTAGTTTCGGTTTCTTAAGAGGAGGCTTAATAACTGCTAACTTAAGAGATTTTGGGACATGACCTAGATATAATGAAGAGTTAATAATATTAAGAAGATGCTCTCCAGCTGCATGTATCACTTCTTTCAGCAATCTAGTTGGAATTGGATCTAGCAAACACGTTGTTGATTTAGCCGTTGATTTGGTGATAAGTTTAGCTAGCTCCTCCTGTCCTATGCTGGTAAAGCATTGTAGCTTTAAGTGTGGAGCTATAGGGTGGTCTGGATCACCGGATGCAGTCAGTGGTTGAACATCCAATATTTTGTTCCTGATACTATCAATTTTTTTAGTGAAGAAATTCATAAAGTCCTCACTACTAAACTGTGCTGAAATACTCTCTCCAGAAATCTAACAAAATATGTTTTGTTAGTTTAGCCACTGTACTGAATAAGAATCTGGGATTGTTCTGGTTTATTTCAATCAGTTTGCTCAGATGCTCAGCCCTAGCAGCTTTTAGAGCCTGTCTATAGTTTGACAGACTGTCTTTATACGCAATTCTAAAAACTTCTAATTTGTTTTTTCTCCACTTTCGCTCGAGGTTATGGGTTGCTCTCTTGAGGGCGTGAGTATGACTATTGTACCATGGTGCAGGTGTTTTATCTCTGACCTTTTGTAGTCAGATGTCTAGTGTGTCTAGTGTGCTGGTAAAAATATTGCCTATGCTGTTGGTTACTTCATCTAGTGCATCTGCATTTCGGGGTCTAGTAAGTAAGTAAGAGACAGATCTGGCAGATTGTTTGTAAATCTGTCTTTAGTGGTCGGAGTTATAGTTCTACCAAGTTTATAACGTGGAGAGACGTGTCTAATATGTTCTATAGGTAGAGTGTACACTAAGAGGTGATGGTCTGTGATGTCATCGCTTTGAGGTAGAACGGTTATATCGGAAACATCAGTCTCATGTGATATAACTAAGTCTAGTGTATGATTAAAACGATGGGTTGGGCGATTAATGCTTTGTTTAACCCAAAAGGAATTTAGTAAATCTATAAATGCGAGTCCTAACGCATCATTAGCAACGTCTACATGAATGTTAAAGTCTCCTACAATTAACACGTTGTCAAAACTAATCAAAAGATCTGAGAGTAAATGTGAAAACTCATTAAAAAAAAAAACTGTAGGGCCCCAGGGGTCTGTACACGGTGGCCAGGGCAAGATATAGTAGGGTTTTTTTATGCCTGTCTGAGAGCAACATTAAGGACAAGCACTTCAAATGAGTTAAACCTGGATCCTGTTTTCTGAGTAGCGGTAAGAGAATTATTATAGATGGTTGCAACACCACCACCACGACCTGTCTGACGGGGCTCATGCTTATATGAATATCCTGAGGGAGTACACTCATTCAGACCAATGTATTCATTTGGTCTAAGACAGGTTTCAGTGAGACAGAGTGCATCAAAACTATAATCTGAGATCATTTCATTAATAATAAGTGCTTTCGGTGCAAGGGATCTAATGTTGAGAAGCCCAAACTTAAGAAATTGTTTTTCTTTACCTATTTGGCCTTTTTCAGGTTTAATTGTGATAAGATTATTTCGAGAGTTATTAACGAATTTATCCTTTAATCTCACTAATCGGGGAACAGACACAGTTTCTATAGGACGAGCTATGTGTGAACTTGTATTAGTCTGGCGAGTTGAACAGTAGCTATTATAGATGTAATCTGAGGAATGACTTACCAGTCAGATGGTGCGCAGTGTCCTGGAGATGTTGTCCGAGAGGACTGCTGCTCCAGCTCTGCTTGGGTGAAGGCCATCGTAACAGTAGAGCCTAGGACGCTCCCAGAAAACATTCCAATTATCAACAAATGGTATATTCTGTTCTTGACACCAAGACTGTAACCATTCATTAAATGCAAATAGCCTACTGAACCTTTCGATTCCTCGCTGGAATGTGGGAAGTGGTCCTGACACAATGATCCTCGTTGGGGGTGATGTGGTGCGAACCTTCTCCACCAGGTTCCTGAAGTCTCAGAGATGTCCAGAGACTCACCTGCTCTACAATGGACGACTGCACAGCAGGATCGAACACACTGCCATCAGACTTCACCTGCAGTCTCACTACTTGACTCCTCATTAAGGGAGCCGTGGAATAAACACACACACACACACACACACTTCAATAGTTTAATTTTCCCATAATGCACCATTTTTTGTGTATATGGCTTAATGAGTTAAATCATAAATTTAATCTCTTTATGTTTTAGATTTGATTATGTAATCATTTATTTATGGTATATTTTTATTTTTAGATAGACATTTTAGAAAGTCAGTCATGTTTTTAAGTTACTGGTCATTTGCACAAAAATGAAATGATTTTCTTATTTGAACTTCCTCTCCTTTCTTCTTTTTGTGGCTTCATTTACTCATAAATCTGTGGCTACTTTTCTGCTGCGTTGTTATAAGCCATTGCACAGTATACTGCATAATTATCAGGTTGTCCAGGAGCCCATGGGATGTATGTAGCAATGGTCCCATCTGACCACTTCCATGTGTCTCTGTAGAGCCCAATCCAGGAGTCACCCTGGATATTCCATATCTGCCCTATCATGTCTTCGTCTGAACTGTTAAGAGCGCTGGCCAAGTCTGTGTGATATGTTCGGCAGTAAGCCTGAGCTAGAGACCAGCTCATAGGAGTAGTGATGCCAGTGAACCTGTCAGTGCCACTGAAATTGCCTGTGGAAAAAAGTTAAAACTGTACATGTCTCGGTCAGCACCTTTTTCCACAGGAAATATCCACACCTTATCCACATAACGTTGGCTCCCTGTAAAATTTTGTATTGTTAAAACTATTGAACCTAATAACAGTGCGGCACCTGGGTGAATTTTTCTTCCTTTTTTTCTTTAATATATGACCCACTATACCCACTTTAATCAAAAGGTGCAGGCTATTTATGCCTTAAAATGTGAAGACTACAGTTACCATTGTTGTTGGTTGTTTATGCCATGTTCTTGTTTATTCCATTCTTGTCTGCCACATCTATATCTATGTGATGTATAGTTCAGGTTTTTGTTCTATGTCACTCAAAATAAAATACTGAACCTGCATCCATCTCCAAATCATCCATCAGGAAGGAAATTTGCCAGATTTCAAAACAGCTGGGATTAGAGCTACAGTGTTAGAGAGACTCTGCTTTTTTGATTGAAGGTTTTATTATATTTGTTGGTCTTATTTAAATGAAAACTTTTCAAATTGTAACCATATTATAGTTAAAGCTATATAGTACACAATTCATTTCTTTAAATACTCAACTCTTTACAATAGACAAAATGTCATTAATTAATCATTAAATTTTAATAAATATGTTGGTTTTTACTTGTTTATTATTGGTTTACTGCCATGTTTTAACATTTTACTTAAATGTTGTTTCAGTAAATTCTAACAATAAGCACAAGTAATCAACTTTAAAACATACCTGAAATATAAAAATCTGAATGCTGCTGTTTCTTCAGTAGCTCTGTTTTACTGGACACACTGGACACAACTCAAACAAAACTTTCTAATAAAGCTTATATGTTTACTTCAACGTCCTTGGAGATAGAAAATGGAAATATTACATTATGGAAAGTATAGACTGATTTCCATTTTTTTTTCAATTTTTCCTTTAGTCTCCAGACTACTATTTAAACAAAGCCAAATACTGACCCACCATACTCAAATTTCAGCATGGAAAGGAACAGAAGGAGGTCATCAGGTTTAGCGTGGAATAGACATGTGTCAATAATCAGGAACATTCAGCATATACAATATTATCATGACTTCTCAATCATCACTGACAGAGAAGATAGCAGTATCTAGAGACTCTAGAGAGGGTTATTAAGTGTGTGAGCATTATAGTTTCTGTAGGAGAAAGCCTGGATGCCTTTGACAGAGTTAGGAAATCCCTCAACTCCAGCATTAAAGCCCTCACATTGCACCGCTCCCCTCCAGCTCATATGAAACAGTGAAGCTCTGGCTGAGAAAGCTGAAAAATGTAGATGAATTAATTGTTAGAGACTTTAATATTTATTTCATCTCTAATTTCTGCTAAGTCAATGTACATATGTCTATACTGTAATAGGATATACAAAAATAATCCTAGATTCTTATTTAATACTCTAGGCAAATTAATTAGGAATAAGACAAACACAGGAACAAGCACAATATCAACATATAGCAGCAATAACATCATGAATTGAAAATATCGGGCAAAGAAATCAGACTATAAATCTAAAACCAACTAACTAACTATGCAGATCAGCAATTGGAACATTTTACTTCCCTTCAAAAGATCAAACTTATTAACCTCTTCAGCTCTTCCTTTGTGTGTGTGTGTGTGTGTGATTATCTCCAAGAACTGAGAGAATTTTTTATGCTTTCTTATACATAGGAATAACATGAAATTCATGAAATGTATCAGAGAGCATTCAGGCCTCATCACAAACATAGCACAGAGAGAGCATTGGTTAAAGTGGTGAATTAAATTTTACTATCATGGTCCTCTCATGGTTCAAGTCTTATTTGCTGGTCATGGTGGTTAGGATGATTGTTGTAACATGTTTTTTTTTTCATGTGGCTATATGGAAATATATTTTTACTAAATACTGTAAATACATTTGGTATTTGAAATTGTGAGGGACGGTCCACAGGACAAATGCACATTACACCAGATCTTTTAGTGATAGACATAGGTGGAATTAACAATTCAGTTCTGCAGTTCAGTTCACTGACAATAAGTAATTCAATTCAATTTTATTAGCTTTTAACAATGAACATTGTCTCAATGCAGCTTTACAGAACATAAGAAACAAAAAAACATGTCCTAGATGTTAGATAAAATCATCCTTAGTGAGCAAGCCTGAGGCGACAGTGGTAATGAAAAACTCCCTTAGATGCTATGAGGAAGAACCTTGAAAGGAACCAGACTCCAAAGGGAACCCATCTACATTTGGGTGACACTGGAGAGTGTGATTATAAATTACTCTAAACACAGAGTGTGATGTACTTGTGCTTTGTCTTCTTTCCTCTCTTGCACTTGCTTACTGAACTTAATTTAATGCTGACTTGTTACATCCATCCATCATCTGTACCAGCTTTATTCCTAATTATGGTCATGGGGATCTGCTGGAGCCTATCCCAGCATACACTGGGCGAAAAGCAGTGGTACACCCTGGACAGGTCACCAGTCCATCACAGGGCCACACATATAGACTGACAACCACACACACACTCCTATGGGCAATTTAGAATTACCAATCAACCTAATGTACATGTTTTTTGGACTGTGGGAGGAACATAGAGTACCCAGAGTAAACCCACACAGGCACGTGGAGAACATGCAAACTCCACACAGAAAGGCTCCTGCCTGTTCAAACCTGGGATTCAAACCCAGTACCTTCTTACTGTGAGGAAACAGTGCTAACCACTAATCCACCATGCTGCCCTGACCAGAGCTGCATATAGACAACTGAATAAATAGAAATTATTATTGCTTTTGTCTAACTATAAATTAAATTATTTAATCCAAATGTTTCCATTTCCATGCAATATTTGTCATTATAATGATATAAATGTGTGTACAGTTTAGATAAATGAAATATAATAGTTTACAAAATCAGTAACATAAATGGTATAGAGGTAAATCCTGTAAAAATAAAATATATAAATTTTGTAAACTATGCAACTAATTATCAAAATGTGGTTCATAATGTTCTCACTCAAAATGAAATCTTAATCTATTCTGTTTGTTTAATAGATATAGTTTTGAATGATATTACTAAGTAAACCCTTGAAACTACCAGAAAAACTTATCCAGAAAAGATTTATGTATTAATATTGCTACAAAAAATGCTTTTTTAAATTACTTACCTTTCTACAATGGATTTCATTAATTATTCAATGCATTTGTTGATGTGTTAAAGGCCAAAACCTGGTCAGGACTAGATTCATACACACCATACAATGTTTGGAGAAGTGCACTGTGACTTTTTGCATAAATTGTCTTAGCAAAATGAAACTAGTTTTCCACATTCACAAAACGTTCAGCTTGTTCACTGTATTGAGTGCAGGATGCTGAGTCACTCTTCTTCTATCTTTAGTAATACATCTATTTGTGAGAAGTGTATTTTAGTTAGCTCCCTGACAGAGAAGTTTGCAGCATTAGAGGTGCACATTCGGGCAGTGTGCAGTGTGGTTTCTGTTGGGGAATGTCTGGATGCTTTATGTTGTTACATCCAACATGTGTCTAGGTTTTAAAGAGTGCTAGTCTGAGCACCATGAACAAACAATGTATCTTTGAGATTTTTATTTACAGCTCAAAGAACAAATAGAAGATATATTAAATAAATTAAATATAAATGTATATGGGGAAGCAATAACTTCAGGAGTGGGCAAGGCCAAAATAACAAACAAAAAACTGTCTGCCTGGGGCAGCAAAACATCTAGGTAAACTAGCAAAGAAAAAGAAAAAAATAGCAACCTAGATATTGTGAAAAACACCACAGAGTAATGATATTAAGCAGCTAAAGGCTAGTTCACACTACAAGACTTTAACCGCCAGCAGATCGCTTTGCTGTTCAGACTACATGACTTCACTGTATGTCTTTTTGTCCTTGTGGTGTTCACACTATGTGACGCTTCGTAAATGATCCACAAGAGGGGATCACACACCACACCATCTGACAACAACTTTCAACTCTGTTGAGTTGCTCTCTCATTGGCTGGAGGTCGTAGCTACAACTGACACCACGTGATGTCGAGTCGGCCGACCGTCCCAGATATTTAACATGCCAGATATCTGGATTTTGTCTGCGAGGTGTCTGTGAGCCTCTTTGATGCGTCGTTGAGTAGTTCACACAAAGATTGCCGAGCGCTGATCACCTGCTGATTTTCCTACAATCACAGACCGATCTGTCGGCCAGCTCGTTAATTTGCAAATCGGGCTTAAATCGGGCTTAAAATCCTGTCATGTGAACTAGGCTTAAGGAGACAGCACTCTGAAGAAAGAGTTTCTTTTTCTCAACCTTTCGCTTTTATATTGTCTCCCTTTTGACTGGTAAGTTGGGGCACCTGAGGGCAATCAACTACCTGTCAGATGGATTGATTAGGAGGAGCCAGAGAGGAAAAAGAGGGAGGAAAAAGAAACACAAAAACACAAATACAAAAGAACATAGGACTTGTGACAGCCCATAATAATAATAATAATAATAATAATAATAAAGACTATGTGACTAGACATAACAAGGTGAAGTTAACAATCACTAAACTATGGTATTAGAGCCCTCAGTGTGGGGTGAAGGTGTGACGACTCTGTGGCATAATAATAAAGCCAAAGCTAAAGCTTAGACTTGCTCATGGAAGCACCAGTCCTCATGTGTCTAACAGGTTTTCTCTCTACACTGAAGCATCCACTAAGAAACCTAAAAAAGCTCTGTGCCTTCATCAGTCAGAGGTTAATAAGCATAACATTGTAGAGGTGGGTAAATAAGTGAAGGCAATGTCCAATGCTGCACTATGCTCCGGCTCCATCCCACTGTGCCGAGGCAATATAGACAGAAACCTGGGGTTGCTGAATTGCTGGATGTCTGGATTGTACTCTGACAATAATGTGTTCTTTATAAACTGGACTGTTAGGGTGGTGTTCCTCTCATTTCTTCTGGCGTAGCACATAGTCTCATAACAGGCCTAGTTAATCTGGGATAATCCAGAGTCAAGGCCAGGCAGCAGACAAATCAGAGAGCAGGCTAATTAGTTGATCTTGGCTTTCAATAAGGAGGTTAAATAAATTTTAGTCAGTTACAAGTCATCTGTTTTCTTGTGGAAGATGTTTCCATCTGGCTGCACCCTCCAGGTCACTGTGGTGTTCTCCAACATGCCTTTTTCTCTCAGTTTCTGCTTCATCTAAAGAAAAGAATCAAGATTTAATCATTCAAAACAAAAAGAAAAGGTCACAGAGAATTTATAATTAAATTATATTATACAGAATGTTTTAGACTAAATTTCTCCAAATTTCAGACATCCTGTGAATCACCTGCTCTATAATGGACGCCTGCACAGCAGGATCAAACACACTGCCATCAGACTTCACCTGCAGTCTCACTATCTGACTCCTCATAGAGATAGCTGTGGTATAAACACACACACACACATACAGTAGTTTAACTGTTCCCTATAATGCACCAGGTTTCCTCTTCCTATTGCACTGTTTGAATGAATATTTTGGGATATGTATTAATGAGTAAAATCTTAAATTTACATTAATTGCACAACCACTTTGTTAGATTTCATTTGGTATATTTTTATTTATATTATGTAAAATTCAGTCATATTTTAAGTTACTAGACATTAGCACCAAAATACAACAATTGTGTCATATTTGAACTTCCTCCTCTTTCCTCATTCTGTACATCATCTCATCATTTATTTAAAAAACCTGTGAGCTACTTTCTCCTGCATTTTTAAAAACCTTTTAATGAACCCTTAACAGTTCAAAATTTTATCCTTTTTGTTTGTTTGTTTTTTGACTGGATATTTATAGAAATAGCAGTAAAAGCAAACTTAATAGAAGAAATAGTACAAGTTGTTGCAGGGTACATCATTGAACAGGCCTTTTTTAACCACTGCACAATTCTCTAATTCACCATAATTATTAGGCTCTCCAAGAGCCCATGGGATGCCTGTAGTGATCGTCCCATCTGACCACTTCCATGTGTCTCTGTAGAGACCAATCCAGGAATCACCCTGGATATTCTTTATCTGCACTAACATGTTTTGGTCTGAACTGTTAAGAGCACTGGCCAAGTCTGTGTGATGTGTTCGGCAGTAAGCCTGAGCTTGAGACCAGGTCAGACGAGTGGTGATGCCAATGAACCTGGCAGTACTGTTGAACCCAGCTGTGAAAAAAAAGGAAAAAATGGTCACCTGACTGAGTCATGATATGAGATATATAAATATGATACCAAGATACAACCAAAATCACTGACGCTAATCAAGCTGATGCTAATCAAATCAGTATCATGATATTCACTCACCATTGTAGCAGATGAAGGGTCTTTTTAGTGTACATGACACATCCCACCATGCATCATATGCAGATAATATACCACATGCTTCTTTTGCATCAAGATTATCAGGCTGTCCAACAGACCAATTGGTATAAGTAACATTCTTCAGTGGGAGCTCGTTTAAGGACCAGCGCCAGCTATCGATATCATTGTACAATCCGACCCAAGCAGATCCTGACAGACCTTTGCTTGCTGCTTCTGTCTTCAGTCTTAGAAAGTCTCTATCACATATGGCTTTTGCCAGGCCAATATACATCTCCCTGCAGTAATTCTGTGCATCAGACCAGTTCACCTTTGTCATCATTAACTTATAACTCTGAGATACAGCAAATTGGACCAGACCTGTTAGTGACATTTTAATTTTTTTTTAAAACACAGAATTAGCATTGTATAATTAACAATCCAATCTTGCACAGTACATGTACTGTAAACGAATACTTTTACTGTGTGTCCAGCTAATGCTTTAATCCTTTAGATAGATAGATAGATAGATAGATAGATAGATAGATAGATAGATAGATAGATAGATAGATAGATAGATAGATAGATAGATAGATAGATAGATAGATAGATACTTTATTCATCCCAAAGGGAAATTCACAGTTTCCAGCAGTATCCACAAACACAGGTAATAGATAAAATAGGAAGGAATTTAACAAAAATACTAAAATACCCAAATTAGGGTAGAAAAATATAACAAAAAAATATATCAAATAACAAATTAGTGACTGTAAAGTGGTAGTGGGAGAGAGTGTAGCCAGACAGCATAGGATGGTGGTGTGTAGGATGAATTTGATGGTCTGTAAGAAGAAGAGGTCAAAGATAGAAATGGAGAAGAAGACCAAGTGGTGGAAGCTGAAAAAGGAGGAATGTTGTGAGGAATTTAGAGAGAAGTTGAGGCAGGCTCTGGGTGGTCAGGTAGTGCTGCCAGATGACTGGGAAACTACAGCAGAAGTGACCAGGGAGACAGGAAGAAAGGTGCTGGATGTGTCACCTGGAAGGAGGAAAGAAGATAAGGAGACTTGGTGATGGAATGAGGAAGTTCAGGATAGTATTCAGAGGAAGAGGTTAGCCAAGAAGAAGTGGGACATGGACAGGACTGAAGAGAATAGACAGGAATACAAGGAGTTACAGCACAGAGTGAAGAGGGAGGGGTCTAAGGCCAAGCAGAAGGCATATGATGAGTTATACACTAGGTTAGACACTAGAGATGGAGAGAAGGACTTGTACAGGTTAGCTAGGCAGAGGGATCGAGATGGGAAGGATGTGCAGCAAGTTAGAGTTATTAAGCATAGAGATGGAAAGGTGCTCACAAGTGAGGAGAGTGTACAGAGGAGATGGAAGGAGTACTTTGAAGAGCTGATGAATGAGGAAAATGAGAGGGAAAAAAGAGTAGAAGGTTGAACTCTGTGGAACAGAAAGTAGATAAGATTAGAAAGGATGAAGTCAGGAAGGCTTTGAAGAGGATGAAAAGTGGAAAGGCAGTTGGTCCTGACGACATCCCGGTGGAGGTCTGGAAGTGTCTAGGAGAGGCGGCAGTGGAATTTTTAACTAGTTTGTTTAACAGGGTTTTAGAGAGTGAGAAGATGCCTGAGGAATGGAGAAGTGTATTAGTGCCGATCTTTAAGAATAAGGGTGACGTGCAGAGTTGCAGCAAATATAGGGGGATAAAGTTGATGAGCCATACAATGAGGCTATGGGAAAGAGTAATGGAAGCTAGGTTAAGGAAGGTAGTGGAAATTTGTGAGCAGCAGTATGGCTTCATGTCCAGAAAGAGCACAACAGATGCAATTTTTGCTCTGAGAATGTTGATGGAGAAGTATAGGGATGGTCAGAGAGAGCTGCACTGTGTGTTTGTAGACTTGGAGAAAGCGTATGACAGGGTGCCAAGAGAAGAGCTGTGGTACTGTATGAGGAAGTCAGGAGTAGCAGAGAAGTATGTCAGAGTGGTGCAGGACATGTATGAGAGGAGCAGGACAGTGGTGAGGTGTGCTGTAGGTCAGACAGAGGAGTTCAGAGTGGAGGTGGGACTGCATCAGGGATCGGCTCTGAGCCCCTTCCTGTAAGATTACAGGGTGAAGAGGTGAAGAAGGTACAGGAGTTTAAGTTCTTGGGGTCAACAGTCCAGAGTAATGGAGAGTGTGGGAAAGAGGTAAAGAAGCGAGTGCAGGCAGGTTGGAATGGGTGGAGAAAGGTGTCAGGAGTTCTGTGTGATGGAAAAATTTCAGCGAGAATCAAGGGGAAGGTGTACAGGACAGTGGTGAGACCAGCCATGCTGTATGGTTTAGAGACAGTATCACTGAGACAGAAACAGGAGTCTGAGCTGGAGGTAGCAGAGCTGAAGATGTTGAGGTTCTTTTTGGGAGTGACACGGTTGGACAGGATTAGGAACGAGAGGGGCAGCTCATGTTGGATGTTCGGGGGACAAAGTTAGAGAGTCCAGGTTAAGATGGTTTGGACATGTCCAGAGGAGGGAGAGTGAGTATATTGGTAGGAGAATGTTGGGCTGCTGCCAGGCAGGAGGTAAAGAGGAAGGCCAAAGAGGAGGAATATGGATGTAATAAATGAGGATATGAAGCTAGTGGGTGTAAGTGTTGAGGATGCAGAAGATAGGGATAGGTGGAGAGAGATGATTCACTGTGGCGACCCCTGAAGGGAAAAGCCGAAAGAAGAAGAAGAATTGCATAGTTTACAAAATTTATATAAGACAAATTAATGTTACATGTTATATATATGTAAAACTATTTGTAAACTATGCAACTGATGATCAATAATTGGTTTATTAAAACGCTCTCACCAGAGACAATCAGGAGAAGAAAAAGATTCAGCTTCATAATGGATGGATAGCTGAGGAAAAAAAAATCACTCTTGTACAAAATAAAACTGTATAAGAGTCAAAGACAAAGTGATTTATTTGCAAATGCATATATAATAATGTTTTACATCATCAACATCACTAGCTAGTGTTCTTACTTCAACCAGAATACATGACCTCATCATGCTTATTTTATCTATACTACATTGGCTCCCAATCAAATTCCTCATTGATTATATAAAATAGTCACCTATAAATCAATTAATGGTCTGCACCACAGAACCTGAGTGAATTTTTGTTTTTTATGTTCCAACACGCCCCTTCAGTAAAATCATCTCTCTCTCTCTCTCTCTCTCTCTCTCTCTCTCTCTCAGTCTCAGTCACAATGAAGGACTATTATTTAAATCAAGTCTGTATAGCATGCCAGGTCTAGTGTCAGGTTTAAATACATTTGTCTAAACTGTTTTTGTTACATAGTTCTAGTCTTTAGTATCAACTAGCAAACACTTTATTCTTATTTAAACCTCCATAAATTACCATTTACAATACTGTTTATAGACAGAAGTATGGTCATGTAGTATGTTGTAAATAATTTCTGTTATCACACCCATTAAGTAATAGATATTTCCTAAATTTGCTTCTACATTTTTGATAATATTTTCAGAAGAATTAAGTACATACATAAGCTTATTAATTAAGCAATTTGTTAAAAACCCCCAAATCAGGCACTATATCGTACTAGAAACCTACTGCTTTCCAAAATCAAGGGTTTTATTATTCAGAATATGATATACATTGAATTTTAACACGTACCTGTAAAAAATCTGAAAGCTGGTGTTTCTTCAGTATCTCCGTTTGAGTTCTTCACTGCTTACACACAAATCCTCAAATCTTATCTGTTCACCTCACCTGTCCTCTTTTAAAGGTGAAATTATGACATGTGTGACTCAGACTAATTTCCATTTTCCTTTAGATTTTACTTAAACAAAACCAAATTCTGACACATCATCCACAGATTTCTGCACAGAAAGGAAGTGAAGAAGTTCATCAGGTTCCTTTAGTGGGGAATAGCCATGTGCTAATATTCAGAAACAACAGTCAGCATGTACAATATTATCATGTCTGATTTAAAAATCATCACTGACTCTTTTTGTTAACTAAGATGCAGCATTTTAGGGCAGTGAGATAAAATCTAACCCATTGGGAAACCAGAGGAAAAATGTAGTGACCTCTTAATCATAATGATTTTAAAATGATGGATCTACAAAGGAGCTACAGGGTATTGTACTCATAAAGGAAGCTCTACATGATGTGTTAAAGGCCATAAACATGTCAGGTCATTTTTACACCTTAGGAGAAGTGCACTGTGTCTATTTGAATACATTTTCTTAGCAAATTAAAACTAGCACTGCTCTGTAGTGTTGGATTGACCTGTACAACAAGCCTTCATGGTGGAATACAAATATAAATATAAAGACTCATTTGTTCCTAGTAAATGAAGGTGTTCCTCAGCTGCATTTTCATTTTTTGGAAGAATGTTTTAGGTTTGTTTGTCTAAAATTTACAAGCAGAGACCATCCATGTTGCATTTGTCTAAAATTATACCAATCTTTTTCTACGGTATGTTAAACACTCAACTTGAGTCCAGGATGCTGGGTTATTCTTACTCAGGCATAAGTACTAACAAAGTTTGCTAAAAGTGTTAATTACACTGGTTAGGTGTATACCAAGAGACAGTCTTTGTCAAGCATAAGATTTTAAAGGTAGTTTGTCCAAGTAGGAGCTAATAATATACACCTTTGTTGTTCAAAGGTTACCAAGAGTAACACTGCCAAGGTGTGCAAATTAGCAGATATGATGTCAGATGCAGTTAATCAGTGACAATCCATGACCAACCAATATGTAACCAGGTTCTACAATACTGAGTCTCATATTACGAAGTTGTGTACAAAACTGCAAATTAAATACTAGATTAAATCCTAATATGAATGAAAAAAAAAAAAAAACTGTACACATTTCTAGATTTCAAGTAGTCAGAGTGCCTGAGCTGGGATTTGGAGTCATTAGTGTGTAGCCTTCAGATGTTGGCATGAAGCATGTGATTAAGAAATTCACAACAACTAACCAACCCAGTAACTACTGAAAAGTCAGACAGATCCAAAACACAACAAAACATTCTGATCTTTGAGTAAGTACGTCATAGCCAATGAAAATTAGACACCACAGAGTCACTGCTATTTTTTTTTTTTTTTTTATAAAAGCAAAGCAGACTGAAAACATTTACATACAAACCTCATCACCTGCTTCCCAAACAAACGACAACTGTTCCATTGTATGTCAAGTCAGGAAATAATTTTGTATTGTGTTACACATTGTTCTACTGCCAACTTGTGGTCAATGTAATTATTGCAGTTAATGTTATTTGTAGTCACAATTTATATGTGAATTGACTTGACTTGAAATTGAATTGACTATGAAACCTTTCTAAATTCTGACCCTTTGCTCTGTTTGTTGATGATATGAGGACAGTTTTGAACTGATGACAAGAATTAGTAATAGCAGACCCTAATAATGTTATTATTGACTTTATGTGTGTAAATAAAGAAAATAGCATTTTATAAGTGCTATATAATGAAAAAAAAAGTACAATAATTGCAGCAAGTATATTTGACTGTTCAAGTAACATATCATTTCTATAACTTTTATATTAAGATTATTCTATAAACTTGTTGTTCCAGTGTTGGACATGCCCTCTGCATCTTCCCTTTATCATCATGTTAAATATGTTAAATATTAATTTTATTTTTCTGTAAAACTATTGTCATTTGAGGCGGTGTGTCAAAAAGGGTGTGTTACAAACTCTCCACAAAAATTCGGTTTTCTTTGCTAGTTGACACTAACGCTCCCTCTACTGGTGTAAAGCTGAAATGTCTAAATAAATAAAATTGAAAAAAGTCGCATATGTTTAGACCATATGTGTCTAAACCGGGCTTAAATGCTAAATCCAGCTCACAGCATCAGGTATTTTGGTATGAAAATAAAGTGAAAAAGCTCATGGTACACTCCAGAATTCACAGCAGACTCATAGTGCAGCCATCTGAAGGCAGTCACCATAAAATACCACAGCTGGTGGTCAGGTTATATGTTCTGCTGGAAGTGGAATGACCAGAAATGAATTTCAGAGCACTTAAGAAGCATCCAAATTGAAATCATGATTGTTTCCCTAAAAGTTAGTTAAATGAGTCACACCAACTTGTGATTTATTATTAAGAAATCTGCACATATCAATAGTATTCTGTAATCTGTAGTATATATATATATATATATATATATATGGAAGTTCCAGTGAGATTGAATAACAGCATGTTAATAATAGGAGAACTTTAGATATTATAAATCCTGATCCAAGTTTCTGTTATAATAAACTCTAGTAGGCATTTAAAAAGTTTCTATTATCCCTTTATTTTCCTATAGACATACCTATTCTATTTTCCAGTGACGGGCCGTGCATTTCACACCTAGGCATTTCATTGGTGTCCTTCCTGAATTAATCCACCTCTATACCATTATTATGACGCCATGGCAATAGATACTAATCAACCGTTAAATAGCAAAGTACAATAGAAATTAGGCTACAGTATTTCACACCTCACAAGGAATAGTACATTTTATTACAGTCCGCCTTGAGAATGCATTTGTAAGGATGTCTTTAAGCTCCGGGGGCCTGCACTATTGATTCTGAAGGCCTTAAGGTAGACTTCTTTCACCCTGGCAACACATGATGTCAGTCACTTGCTGAAATATGATTGGATAAATACTCTTATCATAAATATACAGTACTGGAAGCAGCGCAACCAAAAGGAAAGCTATGAAATGTAGAGAACAGACTATTGGGAATAATTTGATACACATTCATGGAAAATATATTAAATATATTAAAATGCAAGTCAGTGATTCAGAATATTGCTGTTTAGGCCAGCAGAGATGGACCTGCTGACCCTGACAGCCCACCACTGATATTTTCTGAGTCCGTTATTGGTGTTAGTTAAAGGAATATATTAGATATATGAAAACAAAAAGGACTTTTAAAACTTTTTAGGATGTCTTAAAAATGCTGACAGACTGTATCTAAGTGTGACATCCCTGACCTAGACATTACAGATCATCCTTGTTTTTCTTCTGGAAGATGTTTCCATCTGTCTGCACCCTCCAGGTCACTGTGGTGTTCTCCAACATGCCTTTTTCTGCCAGTTTCTGCTTAATCTGAAGATCAGAAGCAAAAATTAATTAGAAAATATTAAAGGAAAATAAATATTTGTTGTTTAGTGCACTTTTAAATTTTTTTACAGATGTCCTGAGACTCACCTGCTCTAAAATAGACGACTGTACAGCAGGATCTAACACACTGCCATCAGACTTCACCTGCAGTCTCACTATCTGCTGTTCTCTCACTGGTAGAACTGTGGAACACACACACACACACACACACACACACACATACACACACACACAGACAATTCCTTGGCATCTTCATTGATCTGATATTAGAATCAATAGCAAGAAAAAAAGAGACTCACTGGTGTGACAGCAGAAATTTTGTATTGTGCCACAGAAATAATCATTGAACACTTTGTTAATATGTGATGCACAGTTCTCATTGCCATAATAATTATCAGGTTCTCCAGGAACCCATGGAAGGTTTGTTGCAGGTGTCCCATCTGACCACTTCCACGTGTCTCTGTAGAGCCCAATCCAGGAATCACCCTGGGTATTCCACAACTGAAACAGGAAGTTGTTATCTGAACTGTTAAGAGCACTGGCCAAGTCTGTGTGATGTGTTCGACAGTAAGCCTGAGCATCAGTCCAGGACAAAGCACTAGAGATGCCGATGAACCTGTCAGCACCACTGAAATTAGCTGTCAAATGACAAAAACATTACACTGTAGTTAGATTAGATTATGAGTATCATGTCTCTGTTTGCAAAGATATTAGCACATGAAAATAAAAAATACAACACAAAATGTGCCACGTTTCACACACAGAATATGGTTAATTTACATTGCCAGTTTATCAGTGACTCACCATTGTAGCATATAAAGGGTTTTAGACGTGTACATGGAATATCTGCCCAGGTTCCAAAACTATTAATTATACCACACGCTTCTTTTCCAGCATTATTATCCGGCTGTCCAGTGTACCAGTTTGTATAAGTGACATTCTTCAGTGGGAGCTCGTTTAATGACCAACGCCAGCTATTGACATCATTGTACAATCCAATCCAGGAATATCCAGTGTAGCCTTTGCTCACTGCTTCTTTGTTTAGTCGTAACCAATCATCATCAGTTACGATCGTTGCCATGTCAGTGTACATCACCCTGCAGTAATTCTGAGCCATTGGCCATGAATATGTTTGCATGATCAGGTGATAACTGTGATGGACGGTTCTTAATCTGGATATGACAACTGGGGTGAGACCTGTGGGTGAGATTTTATCACTTTATCAATTTAATTTAATCCTAATTCAATTTTATGACTTCATTAATCATCCAGAACTAATTGTTTTGGGATCAGCACACAGTTTAGTAAAGATCAATGATATAAATAGGTTTAAAAGTAAAACACAGAATGCATTAATTTGTGTAATATTAACCATCATTTCTATAACTCAACTATACAATAAAAAAATCTCTCACCAGTGAGACACAGCAGAAGAAAAAGATTCAGCTTCATGGTAGAGTCACTGGAGAGAAAAAAGGTACAAAGTTTTAAGTATTAAATACAAAGTGATTCATCTGTACTGCTTCACAAATGGATATTAAACAATTATCTAATCAAGCTTTAGATCATCATTATCAGGTGTCAGGTTAGAGCCAATAGTGTCACATGATCACAAACACCTGAACGCAGTTGATGCAAAATGTATTTAAATCACACCTAAACAGGGGCGGGTCTATATGGTGGCCACCCAAGATAACAACCCCCCAACACCCCCAATGATGAGACTTGTTGAGAATGGTCCAATCACATGAGGCCAAATATATAAAAACAATACTGATTCACTAACAACAAAAGTTTGTGGAGCAGTGTGCGGCACCCCAAGGACAATTTGAAACAAGCCAATCAGAGCTCAGCCCCAAGTCACATGCTTTTCAAAAGTTTATGGACCTACAAACACACTCTTTTGTCCAGATGATTTTATTTCATTATTAAAATATATAATTATGGTTAACGTGTTAAAGTAGCAGTCTTCTCTGACTAACTTTAATGGTCCGGTGCCCCAGCGCCCCCTATTGACCATCTGCCATTGCAGACAATTACTGAGATGCAAGATGGCCCCAAATGGCAATACACACTGAATGTTCTGAAAATGCCTAGCATTAATTTAGTCGTTTACACGTGAAATGACATGGATGCGTTCTCTGCACTTCATTTACAGTTTGAACAATTTTTGGCGATTTTTGAACAAATTGTGTGAGCTTTTATTTTTGTAAGATATTGTGAATAAAAATACTGTATATTGTAATGGTCAATATAGAGTATTTTTAAAACTGCTTAGAATTATTTTATAAACTTCAGTTAGTTTTATGAAAACCATTGAAAAAATAAATACTGGTAATTAAATAAATTTAACTTAATAACTTATACAGGGATGACAAAAAAGGACATTATTACACTTGAATACAACTGATTTTATTTAATTTAAAAACAATAAACAACAGGATTTACTTGGTATACTATAGATTTAGCCGGGGGAGGTCGCTGGTGGCCACCCTGTTTTGAAGTAGTGCCCCAGCATGCCCCCCCTACCCCACTGACAATGCTCTAGACATGCCCCTACACCTAAATAACCCTCCTAGTCTAGTGTCTGCTGTAAGTAGTGCCATAGATGGTATCTGATCCATGACATATTTATTTCACACTTGTATAGTCTGTGTCCAGTCTTTATTTATCTGTTACTCAAAATGAAACACTTACATTTGTCTTAAAACCCTTCATCTTTAAGGAAATTAACTTAACTAATTAAACTTAACTAAATTAATTTCACTAATTAACCCTGAGATTAATAAAAGTTCTTTAAATCTTGAATCTTGAACACTGAAAAAAAAGAAACGATTAGAACTCATCTGTCCACGTCTTAATTTATGTGATGTTTACTATCAAGCAGCACACACTGATAATCATCTAACCCTGTATTATGTTGTTTTCAGTACATAGAGTTATGTTGTTTTTAAAGAGGACCAAACAAAGCACCATGTAACACTGCAGCACAATTATTCTTATTTAAACCTCCATAAAAGACCATTCACAATACTGCTTAATGATAGAAGGACGATCAGGTAGTATGTTATACACAGTGTTGTATAAAGTACCCAAAAGCCACACCTGAGTAAAAGTACAGGTGTTTTGTTAGAAAATGACTCCAGTAAAAGATAAAGTCAATCATTATAATTCTACTTGATTAAAAGCCTTAAAGTATCTGAAATAAACTGTACTTAAGTATCAAAAGTAGTATTTTCATGAATGTATTCAAGTATGGAAAGTAAAAGTAGAAGTAAATTAATAAAAAAGCAAGACTGTGATAATTTGGAGAATTATGAATTTTATTCTGTATTGCTTTCTTTCTTAAACTTCTCAATAAGTGCAGCACCAAAAAAACAAGACTTGCATGAAAGAAAGAGAAGAGGCCTTTAGAACTGTATTGTAATGAAGTGTACAGTATCAGTGTTTCCATACATGTGCACTTGTAACTAAGGCCATGTCCACTCGAACCCGGGGATTTTTAAGAAGGGAGATTTCTGTGTTTTGACCTTTCGTCCACATGCTAATGCAGTTTGAGGTCATTGAAAACGGAGCTTTTGGAAAACTCCTTCCAAAGAGCAGATTTTCCAAAACTCACCGTTTTCAGTGGTGTTGTGTGCAAGGGTTACGGAGATTCTGATGAATTGACATCATTCTGTGAGCATTGTTGTTAAACTACCAGAACCGGTAATAAAGTTTTGTCTAGGCTTCTGATTGGCTAGGCTCCTGACAGCACTTAACAGGGCGTTTTGATGTGGACAAAGATATTTTTACCACATAGGTCGTGTGGACAGAATTAAAAAAAAAACGAAGTAGAAAAATACCCAGCTACGTGTGGACGTAAATTCATCACTAACCACAAACTTGGATGCAAATTTGGACACAGGTTTTTTTGTAGTAAGTAACGGAAATGCCGAACAGAAAATGTATCGGAGTAAAAGTATAGAATTTGTTCAAAAAAGTAGTGAAGTAAAAGTTGACAGAAATATAAAAACTCAAGTAAAGTACAAAAACTCTCAAAAAATACTTAAGTACTGTAATGAAGTAATTTTACTTTGTTACATTACACCACTGGTTATAAATAATGTTAATGTTATCACACTCGTTAAGACAGACTTCAGAAAATCTGGTAATTTAAGATATTTCCCAATAAAAAATTTGCTTCTAGATTTCTGATAATATTTTTGGATCAATTAATAAATATATTAATTAAGCAATTTGTGGAAAAGCAGAACAGCAGGAATTCTACATTACTAGAAACCCACAGCTTTTGAAAAATGTATTAGTTTTGCATGGTGTTACTTTAATTAATCCATATTAACCATATAAGATTTATTTAATATTAATTCGATATATATCTAAAATTACTTTCTCAAATTACTCAACTTTTATTCATTAATTATCATTATATTTTAATAAATATGCTACTTTTACTTGCTTATAATTGGTGTATTTTACCAAACGTTGACAAAGTTTGACATTTTATGGTTAATTTGTAGTCATTTCTAAGGATATGGAGAAGCACTGAGCATTAAAACATACCTGTAATATGACAATATGAAGGATGGTGTTTCTTCAGTAGTTCCTTTTTGGAGCTTCACTGCTTACAAACAACTCCGTCATCTGCCACTTTACTTCACCTGTTCCATGGTGTCACACGTGATGCAGAATGATTTCCATCTTACTTTAACTTTCATATAGACACTAGACTCCTTAAATAAACAAAACCAAATTCTGACCCCTCTTCCTCAGATTTCAGCACAGAAAGGAAGTGAAGGAGTTCATCAAGATTCAAGATTCAAGAAGCTTTATTGTCATGTCAACCACATATATCTGACGCAGTTCAGAGTGAAATGAAACAACGTTTCTCCAGGACCTGCTGCTACAGAAACATACAACATGCAGATCAAATACAAAAAACAACACAGAGCTAGGACCAAGATTTTTGTCTTAGCCACATAAAGTGCAAAGTGTGCAACTAGGTGCAAACAGTGCAAAGACAAGACAGTGCAAAAACAGTAGGTACAAAAAGAAAAAGGCAACACAAAGACAAGACACTTAGCGCTGAAAGAACAAGAACGTGTAGTGAAATGTAAAAAAATGAAATGGAATAAAAATGAAATGATGTACAGAGGTTGAGGAAGTGCAAATAGAAATAGGCATAAACATAAATATAAACATAGCAGTGTAATGAAATAATAACAGGGTTTGAGGTACTGAAATAAATAGTGAACAATAAGTTATGTGTGTGTGTCCACACAGGTGAAAGAGAGAGAGAGTGTGTGTGTGTGTGTGCGTGTGTGTGTGTGTGTGTATGTGTGTGTGTGTGAGTATGTGAGAGAGAGAGAGAGAGAGTTTTTTGTGCAATTCAGTCCTGGAGCCTGATCAGGTTCCTTCAGTGTGGAATAGTCATGTGCCAATAATCAGATCCAACAATGAACATGTACAATATTATCATGGCTGCTTTATAAAATCATCACTGCCTCTTGTTAACTAGGAGGCAGCAGTTTTGGGCAGTGAGATAAAATCTAACCCATTGGGAAACCAGAGGAAAAATGTAGAGGAATTTTAATCATAATGATTTCAAAATGATGGATCTACGAAGGAGCTACAGAGTATTGTACTCATAAAGGAAGATCTACATGATGTGTTAAAGGCCAGAAAAAGGTCAGGTCAGGATTCTTACACCTTACATTAGATGAAGTGCACTGTGTCTATTTGAATACATTTTCTAAGCAAATTAAAATTAGCACAGCTCTCCAGTGGTGGATTGACCTGTACAATAAGCCTTCATGGTGGAATAGAAATGTAAATATAAAGACTCGTTTTTTTTCTTAGGAAAAGAAGGTGTTTCTCTGGTGTTTTTTTTGTTTGTTTTGTCTAAAACAGCAAGCGGAGTCCATCCATGTTGTATTTCTATAAAATGATACCAACAAGCTTTTGCTAAGGTATGTTAAACACTCAACTTGGCAACATTCAGCTTGTTCAATGTGCTCAGTGCAGGATGTTGGGTTATTCTTCCTCCTGCATTAGTACTACCTTTATCCGTGAAAATAACGCTGGTTAACTGTATACCAAGAACCTGCTCCCAGGTTATCTTGGTGTTTTTGTCAAGTGTAGGTTTTTAAAGGTAATTTTTCCAAGTAGGAGCTAATGATATACAGCTTTGTCGTTCACTGGTCACCAAGAGTATCACTGTAGAGGGTATGCAAATTCATGATGTTAAGGCCAGAGAGCAAACATGCAAACTAAACCAACCCATGTGCTAGTCATCACCAGGTTCTACGATACTGAGTCTCATATTACAAAGTTGTGGACAAAACTGTAAATTCAATACTAGATTAAATCCTAATGTCACTAAAACTGTATACATTTCCAGTAGTCAGAGTGCCTGAGCTGGGATTTGGAGTCATTAATGCCTTCAGATGTTGGCATGAAGCAGGAGATTAAATGATTCATACCAACTAACCAAAACAGTAACTATTCAAAAGTCAGTCAGATCCAAAACACAACAAAACATTCTGACCTTTGAGTAAGTACATGCAAACCTCATCACCTGCTTCCCAAACAGATGACCGCTGTTATATAATTTCCATTGCATGTCAAGTCAGGAAGTAATTCTGTTTTGTGTTACAGATTGTTCTCCTGTTTATCTTGTGTTCAGTGTAATTAATGTTATTTGTAGTGTCACAATTTATATGTGAATTCACTTGACTCTTGACTTGACTGATTTATATGAAACCTTTCTAAATTCTGACCCTTTGCTCTGTTTGCTGATGATATGAGAACAGTTTTGAACTGATGTGATGATGAATATAAAAATGCTGTATATTGAATTAATAATAGCAGGCCATAATTCTATTATGACTACAAAGTAGTAACAGCTGATTTTTATTAGACTTATGTATATTATAATGTGTGTAGAAAAAGAAAATTGCATTTTTAAAAAGAAAGAAATACATTGATTTTAGCAAGAATGTTTGACTGTTTAAGTCCCATGTCATTGGTTAGAAAGTTCTATCACATTTTATAACTTTTATATTAAGATTATTCTAGAAACGTTCTGTTCCAGTACTGGACTTGCCCTCTGCATCTTTTCCTCATCATCATATTGAGTGGCCACTTACAGTAAACACTTCAATGTGTTAAATATTAAATATGTTTTATAAAACTATTGTCATTTGAAGCGGTGAAGTTAAAAAGGGTGTGTTACAACCTGCCCACTAAAATTCTGTTTACTTTGCTAGGTGATGCTAACGCTCCCCCTACTGGTGTAAAGCTGAAATGTTTGTCTGTTAAATAATAATAAAAAAAAAACATTTAGACCATATGTGTCAAACACTAGGCTTAAAGGCTAAATGCAGCTCACAGCATCAGGTATTTTGGAATGAAAAGAAAGTGAAACACTCACACTCCAGCCCATAATACACTCCAGAATTCACAGCAGATCCAGAATGAAGCCATCTGAAGGCAGTCATTATAAAATACCACAGCTGGTGGTCAGGTTATATGTTCTGCTGGCAGTTCACAGATCACAGTGGAATCAGGTTCTCCAGGAGCCTATGGTAGGATTGTAACGACTGACCCATCTGACCACTTCCCATCTGACCACTTTGTAGAGCCCAATCCAGGAATCACCCTGGATATTCCTCAGCTGAAACAGGAAGTTGTTATCTGAGCTGTTAAGAGCACTGGCCAAGTCTGTGTGATGTGTTCGGCAGTAAGCCTGAGCATCAGTCCAGGACAAATAAGGACTAGAGATGCAAAAGAACTTAGCTGAAACACTGAAATTAGCTGTCAAATGGCAAAAACATTACACTGTAGTTAGATTAGATTATGAGTATCATGTCTCTTTTTGCAAAGATATTAGGATTTGAAAATAAAAAATACAAAACAAAATGTGCCACGTTTCACACACAGAGTATGGTTAATTTACATTGCCAGTTTATCAGTGACTCACCATTGTAGTGTGGCAGGAGGGGCAACTGCCCCTATGGTTAATTGTTTGGTGTTTTAGCCAATTAGCGGCGTTCGGTAGCATATAAAAAAAAACATAAGCATGCATGCCACCTGGGATACGTCATTTGTACTAGATGTTGCGTCGTTGACACGCTGTTGTCGCAGGAACCGTTTGTGGAATTTTACACTATTATAGAAGGCAGAACCAAGGCAGAGAGAATTTTGGATCGAATGGTTGAGGGAGATTCAGATCTGGAACTGTCAGATGAGGAAAATGCTGAGGATGAGGTTGCTCCTGCTGAAGAAGAGATAGAAAGCTCAGAAGAAGAGGCAGGAGGCTCATCAGATGAGCTGACAGACACAGATGAACAGGAAAACCGTCGTCCTCTGTGGGCCAAGACCAGCATGTATGATAGATAGATAGAATAAGATAAGATAAGATAAGATAAGATAAGATAAGATAAGATAAGATAAGATAAGATAAGATAAGATAAGATAAGACACAGTGTTCATTACCTCAATGATTGTTTGTGGGTTTTTTCCTCCCCATCATAGATTCAAACCTGTGCTGCCCAGGCCTCCTGACTGTCAAGAGGACCCCACCATTCGTAGAAACTGGAGTCCTATTCAGTACTTTTCACAGTACATTGACAACAAAGTCTTTGAAGACTTGGCAACATTTACAAATCAGAGAGAGCTACAGACAAAGGGTATCTCGTTCAACACCACCGCTGAAGAAATGAGGATCTTCTTTGGGATTTCGATCCACATGGCCTGCCTTGGCTTTCCCAGAATCAAAATGTTTTGGGCCAGCAAAACCAAAGTGCCAATAATAAGCCAGAAAATGACAAGGAACAGGTTGTTCAAGTTAAGAAACTCACTGAAAATTGTCAATGACCTGGATGTAACAGAGGAAACAAAGAAGAAAGACATTCTTTGGAGAGTCAGGCCACTTCTGGACAGAGTAAGGCGAGGCTGCCTTGGCCTCCGGAAACCAGGAAGAATCTGCATTGATGAGCAGATGATCCCTTTTACGGGCCGCTGTCCCATCAGGCAGTTTGTTCCAGGCAAGCCATACCCTACTGGTTTAAAGGTTTTTGTACTTGCTTCTCCAGATGGTCTGATGCTGGACTTTGAAGTTTATCAAGGGAAGGATACATTTTCTGATCGAAGGATGGGAATTGGGGCAGCAGCAGTCCTACGCATGGTTGAAACTATTCGCAAAGGAAGTCACCTGTACTTCGACCGCTACTTCACATCAGTTAACCTCATGGATAAATTGCTGGCCAACGGCCTTCCAGCAACTGGAACCATAACAAAAAACCGTCTCCCAAAGACGTGCCGGTTGCCTGATGACAAACAACTGAAAAGAGAAGGGAGGGGAGCGTCAGTGATGGTAGTCAGGAGAAGTCCTGAGTTGGCCATCACAAAATGGTATGACAACAAGCCTGTGCTGATGGTTTCTACTGCACATGGAAAAGATCCTGAAGATGTCTGCACCAGATGGTCGAATAAAGACAAAGTCCAGGTCCAAGTGAGAAGACCCGCAGTCATTAGAGAGTACAATGTCAACATGGGTGGTGTGGACCTCTGTGACCGCATGCTGAGCTTCTATCTCATGGCAAGCAGAACCAAGAAATGAACTATGTGTGTGATTACTCATTTCTTTGATGTTGCCATCACAAATTCCTGGATCCAGTACAAGTCTGACAGCATAGCGCTTAAACGATCAGCAAAAAACACTGAACAGTTCTTGGACTTCAAACTGCATTTGGCAAATGAGCTGATGAACCTATGAACCTGATAGGTGATGAGCTACCTAGAACCTGAGGACACTGACAAAAGAGTAGATGACAGTGAGGAGAGCGAAGAAGAGTATGAGCCACCCTTTAAAAAGAGGATTCCACAACCAGAAGCATCGTTAAGAAAATGACACATGCCAGAGATGGTAGACTGCAACCATGCAGAGAGGTGCCGAAACCAAGGTTGCATGGGCAAAACATATATGAGATGCATCAGTTGCAAGATGTTCCTCTGCATAACAAAGAAGAGAAACTGTTTCCTGGAGTACCATCGCTAAGAATTAAAGAAGAAAGAGGAAGAGTAGGAGGAAAACAATAAAGAGGAGGAGGAGCTAACAGATTCGAACTTGAGCTACCCAGGCCCTCCTGACTGTTGAGAGTTTAATTTATGTTCAGTTTAATTTAAAAAGTTTTATTAGAAAATGGATTGGCTTTCTTCTTTTCTTTCAGCCTATTTTGATTCCAAAGTTTCGCTGTTATTGTTGCTGTTATTTTTTACAGTAAAATCGTCCTGTTGTGTACTACAGTGGACAGGCTGTAAAATCAGAAATAAAAATATTTTTAAAAAATTCTAAATTGTGAGTTGTTCTTTTAGCTCCAAAGAGGCAGGAAATCACAAAAAAAGTTGAATTGAAAGATACTTTTTTTCCTTGATAAGGTAGATTATATGGTAATATGCACACACGTTTAGGAGTAAACTGATCATGCAGAACACGTTTGTTATACTTTACCATTTCAATCATGCTCTTGTTGGCATCATATTCGGGTAAGGAACACACCAATCATCTGCATTCCCTAAAAACAATGGTTTTCATAAGGTTTTAAACAGTAGTAGCTTCACTTATTCTGTATGAGTAGACTACAAATATTTTAGTTATGAGTGAGAAAGCAAATACATTTAACAAAGTATTCATACACACATATTCACATATTCACATATTCACATATTCATACACACATATTCACATATTCACATATTCACATATTCACATATTCATACACACATATTCACATATTCATACACACATATTCACATATTCACATATTCACATATTCATACACACATATTCACATATTCACATATTCACATATTCACATATTCATACACACATATTCACATATTCACATATTCATACACACATATTCACATATTCACATATTCACATATTCATACACACATATTCACATATTCATACACACATATTCACATATTCATACACACATATTCACATATTCATACACACATATTCACATATTCACATATTCATACACACATATTCACATATTCATACACACATATTCACATATTCATACACACATATTCACATATTCATACACACATATTCACATATTCACATATTCATACACACATATTCACATATTCACATATTCATACACACATATTCACATATTCACATATTCATACACACATATTCACATATTCATACACACATATTCACATATTCACATATTCATACACACATATTCACATATTCACATATTCATACACACATATTCACATATTCACATATTCATACACACATATTCACATATTCACATATTCATACACACATATTCACATATTCACATATTCATACACACATATTCACATATTCACATATTCACATATTCATACACACATATTCACATATTCACATATTCACATATTCATACACACATATTCACATATTCACATATTCATACACACATATTCACATATTCACATATTCACATATTCATACACACATATTCACATATTCACATATTCACATATTCATACACACATATTCACATATTCACATATTCACATATTCATACACACATATTCACATATTCACATATTCATACACACATATTCACATATTCACATATTCATACACACATATTCACATATTCACATATTCACATATTCATACACACATATTCACATATTCACATATTCATACACACATATTCACATATTCATACACACATATTCACATATTCATACACACATATTCACATATTCATACACTCATACCTAGATACAATATACACAGATATTCCAACTACAAGAAACATCTGACGTCTGTGATTGCCAACAAGGGTTTTACCACCAAGTATTAAGTCATGTTTTGCAAAGCGGTCAAATACTTGGGTGATTCTCACGAAACCACTGAAACACCACGGCACTAATGATTTTGAATATAAAATGTGTAATTTAGTGATATAAAAAAGCGTCAGAATAAAGACAGTACTGTTCTCCACCTTGCACAATGTGGGATTTCAACATAAGAATGAATTATTTTTCTATTTTACTGCATTTTCTGCTTAAATTCTCATTACCACAACGCTTCTGGCTGTGTCTGAATGTGTTATGTTTTAATTTAAACAAATTAACATAAAAAAAATTTGAAAAAAAATAAATGGATGTTTTACTAGATTATTCTAGATGACAGAAAAATTATTTACTAAATATTCATGTATAATAATAATGAAAAAAAGTAGGAAAATGATGTGTCCATGCCTGATGTTCTCATCCTCCGCAACACTTTTTGACGACTGTTTAAACACAAATGCAAATAAAGTTTGATTATGAGTGATGGAGCACATGGGACAGTTACCATGGTGACCAGGTAATAATGTTAACACCACTTTTTGATTATCATTACCCAAACAGGAAGTTTTCTACATTTCAAAAATTTTTAGAGTTACAATTTTTTGTTGAAAATGTACTTTATTGAGGTGTAATTGTATGCACTGAGAAAAAATTTGTAAAGCCATCACCTCATCCTCCGCAACACCATTGTCATACACCATAACCGTTAAAGGCCAGTTGTTTTAAAGAGAACTTATATAACAGGAATGAGAATTTAAGCATATTGTGTATGACTTTTAAATGTCTCTTATGAATTTAATAGTAATTTCAAATTTCCTAAATGTTGATATTTTGCTTTATGACTTGTTTCATTGTAGACAGTCAGCAAGTGAGAAAAAAAAGCTTTAGCAAAGGCCAGGGTGACGAAGTTCAGGGAAAAATTCTACAGAAACCCAGAACTGCTGGAGGAGTACAGAAGGAAGGAAAGAGAGAGGTTAGGTTTGGAGATTTTACAGCAGGGGTAATTAGCAAAAAACACCCTACACACAGAGTAAGCATCAAGTCTATGTTATATGATGATGTATACATAAAATGTTTTCCCCCATGTTATGAGACTAATTTAATGTAATGCTTTCTTTCTGCTTCCAGGAATCAAAAACGAAAACAAACTGGTAAAATAAAGAAAACTGACTAAGAAGAGCTGACTAAGAAGCAACATGAAAAGAAAAAAAAACAGGGGTCGGTTATTTTTTAGTGCCGTGGTAAAGTGGTTCATGTTTTTAGGTAAAGGTTGAAATGTTGTCCTGTTTATTCCTGCTTTAATGTTTTTCTTATTTTTTTTTTTTTTTTTGGTTTTTGTATTTTTGAAGCACTACACAATAAAACTGTTTTGAACTTGAACACATGATTGTGTAAATATTATCTGTTTCTTTCTGCATTATAGTAAACAAGTCTCAGTATAAATCTCAGACTAGTATACTTATTATCATTACTGAAATAATTAACCTCGTTACCGAAACCTATATATCAATTCCGAAACTCATGTTTATTAGATGTTAATTTAATTAATAGAAATATAGTACTTTGATTTTAAATGCATGTGCAGAATCTTAAAATGATGTTCTTTCAAAATGATGTCATTTTGAAAAAATCTCAGGTTTCTTCGAAATATTAAAAAAAATGGTTGTAAATTGTGGACGGTGTTGCGGTAATGAGAGAAATCAGTCAAAATTTAAAAAACTGTTAAATTAAAAATAAATATTATTTCAGAACTTCAAGTAACTGTGCATAACTATTAATAATCCATTTTTAAAACTGTGAAAATGTATTTGCTTTTCTGATAGTGTTGATGTTTTCAGACTGTTGCAGTAATGAGATTTTTTAGGACTTATTTTGGAAATTATGTTCAAAAAAGGTGTTAAATGGTAAGTAAAAGTTTTTAAATTAATGTTCACAAATACTCCAGACTTTGTTGCTAATGTCTGAAAAAAAAAGTTAATTTAACTTTATGTTTGAAATTTTTAAAACCAAGATTTTGTGAGAATCACCCACTTATTTCACTCAGTAAAATGCAAATCAATGTATAACTTTTTTGAAATTAGTTGTTATTCTGTCTCACACTGTTCAGATAAACCTACCATCAAAATTACAGACTGATCATTTCTTTGTCAGTGGGCAAACGTACAAAATCAGCAGATCCCATTTTGTAGGAAGGATCACTACTTTTGTAAACTCCCAGTTGGTCATCCTGAGAAAGGGGTGTCAGTGCTGATTTACATGCATATAGTGAAATCCTCTGCCTAGGTGTCAGTGGGATAAGGGGATGGGAACAAAAAAATGAATAGATTCATACAGAGGCGGACAGTAGTGAAGTAAATTTACTGGATTATTACACTTAAGTATAATTTCTGGGGCTCTCCGCTTTACTCCAGTATAATGTTGGGGGGGAACTCCTGACTTTTACTTCACTACATCTGATATTTTTTTATCCAAGTTGCCAAGTACTCTTTACTTATTTTTTCTAAAAAAAAAAAAAGTGTGGAAAGCCTTAGTAGGCTGTTTATTTATTTATTTAGTTGGCTATTTTGTTGCTGTTTCCTTCCTAAAACGTGATTAGATCATCTATAGGTGGCACTGAGACAGCCAGTCAACAATCAACTTCAGTTCTTCCCAACATTTTGGATGCGATTCGTCACTTTAATTCTTAAGTTAGTGCTTCTGTATTTTAACTTAAGTAAACATCTGTCAGTCGAACTTTCACTTGTATCCAAGTAACATTTGATGAGCCGTATCTGTACTTTGTCTTAAGTATTGAAGCTGTGTACTTCGTCCGCCTCTGGATTTATAAATAAAAAATATTTTTTTGATGCCACTGACCTTTACACTGAAGCAGTGCACAAGCCACTTCAAATCATGCCCTGTTAATGGCTTGTGCAGACGTCTGGACAGTACTGATGTCTTCCCTCACGAGATAATCTTCTGCGAACTGCAAAATGTCATTTTAATTCATAATAGTAATTTCAGTTACTTATAGACGCCTATACCATTAGTATAAAAATGTTTACCATCAACACTAAAATGCCACAGCTGCTGGAATCATGCTGCTTGTTGTGTTGCATTGTCTGTACTGTCCATTTTGCTCCCTGGTCTCCATAGCCTGTCATTCTCAAGTAATTCCTGATTATTGTTGTTTTTTTTTTTTAAATGAAAAGAAGAACACAGACCAGTAATAATGCTTCAGTTCTCTTAACATTAAAAGCTTCAAACATTGCTCTGTGAAATTGAAAAGGTCAGCTTAAACTCTAACTATGTGTTTTTAAATGTGAAAGTGTACTACAGACACTCTTACCTCCAGTTTCGAAGCAATTTACGTTCACAGGCACCTTCATTTGCCAATGGCTCAATCAACACCAAGGCCTTTTCAGAAATGTTGACAGTCTAGAAATGTTTAATTCATTCATGTTATTCTTGCATCACATTCTAACATTTCTACATATTTAGCAGATTTATCCACAGTGTCTATGATCTCTGCTGCATCAGAGGTCAACTGAAATATCTATATTCAAGATACATGCAAATAATGTCACTGATAAATAATATTGGACTGTAAAATAAGCAAAAAAAAGGTAACCAAACCACTAAAATCCAGTGAGCCCCAACGTTTACAGAACACATCCATACTTGTTCCACTGGAAACTTCATCTGAGGAATTGGTTTAATACCAGGTTATTGTTAATTATTGCTGTTAATATTCAATACTGATAGATAATAAAAATAATGATATTTAAATAACCTTTCTGAGTATCTGGAATTGTCCAGAAAACAATGAAGTTGCAACAACAGCACTGAGATGGTGAACAGGTTTCTGTGTTTAAAAAAATGTACATTTATAATGCTGGATTATAAGAAACATCTTTCCCACTTGCCTGCAGCCTTTCAGTGAGCATGTGCAGGTATGCATCAATAACCTGCGATGTAAAAAATAAATTTAACAAACAATTTTAGATTTAGATTTCTTATAATACATTTTCATCACTGACATTTAGTCTCTTACATCACCAACCAGCCACTCGGTCCCATACAGCGTACGGAAATCGTGAATCATGAATCATACAGTTTGTAAGGTCCAACAACTGCTTCCACCCGGCCGTCATCTTCTGCATCCCACAGCATTCCAACTGGAAACACAACATAAATGTTAAAACAGATTTTTTACTATTACTGTTACTGTTCTACCAAAAGTACATGGACACCTGAACACCATACTTACTTTTGCTTGTTTAATTTTTCCTTTTAAACTCAGTATAATGAATACAGAGTTTATCTAACAAAATTGGATGCACACAGGTCCCTAGAATGTCTTTGCATGCTACATAATTAAGATTCCTCTTCAATACAATGATGACACCTGGCCAAATCCATTCACTTGAAGAGGCATCCACATACTTCTGTGTGTTGTAAAGTTATCCCCTGTCTCTCTGCATAGCCATGTGTAGTGTTATAACACCATACATATCTTGTTATAACAAGAAAGGGATTTACAAAGAAAACAGCTTAAATAATTGACATTATGATTTTTAATTTTAAAGCTAAAAGTTCTTAAAAGGTACAGTGACATACCCACTTATGTTATAAAGAGATACATTTGTTTAAAGATAACACGCTGCACGCCAATGTCAGCTAATTTCTTCATTATGCTGAAAAGCCAGTGTGTACATGCAAATATTTACAAGTATACAGGTCAAAACATGCATAAAAAGGTTTAAAAACACATTGCACACCATTAACCAGTCCTTCGTGAAGATTCTCCACAGTAAGGTTGCATAGATTTATGGGCGTGGAAACACAGTCTGAGATTTTGTTGTTGCGCATGCCCAAAACCGGAAAGTAGCATTTCTCGATAGGTAGCGCAACTCGACAGAACACCGGGTTCGGATTTTCCTGTTCCAGTTCCCTACGGAAAGCTTCCTTTTAACATATTCGATGATTGGTTTCCCAGGAAGGCCTGTAATTTTACTCTAGTCCCCTCTGGTCAGCCGTGCTGTTCTGTTTCCAATATGGGGATTCAGCTAACTGTTTAGTTTATTTTTGTATATTTTTTTCTTTATTTTTGTTCTTTCTGTTTTGGTTGAACATATTTTGATTTATTGAATTGTTTTCAAACCTTTTTGTTTATTTTTCTTTTGCATTTTTGTTTTATGTTTGGATTGTTGTGGATGGTTTGAGTGGGTTTAATGGGTTGTACTTTTATGTTTATCATTGTTGTTTTTTTGTATTTGTTGTACATTTGGTTAGCTGAGTCTGACAGACCCAGCTAAAGGTGACTTCATTGCTCTGTCTGTTGACGTGTATCTTCTTTGTCTTAGCAGGGCCTGGGCACTTGTAGTAGAGGACTGGTCCATCCTTGGTGGTGGTGTTTTCCTCACCGTGTGTTGTCATCTTCACGTGTGTGTGTGTGTGTGTGTGTGTGCAAGGAAGGTATGTTTGCAGAGAGGTTAGTCTAACCCTCTGCCTCTGTTGTGGGCTACAGTTCCCTGCTTTGACCTTTGTTGACCCTTTGTGGTCTACTGATGAAGAAATGAATGCAATCGTATTTATTTAATACTGTTTTAATAAAGAATTGTCAATAAACAAATTATTGTTGAATTATGTCTCTGATCAATATCAGTGATTCAAACCTGTGCATGGTTAATTCCTTGGGTGAAATTCCTATTTGGATTCGGATAGCGTGAAGTTGTTTCTTTGATAACTCTGTTAGCATAGCTTTTGTCAACCTCTTTTCCTTACCCCTCGCTCATGCCACAGTAGCATATAAGGGGTCCTAGACCTGTACATATTGTATCTGCCCAGGTCCTATATGCATAAATTATACCTTGCTTTTTTTGCAGCTTAATTATCCGGCTGTCCAGTGTACCAGTTTGTATAAGTGACAGTCTTCAGTGGGAGCTCGTTTAATGACCAGTGCCAGCTATTAACATCATTGTACAATCCAATCCAGGAATATCCTGTGTAGCCTTTGCTTATTGCTTCTTTGTTTAGTCGTAACCAATCACAATCAAACGATTGTTGCTATATCAGTGTACATCACCCTGTAGTAATTCTGAGCCATTGGTCATGTATATGTTTCTTTGATCAGGTGATAATTGTGATGGATGGTTTTAAATCTGGATATGACAACTGGGGTGAGACCTGTGGGTGAGATTTTATCACTTTATCAATTTAATTTCATTCTAAATACATGTTATGATTTCATTAATCATCCAGAACTAATTGTTTTGGGATCAGTTTAGTACCTTCTTCCACATGTTTTCAGTGTCCCCCACATGGCATGTTCCACCTGAGCTGTGGATCTCTGCAGTTCCTCCATGGGCCACTTGGCTGCTTCTCTGATTAATGCTCCTTTTGCCTGGCCTGTCAGTTTAGGTGGACGGCCATGTCTTGGTAGATTTGGGATATTTTTTATAGCCTAACCCTTCTTTAAACTTCTCCACAACTTTATTCCTGACCAGTATGGTGTGTTCCTTGGGCTTTATGATGCTGTTTCTTCACTAATGTTCTCTAACTACTCTTGCTACTAGATTTACTAATTAGAAGATTTACCACTAGATTTACTCATTTAGTTACTTCTGGGCATTAGGGGCAACTTAGGGGCATCAGAGTAAAGGGGGCTAAGTACAAATGCATGCCACATTTTTCAGATATTTATTTGTAAAAAAAAAAAAAAAACTGAAAACCATTTATCATTTTTCTTTCACTTCAGAATTATGTGGCACTTTGTGTTGGTCTATCACATAAAATCCCAATAAAATACATTAATGTTGTTGTAACATGTGGAAGAACTCAAAGGGGGTATGAATACTTTTGCAAGGCACTGTAAATAGGCATAGAGGTAAAACACACTAAGTAGTGTAATACTAGAGATCATTTTATAAACTATACAATAAAAAATTCTCTCACCAGTGAGACACAGCAGAAGAAAAAGTTTGGGCATCATCGTAGACGAGTCACTGGAGAAAACAGGTTCAGTCTTAAGTATTAAATACAAAGTGGTTTATCTGTACTGCTTTACAAATGGTTATTAATAGATTATTTAATCAAGCTTTAGATCATTATCAGGTGTCAGGTTAGAGCCAATAGTGTCACATGATCACAAACACCTGAACGCAATTGATGAAAAATGTATTTAAATCACACCTAAATAACCCTCCTAGTCTAGTGTCTGCTGTAAGCAGTGTCGTAGTTGATTATCTGATCCATGACATATTTATTTCACACTTGTCTAGACTGTGTTCAGTTACATAGCTCTAGTTTTAATCTGTCACTCGAAATGAAACACTTACATTTGTCTTAAAATCCTTCATCATTAAGGAAATCAGTACAACTCTCAAAAAATGATTAGAACTCATCTCTCCACGTCTTAATTTAAGAGATGTTTGCTATCAAGCAGCACACACTGATAATCATCTAACTCTGTATTATGATGTTTTCAGTACATGAAAATATCAGATTAGAGTTTTATGGTTTTTAAAGAAGACCAAACAAAGCACCATGTAACACTGCAGCACAATTATTCTTATTTAAACCTCCATAAAAGACCATTCACAATACTGCTTAATGATAAAAGTATAGTCATGTAGTATGTTATAAATAATGTTAATGTCATCACACTCGTTAAGACAGACTTCAGACAATGAAAATCTGGTCATTTAAGATATTTTCATTTAATGAAGTTGCTTCTAGATTTTTGATAATCTTTTTGGATCAATTAATAAATATATTAATGAAGCAATTTGTGGAAAAGCAGACCAGCAGGAATTCTACATTACTAAAAACCCAAAATGTATTAGTTTTGCATGGTGTTACTTTACATGGTGTCCTAGCTCTGTGGTGTTGTTTTTATGTTGAACTTCATTTCACTATGTACTGCGTCAGATATATGTGGTTGAAATGACAATAAAGCTTCTTGAATCTTGAATCTTAATTATATATATAATTACTTTCTTAAATTACTCCACTTTTATTCATTAATTAGTCGTGCTTGCTATGCAAAGCATCACTATTACTATTCCTCATACTTCTTCTTCTTCCGTACAAATTTTGTCCGCTAACTAGTCCCGCACCGTTTGTCATAAACCCACGAATGAGGTGTCAAATCGTGCGGCTTGGTCGGGAAAGATGTGCTGTGACTTTTATAAGCGATCGGAATTCCGGTATTCCCGGTACTCAAAGTGGAATTTTTTCCCATAGACTACCATTAAAAATTTTGGAGGGTGCCAAAAGTATTGACGTCACAAAAGCATTGGCACCCTATGTCTAATGTTAATGTCAAGGCTAATGCTATCGTTAATTCTAATGCTGATGCTAATGCTAACGTTAATGCTAATGTTGATGCTAATGCTAACGGTAATGTTAATGCTAATGCTAAAGCTAATGCTAATGTTGACGCTAATGCTAACCTTAATGCTAATGCACATGTGACATATCAAAACACTCAGCACAATGTGGGGAAATGCGTCACTTACGAGTTTTAACATGGCAAGCACCACTCACATTTTCTTCAGGAAATGTACATGTCTAGTTATCATTATATTTTAAGAAATATGCTACTTTTTACTGACTTATCGGTGTATTATACCAAACTTCGACATTTTACATAAATGGTTAATATGTAGTCATTTCTATAGATATGGAGAAGCACTGAGCATTAAAACATACATAACATACATGTCATCTGCCAGTTTATTTCACCTGTTCCATGGCATCACACGTGATGCAGAATGGTTTCCATCTTACTGTAACTTTCACACAGACACCACCTTATATAAACAAAACCAAATTCTGACCCGTCTTCCTCAGATTTCTGCACAGAAAGTGAAAGTGTTCATCAAGTTCCTTTTGTGTAGAATAGCCATGTGTCCAACATTCAGCATGTACAGTATTATCATATCTGCTTTATAAAATCATCACTGCCTCTTCTTGGTAAATAGGAGTCAGCATTTTTGGGCACTGAGATAAAATCTAACAAATTGGGAAACCAGAGAAAAATGTAGAGGCATCTTAATCATAATTATTTTAAAATGATGGATCTACAAAGGAGCTACAGATTTTATGATTTTATGTAATCATAAAGGAAGATGCAAATATTATTTGTTAAAGGCCAAAAAGATCAGGTTTCTTACACCATACAATGTTAGATGAAGTGCACTGTGTCTATCTGAATACAGCTCTGCAGTGTTGTATTGACCTGTACAACAAGCCTTCATGGTGCAATACAAATGTAAACATAAAGACTCATTTTTTTTCCTTTTTTTGGTCTAAAAACAGCAAGCGGAGTCCATCCATGTTGTATCTGTAACATTCAGCTTGTTCAAAGTGCTCAGTGCAGGATGTTGGGTTATTCTTCATCAGGCGTTAGTATTACTTTTATTTGTGAAAAGTGTTAATTACACAGGTTAGCTGTATACCAAGAACCTGCTCCCAGGTTATCTTAGTGTTTTTGTCAAGTGTAGGTTTTTAAAGGTAGTTTGTCCAAGTAGGATCTAATGATATACAGCTTTTGTTGTTCAAAGGTTACAGAGTAACACTGTAGAGGTATGCTAATTAGCGAAGGTGATGTCAGATGCAGTTAAACACAGTGACAATCCAGAAATAAGGCCAGCAAGCAGACATGCAAACTAAACCAACCCATGTGCTAGTAATCACCATGTTCTACAATATTGAGTCTCATATTACGCAGCTGTGGACAAAACTGTAAATTAAATACTAGATTAAATCATAATATCAGTAAAAAAACCAAAAAAACAAAACAAAACTGTACACATGTCCAGTATAGTCAGAGTGCCTGAGCTGGGATTTGGAGTCATTAATTGTGAAGCCTTCAGATGTTGGCATTAAGAGATTCACAACAACTAACCAAAACAATTACTATTCAAATGTCAGATTCAAAACACAACCATAGCCAATGAAAATTAGACACCACTACTTTTTTAATAAGTTATAAAAACAAAGCAGATTGAAAACATTTACATACAAACCTCATCACCTGCTTCCCAAACAAAACGACAGCTGTTATATAATTTCCATTGCATGTCAAGTTGGGAAATAACTCTGTTTGTGTTACAGATTGTTCTATTGCCAACTTGTGGTCAGTGTAATTTGTAGAGTCACAATTTATATGTGAACTGACTTGACTCTTGACTTCTTGAATTTTTATGACACCTTTCTAAATCCTTTGCTCTGTTTGCTGATGATATGAGGACAGTTTTGAACTGATGTTATGATGTAGGATGATATTACATGAATTAGTAATAGGAGACCATAATAAGCTTAACTCTATAATGTCTACAAAGTAGTTACAGATGATTTTTATTGGCTTAATAATGTGTGTAAAAAGAAAAAATTACAATAATTGCAGCAAGTACATTTCAATTGCAAGTGCAGTTCAAGTAACATGTCATTGGTTAGAAAGTTCTATCACATTCTAGAACTTTTATATCACGATTATTCTACTAAACGTTCTGTTCCAGTATTGGACCTGCCCTCTGCATCTTTCCTTCATCATCATGTTAAATATGTTAAATATTAAATATTTTCTGTAAAATAACTGCCATTTGAGGCGGTGAAGTCAAAAAGGGTGTGTTACAAACTGCCGACTAAAATTCTGTTTACTTTGCTAGGTGACATTACTACTCCCCCTAGTGGTGTAAAGCTGAAATGTTGTCTTTTAAATAATAATAAAAAAATCATTTAGACGATATGTGTCAAACATCAGGTTTAAAGGCTAAATCCAGCTCACAGCATCAGGTATTTTGGTATGAAAAGAAAGTAAAAAAAAAGCTCATGGTACACTCCAGAATTCACAGCAGACTCATTGTGAAGTCATCTGAAGGCAGTTACCATAAAATACCACAGCTGGTGGTCAGGTTATATGTTCTGCTGACAGTGGAATGACCAGAAATGAATTTCAGAGCACTTAAGAAGAATCCAAAATAAAATCATGACTAGTTTTCTGAGCTGTACAGATGAATGAGTAAGTATGAGTCCCACCAACTTGTGATTTATTATTAAGAAATCTGCCCATATTAATAGTTTTGCCCTGTAGTAAATATATGGAAGTTTTACAGAGGTTGAATAACAGCATGTTAATAATTTAGAAATTTACATATTATATTATAAATCCTGATCCAAGTTTCTTTTATAGTAAACTCTAGCAGGCATTTAAAAGTTTCTATTAGCCCTTCGTTTTCCTATAGAAATACACATTCTATTTTCTGAGTCAGTTATTGGTGTTAGTTAAAGGAATATATTAGATATGTGAAAACAAAAAAGACTTTAAAAGCTTTTTAGAATGTCTCAAAAATGCTGACAGACTGTATCTAAGTGTGACATCCCTGACCTAGACATTACAGATCATCCTTGTTTTTCTTCTGGAAGATGTTTCCATCTGTCTGCACCCTCCAGGTCACTGTGGTGTTCTCCAACATGCCTTTTTCTGCCAGTTTCTGCTTGATCTGAAGATCAGAAGCAAAAATTAATTACACAATATTAAAGGAAAGTAAATATTTGTTGCTTGGTGTGTTTTAAAATTTCAGAGACGTCCTGAGACTCACCTGCTCTAAAATAGACGACTGTACAGCAGGATCTAACACACTGCCATCAGACTTCACCTGCAGTCTCAATATCTGCTGTTCCCTCACTGGTAGAACTGTGGAATACACACACACACACACACACACACACACTTACAGACTGAATCCCTTGGCATCTTCATTGATCTGATATTAGAATCAATAGCAAGGAAACAAAACACTCACTGGTGTGACAGTAGAAATAGGCTGGTGTGCCGCATAAATAATCATTGAACACTTTGTTAATATGTGATGCACAGTTCTCATTGCCATAATAATTGTTGGGTTCTCCAGGAACCCATGGTAGGTTTGTAGCGATTGTCCCATCTGACCACTTCCACGTGTCTCTGTAGAGCCCAATCCAGGAATCACCCTGGATATTCCTCAGCTGAAACAGGAAGTTGTTATCTGAACTGTTAAGAGCACTGGCCAAGTCTGTGTGATGTGATCGACAGTAAGCCTGAGCATCAGTCCAGGACAAATAAGGACTAGAGATGCGGATGAACCTGTCAGCACCACTGAAATTAGCTGGCAAATGACAAAAACATTACACTGTAATTAGATTAAATTATGAGTATCATGTCTCTGTTTGCAAAGATATTAGGATTTGAAAATAAAAAAATACAACACAAACTGTTTCACACACACAGAGTATGGCTGAATCACGTCAACAAATCATCAATTACTTACCATTGTAGCATATAAAGGGTCTCAGACCTGTACATATTGTATCTGCCCAGGTTCCATATGCATAAATTATACCACACGCTTCTTTTGCAGCATAATTATCCGGCTGTCCAGTGTACCAGTTTGTATAAGTGACATTCTTCAGTGGGAGCTCGTTTAAGGACCAACGCCAGCTATTGACATCATTGTACAATCCAATCCAGGTATAATCAGTGAAGGCTTTGCTTATTGCTTCTTTGTTTAGTCGTAACCAATCATCATCAGTTACGATCGTTGCCATGTCAGTGTACATCACCCTGCAGTAATTCTGAGCCACTTCGTTCGTGGCGCAGAGTGCGGCACCCCAAGGACAATTTGAAACAAGACAATCAGAGCTCAGCCTCAAGTCACATGCTTTTCAAATGTTTACGGACCTACATACACACTCATTTGTCTGGTGCCCTACACACACACACACACACACATATGAATGAAATACAGTTTCAATTTTTTTTATTTTAAATAAATGATAACATGACTAACAGTGGAATAGTATGAATAAATGATTTTATTTTTTATTTTATGATTTTATTATTAAAATGTATAATTATGGTTAACGTGTAAAATAGCGTGTCTTCTCTGGCTAACTTTAATGGTCCAGTGCCCCACCACCCCCTATTGACCGTCCCCCACTGCAGACAATTACTGAGATGTAAGATGGCCCCAAATGGCAATATGCACTGAATTTTCTGAAAAATGTCCGGTGACACGTTACTTGGTGCATAAGTAGTTGTAATACTTAGATAACAGTCAGAAGATAAAGTTAAAGTGTCAGGCCTAGTATTAATTCAGTTGTTTAAATGTGAAATGACATAGATGTATTCTGTGCAATTCATTTACAGTTTGAATAATTTTTGGCGATTTTTGAACAAATTGGGCGAGCTTTTGATCTTTTCAAGATCTTTTCAAGATATTGTGAATAAAAATACTGTTTCATTTATAATTACTTTTTATTTATCTGTCAATCAAAATGAAACACTTACATTTGTCTTAAAATCCTTCATCATTAAGGAAATTAACACAACTCTGAAAAAATGATTAGAACTCATCTCTCCACGTCTTAATTTATGTGATGTTTGCTATCAAGCAGCACACACTGATAATCATCTAACCCTGTATTATGATGTTTTCTGTACATAAAAATATCCAATTAGAGTTTTATGTTTTTTAAAGACGACCAAACAAAGCACCATGTAACACTGCTGCACAATTATTCTTATTTAAACCTCCATAAAAGACCATTCACAATACTGCTTAATGATAAAAGGACGATCATGTAGTATGTTATAAATAATGTTAATGTCATCACACTCGTTAAGACAGACTTCAGACAATGAAAATCTGGTCATTTAAGATATTTCCTTTTAATAAATTAATAAATATATTAATTAAGCAATTTGTGGAAAAGCAGAACAGCAGGAATTCTACATTACTAGAAACCCACATCTTTTGAAAAATGTATTAGTTTTGCATGGTGTTACTTTAATTAATCCATATTAACCATATAAGATTCATGGAATATTAATTCGATATATATCTAAAATTACTTTCTCAAATTACTCAACTTTTATTCTTTAATCATCATCATATTTTAATAAATATGCTACTTTTACATGCTTATAATTGGTGTATTTTACCAAACTTTGACAAAGTTTGACATTTTATTTTTAATTTGTAGTCATTTCTACGGATATAGATAGAAGCACTGAGCATTAAAACATACCTGTAATATGACAATATGAAGGATGGTGTTTCTTCAGTAGTTCCTTTTTGGAGCTTCACTGATTACACACAACTCTGTCATCTGCCACTTTACTTCACCTGTTCCATGGTGTCACACGTGATGCAGAATGATTTCCATCTTACTTTAACTTTCATATAGACACTAGACTCCTTAAATAAACAAAACCAAATTCTGACCCCTCTTCCTCAGATTTCAGCACAGAAAGGAAGTGAAGGAGTTCATCAGGTTCCTTTTGTGTAGAATAGTCATGTGCCAATAATCAGATCCAACACTGAACATGTAGAATATTATCATGACTGCTTTATAAAATCATCACTGCCTCATCACTGCCTCTTGTTAACTAGGAGGCAGCATTTTTGGGCAGTGAGATAAAATCTAACCCATTGGGAAATCAGAGGAAAAATGTAGAAGTATCTTAATCATAATGATTTCAAAATGATGGACCTACAAAGGAGCTACAGAGTATTGTACTCATAAAGGAAGATCTACATGATGTGTTAAAGCCCAGAAAAAGGTCAGGTCAGGATTCTTACACCTTACATTAGATGAAGTGCACTGTGTCTATTTGAATACATTTTCTAAGCAAATTAAAATTAGCACAGCTCTCCAGTGGTGGATTGACCTGTACAATAAGCCTTCATGGTGGAATACAAATGTAAACAAAGACTCATTTTTTTTTTCTTAGGAAAAGAAGGTGTTTCTCTGGTGTTTTTTTTTTGTTTGTTTGTTTGTTTTGTCTAAAACAGCAAGCGGAGTCCATCCATGTTGTATCTGTATAAAATAATACCAAAAATGTTTTTCTAAGGTATGTTAAACACTCAACTTTGCAACATTCAGCTTGTTCAATGTGCTCAGTGCAGGATGTTGGGTTATTCTTCCTCCTGCATTAGTACTACCTTTATCCGTGAAAATAACGCTGGTTAACTGTATACCAAGAACCTGCTCCCAGGTTATCTTGGTGTTTTTGTCAAGTGTAGGTTTTTAAAGGTAATTTTTCCAAGTAGGAGCTAATGATATACAGCTTTGTCGTTCACTGGTCACCAAGAGTATCACTGTAGAGGGTATGCAAATTCATGATGTTAAGGCCAGAGAGCAAACATGCAAACTAAACCAACCCATGTGCTAGTCATCACCAGGTTCTACGATACTGAGTCTCATATTACAAAGTTGTGGACAAAACTGTAAATTCAATACTAGATTAAATCCTAATATCAGTGAAAAACTGTATACATTTCCAGTAGTCAGAGTGCCTGAGCCATTTGGAGTCAGACAGATCCATTCTGACCTTTAAGTAAGTACATGCAAACCTCATCACCTGCTTCCTAAACAGATGACCGCTGTTATATAATTTTCATTCCATTGCATGTCAATGACATGTGACAGTGACACCTCCCTCCCAGATGCGCTGAATGACTTCTACACTCGGTTTGAGGCACAGAACAACACAACAGCGAGGAAGACCATCCCTCCTCCTAACGACCAGGTGCTCTGTCTCACCACAGCTGACACTGCATGAAAAGTGTGATTTTCGGGGACTCACTGAATGAGAGTGGGCTTATTACCCAAATGTAAAGAAAATCTAGTGTAAAAAGCTCAGTCTTATTTTAATTATAGACTTTAAATTGTTGCTTGAATTTTGAATTGAGATTTGTCTTACACCGTGTCCTAACTACACGTGAAGTGATGCTGCAACACGTGATAAAATGTATCTTTTACATGTTAATCAGTTTTTGTCCTGACCAGACTAATCAGTTTTGGAAACTGTTTTTATTTCTGCGGCGTTGCGGCTGACAGCTCCTATACAGAAATCTCAATGAAAGTTCTGCGCATTATTACTATTATTCATCAAAAATGGATGAGGAGAGACTGATTATAGACGTTTAATAGCAGAAATATATAATAAATCCCTCAAGTTTTATAAAGAAAGCCATAAGAAGTGGAGGGGTGTATCTCTCTATGCATGTGTGCTCTTGTATGTAAGTATGTATGTGCGGACTGTGATCTCTTCAGCTGCAGTATGAGAAAGCACACAAACAGAAAAACTGTTATGATTGGCTGTGCTTTATGATTGATTGTGTATGGACACAAATTTCCTGTTGCTGGAATCATATCACATCGCGTCTGGTTAGACTAATTACCTTATGTACCGCTAAAAGGCACAAAACATTAATAAACAAATAAGTTTGTGTGTGTTATATATACATATACATATATACATATATATATATATACATATATACATATACTGAAAACGTTATGTTATATATATAATGTTATATATACATATATACATATACTGAAAACGTGGATTTTCTTTGGATATGGATATATATATATATATATATATATATATTGAAATTTTATATAACAAATAAATGTTTTTTAAAACAACCATACCAAAATAAAGAAAATCCACATTTGTTCAATGCTTTATCAATTCAGTTTATTTATTCAACACATTTAATGAAAGTCAAGTCAACTGAGCGTTATTGTCTGCTACATATTGGAACATACAGTGGAACAAAATGTTGTATCTCTAAGGATCTAAGGACCAAATTACACAACAGAAAATACTTTTTATTGTATACAGCCAACAAAGTATATAGCAAATGATTACATAAGGTAAAAAAAAAATAGTATAACATTTTAAGACAATAGTCTGATCCTCACAGCACTCCTAGACCTTAACCTCTGTACACAGTGGCATGACTACAGTAACTTTTTCTGTTGTTTTGCTTAAATGTACAGTAGATGTATTTAACACACATCTTCCAGCAATGTGCTCAACAGGGAGAAATGATGCTGGGTATCAGATGTCTTTCCCCGCAAACTCCAAATTTCTATGGGTTTTTCATAAAAATGACAGTCTGGATGGGGATGAAGCCAGGAGACTTGTGTAATGACATGTTTAAATTATTACCTTTTGACACAACATGTACAACAATAAACCTCTGTGGTTCTGCTACAGGGTCAATGGTGGGTTACCCTTTTGCATGTCTTGGCAAAACAGTCAATCTCAGTTATACAATTTTCAGGGTACATTTGATGTTACGTGGTCAACATCGCATTTCTGTCATCCTCATCCAAGATTGTTTGCTGGAATGGAGACAGATGACACTATACAGTTTTTTAATTTTTTTACACAACAGTGCACCTTTACTTTGCAATGTGAGAAACAGGTACATAAATAAAGACACAAGGAGAGTCAAATAAAATAAAAAATAAAATAAAATTAAATGTAAATAATTATTGCAATTCAGATCAACTTAAATTTATTTAAATTAAAATGAAAACACATTATGGAGCTAGAGCTTCTGATTTAAATCATATTCTTCTATTACGGAGAGAAGATTAATGCCATTCTTGTTTTTCATATCACTAAGGGTTTTAGTGTAAGAAACAGAATCATTATGAAATGCACAGAACCTGGGTTTCACTTTTATGAATTTTGATTTGTGTATGAAAAATTTCCCCAGCATAAGTATATTATTAACCAGATAATCATCATTCTTATTGCTCATAACCAGCCCATAGATAATGTCCTGGAAGCAAAAGTACTCAAGATGAGGTACTTTTGAGCAAAGCCAACCACAAACATCCAGCCACAACGCTCCAACATGTACACAGTGAAAAAATAAACGCTCAGTGGTTTCAGAATCCTCGGAAAATACACATGAATTGGTTACAATTCCAAATCTTTTTTGTACAAATTCCACTGTACAGGTTAATGCTCTCCGAGCGCTTCCTGGTTACGTCACTTCGCACGTGATGAGCCTCAGCCAATCAGGTGCTAGGTCACGGTGACACAGTATGTTCCTCCAATCACAGACGAGGAAACAAGACAAAGCGCGGAACCCAAACATTCAAACAGAGATGTTACTCTTTCCTGGAATTCGCTTACTGTTTATATTTTTACCCCCGGGCTTTATTTTTACCCCCGGGCTTTATATTTACCCCCGGGCTTTACAATGGCTATCCAAGGAACTGAAGAGGAAGAGGCGGCTGCGCAATCCTAAAATCGCGGAAAGTCTAAATTCTTCTAACGACATAACCCATGCTTTCATTTGTCAGAACCAGTGTAAGTTTTGTAACAAAGCATTTTTCCTTGTATTGTGTAGGAGGCAGTCCGTCCGCTACACAACTCTGAGGAAACTGTAGGCGCTATGACCCGGAGCAGGGGTACGGATTAAAGATTTGGGCTAACATGCACTCTGTTGTTTCAGAAGCAAATAAACACGTTGTTTTAACTCTGTACTCTGTATTCCCTCCACAGATTAAACTCGCCATATAATGAGACGGTCACCTCATTTTAATGGAGCACTGTCCATAAGCCCGGAAACGCGCGATGAAGGCCTGGATAAAAATGACTTTGTTGGAAAGTAATTTTCACTGTGTTGTTGTTGTTGTTGTTGTTGTTGTTGTTGTTGTTGTTGTTGTTAGATTCAAGAAGCTTTATTGTCATTTCAACCACATATATCTGACGCAGTACATAGTGAAATGAAACAACGTTTCTCCAGGACCTGGTGCTACAGAAACATACAACATGGAGTTCAAACACAAGAACAACATAAAGCTAGGACCGAAGTTCGTCCAAGCCACAGAAAGTGTAAAGTGTTATTATATTTTGTTGTCACCATGTTGTTGTTCTTAATTCTGTTTTTGTTATTTATCTGTGTAGTTATGTTTGGTTGGTTGTAGTTTTTAAAAAACCCATTCATTTTTTTCTAGTTGCCTGTAAGACATACTACGAGACTGTGTGTAGAAATTTCCGGTACAGCCAGAGCTAGCCAATGTGGCTACAGCTAATAAGACCTCAGCCCAGAGTCACCAGAGGAGGAAGAGGGTAAGACGGATTACAAATAAATTTGTTTTACTTATTTCATTACAGTATAAACTGTAATGATGTACATGTAGCTTATTACATGTAATAATTGTGTTTTCAGCTCTTGGAGGCGAGGCAGAGTGTAGTGGCTGCGGATGAAGTGGACATGATGTCAGATGAAGAAGACAGTGCTGTTGATGGAGTCTCGGGGTGGATTGTGAGACCTCCATCATTCCACAGCCAGGAGTTCAGCAATCTGTGTGCTAAGCTGCAGACGAGACTAGAAGCCAGTTCAAAGTATGCAGCACTGCATCACTGGCGTCTGCGAACTGGGCTTCCGTCTAACAGAACACCACCGCATACCTACGACCCCGAGGCAGCAAAAACACATTTGATGCCAAACGTAATGCTATGACAATAATCTCTGGCTACTTTTTGTGTATTTATATTTCATATGTCTATTCAATAAAACTCTTACATTTAATCATGTCTCTCCCAAATGTCTGTTTTCCTAATATTTATTATGACACCTATATGTTGTAATATATATGTTATATATATGTTATATATATATATATATATATATATATATATATATATATATATATATATATATATATATATATATATATATATATATATGTCCTATATTATGTTGTAATATATCTTTAACAATTTTTATAGATTAATTTAATAAATAAATAAATATAAATAAATATATTATTATTTATATAATAAATATATAAGAAAAGGGAAAAGGGAGGGGTTTACTCAAAACAGTATTATAATTGCCCAGACTGACCAATAGCAACACATGTCTCAGCCAATCACAGGTGATCTTTCTGTTTTAAAAATTGTGCTTTCATCCAGTAGGTATTGTGGAAAATTCAAGGTGGTTTCATTCATATGCTAATTCGCATTTTGCACCTTGTACCTCCACACACACCTCCCTCCCTATACACCCCCTGTAAAACTCTCTCTCACACACATACACGTTCTTGTTCTTTCAGCGCTAAGTGTCTTGTCTTTGTGTTGCCTTTTTCTTTTTGTACCTACTGTTTTTGCACTGTCTTGTCTTTGCACTGTTTGCACCTAGTTGCACACTTTGCACTTTATGTGGCAAAGACAAAAATCTTGGTCCTAGCTCTGTGTTGTTTTTTGTATTTGATCTGCATGTTGTATGTTTCTGTAGCAGCAGGTCCTGGAGAAACGTTGTTTCATTTCACTCTGAACTGCGTCAGATATATGTGGTTGACATGACAATAAAGCTTCTTGAATCTTGAAGTTAGGAAATAATTCTGTTTTGTGTTACAGATTGTTCTCCTGTTTATTTGTGGTCAGTGTAATTATTGCAGTTTATTTGCAGAGTGTATTTGAATTTATATGTGAATTCACTTGACTCTTGACTTGACTTCTTGATTTATATGAAACCTTTCTAAATTCTGACCCTTTGCTCTGTTTGCTGATGATATGAGGACTGATGTGATGATGAATATAAAAATGCTGTATATTGAATTAGTAATAGCAGGCCATAATAAACATAATTCTATTATGACTACAAAGCTGATTTTTATTAGACTTATGTGTAATATAATGTGTGTATAAAAAGAAAATAGCATTTTTAAAATGAAAGAAATACATTGATTGTAGCAAGAATGTTTGACTTTTCAAGTCACACATCATTGGTTAGAAAGTTCTATCACATTCTATAACTTTTATATTAAGATTATTCTAGAAATGCTCTTGTAACAGTGGGACTCAGGAGGCAGAGAGAGGATCCAAAACGTCACTTTAATAACAAAGGCAGCAGGCAAAAGGAAACTTAGGCTCAGGAAAATGGATAGGTAGCGCTGGATCAAGGATGTCATCTCGGTCCACCCAAGATCTTTCCTCGGGACCATATCACTCCCAGTCGATGAGATATTGCAGACGGCTGCCACATCGTCTGGAGTTCATAATTTCTCGGACCTGGTAGACAGAGTTGTCTGCGTCGATCTCAGGCGGCGACAAGATCTCGGGGTCTGTGGGAGGAGAGAGAACAGGGTTAGAGTATGGTTTTAGGTACACATGGAACGTGGGAGAGATGCGATAGCGCGCAGGGAGGATGAGTTCATATGTGACGTCATTAATACGCCTCCAGATGTCGAAGGGACCAATGTAGCATGGACTGAGCTTCCGACAGGGGAGGTCCCATGTAGAAAGCCAGACTCGATCACCTGGATGATGGCTCGGTGTCTCCCTGTGCCTAGTGTCAGCTTGTCTTTTCTGCCGGTGGATAGTGCAGCGCAGGTGGACATGCGCCGATGCCCAGACCCTCTCACTCTCTCAGAACCAGTGGTCAACGGATGGTACTTCGGTCAGCTCGCCGGACCATTGGAACAAAGGTGGTTGGTAGCCAAGTATGCACTGAAAGGGAGTGAGCCCTGTGGTTTCCTGACGAAGAGAGTTTTGCACATACTCGGCCTAGGGCAGGTATTGGTTCCAATCATGTTGGTGTTCGTGGCAGTATGCTCTGAGGTAGCATCCGATCTCCTGGATTTTTCTCTCCGTTTGGCCATTAGACTGTGGATGATAACCTGAAGATAAGCTCACTGATACCCCCAGTTGTTTTAGGAACCCACACCACACTCTGGAGGAGAACTGGGGCCCTCTGTCCGACATGTCCTCAGGGATGCCAAAGTGCTTGAACACCTGATGTTCAAGGTGTCTGCCCGGATGGCCAGATGGCCAGAGCCTGGTGAAGAGTGTACCAAATCCAGGAGAGCAAGACGAAGTGATGTTGGGACATACGTTTTACGTTACGCTTTAGCTGTTTCCATGGCTGTGGGCAGGCCTTTGAGGGGTATGAGCTTGCATGCCTTAGAAAACTGATCTACCACAACGAGGATGGTGGTGAAGCCATCTGATGTGGGTAGATCAGTGATGAAATCAACTCCAAGGTGGGACCATGATCGGTGGGGAATCGGGAGAGGCATGAGTTTTCCTTCTGGTAGACGGCGCGGCGTATAAATGACAGTGCAAACAGAGCATCCTTTCATGAACCGGTTAATGTCTCTGATCATGTTTGGCCATCAATACCTGTTTTGGATGAGTGAGAGGGTGCCCTGTCTGCCCGGATGGCCAGAGCCTGGTGAAGAGTGTACCGAATCCAGGAGAGCAAGACGAAGTGATGTTGGGACATACGTCTTACGTTCTGGACCTCCGGGTAGAGCAGGTTCTTCTTTGGTGGCGGCACGGATATCTTTGTCCAGCGCACAAAGGATCGGACATACGAATAGGACTGGTTCACATTCCTCTGGTTGGGGGTCTGGTGAGTACATCCGGGAAAGCGCGTCGGCCTTGGTGTTCTTATTGCCAGAACGATAGGAGACCGTGAAATTGAAGATTTTTATGGTCCGTGATTACCTCAAAGGGGTAGCCTGAATAGCCCCCTCCAAACAGTGCCGCCACTCCTCCAGTGCCAGCTTAATCACTAACAACTCACGATTCCTGATGTCGTAGTTGTGCTACACTGGGGTTAGCTTTTTGGAATAAAAGGCGCATGGACAGAGTGGCCTCCTCCTTGGGACAGTACTGATCCCACTCCCAGCGCTGATGCATCAGCTTCTAATACGGAGGTTGGTTGGGATCAGGATGTAGTAGGGTAGGAGTGGAGCAGAAGGTGGCTTTCAGCAGTTGGAAGGCTTCGACTGTGGGACTTGTCCAGTTTAGTGTCTTTGGTTGTCTTCATAGTAATGCGGTGAGGGGTGCTGTGTGCATACTGTAATTTCAAATGAAACAAAAGTAAAAATTCACAAACCCTAGGAAGTGCTGTAGCTCCTTAACATTTTGTAATTGCGGCCAATTCTTCACTGCGGCAACTTTCGACTGGTCCATCTGATACCTGAACGACTGTCTGGTGGAACTCGCACTTCTCAAGCTTGAGGAAGAGATGGTGATGGCGGAGGCGCTCGAGTACCTGCTGGACATGGTGAACGCCCCCCGACCGGCTTGGGGAGTATATCAGAATATCGTCGATATACATGATAACGAACCGGTGGAGCATGTCACGGAAGATTTCGTTCATAAAATTTTGAAATACTGCCGGCACGTTGGTGAGTCCGTAGGGCATGACCAGGTACTCGTAGTGCCCCGATGCTGTAATAAATGCTGTCTTCCACTCATTTCTTCACCTGATGCAGATAAGATTATATGTGCTTCTTAGATCCAGCTTAGAGAAGATGCTCCACGTAGCTCCTCGATTGCAGCTGGGACCAGGGGCAAGGGATAAGCAAATTTCACTGTCAGAGGTAGAAGGACGGATGAACCCCTGGTGAAGCGCCTCCTTGATGTACTCGTCCGGGACAGACAGTGGGTATATGCACCCCTTGGGCATCTTGGCGTCAGGCAGGAGATCCACTGCACAATCCCAGGATTGATGTGGGGGAAGCTTAGTGGCTGCGGCTTTGCTGAACACATCGGCATATTCTCAATACTCAATACGCGGTTTTCCCTGGTTGGTCGTGATCAGATAGCGCATCGGGCTTCTTCACCGTGGGATGTGGCCTTCGGAAAGGATACGGGAGGAAATGAAGTTTCCCGACGCGCCCAAGTCGAATAATACACTGACAGGGTGAGAATGGGAGTCAAACATTAATGTGGCATCATGGTAACGCGGCTTACTGAGTACAGAGCTGAGGTGGATGGTACTCACCGCCGGGCGCGGAGGATGGACTGGACAGGTGGAGATGGAGTGGCCGGATTCTCCACAGTACAGGCAGAGACCCTGTTGGAGCTGGTGCTGACATTCCTTCACGGACAGATGGTATTCGTCAGTGTGCATAGGCTCAGGAGCAGAGAAATCGCGGGATGAGGTATCGGAGCAGGTGTTCCCCGTAAGGGTGACCATGATGAGGTTTTGGGACACGGTCTGCGCCTTCATCATGAAGGACTCCAGGCTGGCCGTGTCATCATAGATCGCCATCTGCCGTCGGATCTTGGGCTGTAAACCCCGCCGGTAAGCCACGAGCAGCGCTGCCTCATTCTAGCCACTTGATGCCGCCAGTGTGGGGGAGTGCAGCGTGTACTCATGGATGGTGTTCCTACCTTGCCGCAGAGTATACAGCTCAGAATGCACGGAGAGGGCGGAGGCGTTCGCTCCGAAGACCGCCTGGAAATGAGCCAGGAAGCTAGCCAGGGAGGCGAATACTGGGCTCTCAGATGTCCATAACGCCTCTGCCCAGCGTCGGGCCTCACCGGACAGCAGCGATAGGATGAAGGCGATCTTCGCGTGGTCATTGGGGAACTGCTGGGGAACCACATCAGAATACAAGTGGCATTGCATAACAAATCTGGCGCATTCCGATACCTCATGTGGGAGTAATTTTTGGATGGTTCAGAGTGTTTAAGGTGTGTTTTAAAGTGTTTAAGGTGTATATGAATGCATTCTTGTTTGGGCATGTATAAAACAATTGAAATCTGGGGACAGCATGATTGGGTTGTCAGGTATCCCAAGCAATTAAACCCAAGCAATTAAATTAAACCCAAGCAATTAAAGATGGAGCGAGGCCCCAAGGCTCAACCATGCTGTCTTCAGAGGTCAGAGTGAACTGCTAAATGGAAAAAGTGCCACTGATAAGAGTACAGATGCCCATGATTTTTATATGACTGATCTCGAAAGTCCAATTATAATGGAATGTGAAAAAGTTATAAATTAAGAGATAATGGCGTCCAGAAGAACTTGAAATTCCAAGAAAAAAGTTAGGTGGGATTTTCTCAGCAAAGAGGGTTTGGTTTGAATATTATGAAAAGATAAGAGAAAAGAATAAAAGGTTATGTTTTGTGATGATTATTTCAGATTATTTCATGATTATTATTATTTTGTTGGGATGTTCATTCGTGAGCAGCTCAATTCTGGTAACCAGCGCTGATTACAAATAAAACCTTGTATCTGCATTTATCCAGTCTGCATGATTCGTCTTCTTTAGTTAGAGTCCTGTTTGACTGAGCTGTCGGGTCAATGTGCAGTTTGGAGTCAGATTTTAGCGAAGTATTAATTGAGTAGTATTAAACAGAGCATTATAGTTTCGGACAAAAATATTTTCCACATTGTTTTGGTGACCCCGACATAATGAAAAGATATGCGATTGGAACAAAGCACAGTGGAGCCCTGGACCTGGGACCTGTGGTCGTGGCCGCCACCCACAGATTAGACACTTGGATCCATCTAGGATAAAGATAAGGCAGAAGCCTGTTTAATCGAAATTCTGCATTAGTTGTGTGTGGTCTGGGGAGGCGGAGGCGCCCGGTCCATGGACGGATCAGCTCTGCTTCGTCTTCATAGAGTAATAGTAAGTTAAAGATATACAAAATTATATGATAAAATTGCATGATTAATGCTTGATAAAGACTGGATGGTGTGAATGAACTAAAAATTGGCCCTGCAGGATTCCGTATGATCGGAAGTCCTGGTGGGTTCCAGGTGGTATGAGAGAAAGGCCTGTGAAAAAGACCTTGTTTGGAAGCTAACAGAGCGTTCAGTAGCAGAAATTAAATTCTGTGAACAAGAACACTGTCAATAGGAGAAAATCAAGAGTCAAGTAACAGGTGTAAGTAGTAAAAATTCCTGGATCCCGGGTGATAGTGATGAAAGAGAAAAGAAACGAAGAGAAAAAGTGCTGAGTAGAAATTCCTGGATCCAAGTGATAGCGATGAAAGAGAAAAGAAATGAAGAGAAAAAGCGCTGAGTAGAAATTCCTGGATCCAGGTGATAGTGAAGAGAGAAAAAATAAAGACAAAAAACAGAAGAAAAAAAAAAAAAAAGGAGGTAAATAAATTGTTTGTCTTTGTCGCTGTTGTGGTATATCTGAGGATTACTGTGTGGTTTTGAATCTGGGTGATGGTACTGCATGGTTAGTTTTGAGTGCTGTAAATAGTTCTGTGTATGACGGTTATTTTGGGATGCTGAGAATCACTGTGTGACTTTGAAGTATGATCTGAATCTGAGTGATATTTTGCTGATTGTGTTTTATTTGAAAACGAAGCCAGGTAGAAGTGGTGATTGAATTGGTCATTCTTGTGTTGTGTAAATTCACTGCAGTATATGGAGTATAAGAAAGTTGAATTTGAAACATATGTCTTGAAGATATCCCGTAGAGATAACAAAAAAAGCTGAAGGTGTTATTCAGATGGTTCTGACTTAAAATTAAGATAAATATCATGTTGAAACGACCACTTACAGGTTATGGTAATGGAAGGTAAATAGGCACCAGTACTAGGTTAGAACCTATATAATTAATTGGCTTATAAATCTATGTAAAACGAGCATGAGCCTTTGGCAGCGAATTTATAGTGAACTCCGACAAGAAGCCGCTTTACATTTACACCCACCCTGCTCTGTCAGAGCGCATTGACCGCAAAAGGAAAAGACCCTGTTGTAGTGGCAAGAAGCGTCATTGTCAGGAGGCAGCAGAAGAGCGATAGCAAAAACCTGAACCAGAAATGTATGCTGGTAGCTGAACTCTCCGTAATAACTAACAGACCAGTCGCGAATCACCTAAAGGCTTGGTCACACTACAAGACTTTAGCCGTCGGCAGATCGCTTTGCTGTTCAGACTACATGTCTTCACTGTCTTTTTGTCCTAGTGGTGTTCACACTACGTGACGCTTCGTAAATGATGCACAAGAGGGGGTCGCACACCACACCATCTGACAACAACTCTTGTCGTTCAACGCCGTCCCCAAACCACGTTTTATCACGAAAACACACGCGACAGGTGGATCCGGAAATGATGCGAGACTTTCGGTAGAGGTTTGTTTTGAAAATGGACGTCGGCAGGAGTCTTGCTCTAAATAAATGTTAATTTATTAAAATAAATGTTGTGTCCACATTATTTTTGAAGCCATGTTGCTGCTGCTGCTTTTCTTCCGGTGACCTCAACTCTGTTGACTTGCTCTCTCATTGGCTGGAGGTCGTAGCTACAATTGACACCACGTGATGTCGAGTCGGCCGACCGTCTCAGATATTTAACATGCCAGATATCTGGATTTTGTCTGCGAGGTGTCAGTGATGCGTCAGCGAGCCTCTTTGATGCGTCGTTGAGTAGTTCACACATAAAGAGTGCCGAGCGCTGATCACCCGCTGATTTTCCCACGATCACAGACCGATCTGTCAGCGAGCTCGTTAATTTGCAAATCGGGCTTAAAATCCTGTAGTGTGAACTAGGCTTTAGGGGCATCAGAGTAAAGGGGGCTAAATACAAATGCACACCACATTTTTCAGATATTTATTTAAAAAAATAAATTTGATCATTTTTCTTTCACTTCAGAATTATGGGGCACTTTGTGTTGGTCCATCACATAAAATCCCAATAAAATACATTAATGTTGTTGTAACATGACAAAATGTGGAAAAGGGGTATGAATACTTTTGCAAGGCACTGTGAATAGGTTTAGAGGTAAAACACACAACGCACTAATTGGTGTAATACTAGAGATCATTTTGTAAACTAAACAATAAAAAAATTCTCTCACCGGTGAGACACAGCAGAAGAAAAAGATTCAGCTTCATGGTAGAGTCACTGGAGAAAAAAGGTTCAGTCTTAAGGATTAAATACAAAGTGGTTTATCTGTACTGCTTCACAAATGGATATTAATAGAATCAAGCTTCAGATCATCATTATCAGGTGTCAGGTTAGAGCCAATAGTGTCACATGATCACAAACACCTGAACACAATTGATGAAAAATGTATTTAAATCACACCTAAATAACCCTCCTAGTCTAGTGTCTGCTGTAAGCAGTGTCGTAGTTGATTATCTGATCCACGACATATTTATTTCACACTTGTCTAGACTGTGTTCAGTTACATAGCTCTATTTTTAATTTATTTGTCACTCGAAATGAAACACTATTTTTAATTATTAGAACTCATCTATCCACGTTTTAATTCATGTGATGTTTGCTATCAAGCAGCACACACTGATAATCATCTATCCGATTAGAGTTTTATGGTTTTTAAAGAGGACCAAAGAAAGCGCCATGTAACACTGCAGCACAATTATTCTTATTTAAACCTCCATAAAAAACCATTCACAATACTGCTTAATGATAAAAGGACGATCAGGTAGTATGTTATAAATAATGTTAATGTCATCACACTCATTAAGACAGACTTCAGACAATGAAAATCTGGTAATTTAATATAATATAATTTAATATAAGATAATATTTTTGGATCAATTAATAAATATATTAATTAAGCAATTTGTGGAAAAGCAGAACAGCAGGAATTCTATATTACTAAAAACCCAAAATGTATTAGTTTTGCATGGTGTTACTTTAATTATATATATAATTACTTTCTTAAATTACTCCACTTTTATTTATTAATTATCATTATATTCTAATAAATATGCTACTTTTTACTGACTTATAATTGGTGTATTATAGCAAACTTAGACATTTTACATAAATGTATGTATGTATATGTAGTCAATTCTATAGATATGGAGAAGCACTGAGCATTAAAACATACATAACATACATGTCATCTGCCAGTTTATTTCACCTGTTCCATGGCATCACACGTGATGCAGAATGATTTCCATCTTACTGTAACTTTCACACAGACACCACCTTATATAAACAAAACCAAATTCTGACCCGTCTTCCTCAGATTTCTGCACAGAAAGGAAGTGAAAGTGTTCATCAAGTTCCTTTAGTGTAGAATAGCCATGTGCTAATAATCAGATCCAACATTCAGCATGTACAGTATTATCATATCTGCTTTATAAAGTCATCACTGCCTCTTCTTGGTAAATAGGAGTCAGCATTTTTGGGCACTGAGATAAAATCTAACAAATTGGGAAACCAGAGAAAAATGTAGAGGCATCTTAATCATAATGATGGATCAACACAGGAGCTACAGAGTATTGTACTCATAAAGGAAGATGCAAATATTATTTGTTAAAGGCCAAAAAGATCAGGTTTCTTACACCATACAATGTTAGATGAAGTGCACTGTGTCTATCTGAATACAGCTCTGCAGTGTTGTATTGACCTGTACAACAAGCCTTCATGGTGCAATACAAATGTAAACATAAAGACTCATTTTTTTTCCTTTTTTTGGTCTAAAAACAGCAAGCGGAGTCCATCCATGTTGTATCTGTAACATTCAGCTTGTTCAAAGTGCTCAGTGCAGGATGTTGGGTTATTCTTCATCAGGCGTTAGTATTACTTTTATTTGTGAAAAGTGCTAATTACACAGGTTAGCTGTATACCAAGAACCTGCTCCCAGGTTATCTTAGTGTTTTTGTCAAGTGTAGGTTTTTAAAGGTAGTTTGTCCAAGTAGGATCTAATGATATACAGCTTTAGTTGTTCAAAGGTTACAGAGTAACACTGTAGAGGTATGCTAATTAGCGAAGGTGATGTCAGATGCAGTTAAACACAGTGACAATCCAGAAATAAGGCCAGCAAGCAGACATGCAAACTAAACCAACCCATGTGCTAGTAATCACCATGTTCTACAATATTGAGTCTCATATTACGCAGCTGTGGACAAAACTGTAAATTAAATACTAGATTAAATCATAATATCAGTAAAAAAACCAAAAAAACAAAACAAAACTGTACACATGTCCAGTATAGTCAGAGTGCCTGAGCTGGGATTTGGAGTCATTAATTGTGAAGCCTTCAGATGTTGGCATTAAGAGATTCACAACAACTAACCAAAACAATTACTATTCAAATGTCAGATTCAAAACACAACCATAGCCAATGAAAATTAGACACCACTACTTTTTTAATAAGTTATAAAAACAAAGCAGATTGAAAACATTTACATACAAACCTCATCACCTGCTTCCCAAACAAAACGACAGCTGTTATATAATTTCCATTGCATGTCAAGTCGGGAAATAACTCTGTTTTGTGTTACAGATTGCTCTACTGCCATCTTGTGGTCAGTGTGATTATTGCAGTTAATGTTATTTGTAGAGTCACAATTTATATGTGAACTGACTTGACTCTTGACTTGAATTCTTGATTTATATGAAACCTTTCTAAATTCTGACCCTTTTCTCTGTTTGTTGATGATATGAGGACAGTTTTGAAGTGATGTGATGGTGAATATAAAAATGCTGTATATTGAATTAGTAATAGCAGGCCATAATAAACGTAATTCTATTATGACTGTGAATTAGTGACCGCAGATTTTTATTGGCCCTATGTATATTATAATGTGTGTAGAAAAATAAAATAGCATTTTTAAAAAGAAAAAAATACATTAATTGCAGCAAGTATGTTTGACTGTTTATGTCCCATATCATTGATTAGAAATTCTATCACATTCTATAACTTTTATATTAAGATTATTCTAGAAAGAGACTTGCCCTCTGCATCATGTTGAGTGGCCACTAACAGTAAACACTTCAATGTGTTAAATTTTAAATATTTTCTGTAAAACTATTGTCATTTGAGGCGGTGAAGTCAAAAAGGGTGTGTTACAAACTGCCCACAAAAATTCCGTATACTTTAAACAGATGCTAACGCTCCCCCTACTGGTGTAAAGCGGAAATGTTGTCTGTTAAATAATTATTTTAAAAAAATCAATTAGACCATGTGTGTCCAACACCAGGATTAAAGGCTAAATCCAGCTCACAGCATCAGGTATTTTGGTATGAAAATAAATAATAAAAAAAGCTCATTGTACACTCCAGAATTCACAGCAGATCCATAGTGATGTCTGAAGGCAGTCACTATAAAATACCACAGCTGGTGGTCAGGTTATATGTTCTGCTGACAGTGGAATGACCAGAAATGAATTTCAGAGCACTTAAGAAGAATCCAAAATAAAATCATGACTAGTTTTCTGAGCTGTACAGATGAATGAGTAAGTATGAGTCCCACCAACTTGTGATTTATTATTAAGAAATCTGCCCATATTAATAGTTTTGCCCTGGAGTAAATATATGGAAGTTTTACAGAGGTTGAATAACAGCATGTTAATAATTTAGAAATTTACATATTATATTATAAATCCTGATCCAAGTTTCTTTTATAGTAAACTCTAGCAGGCATTTAAAAGTTTCTATTAGCCCTTCGTTTTCCTATAGAAATACACATTCTATTTTCTGAGTCAGTTATTGGTGTTAGTTAAAGGAATATATTAGATATGTGAAAACAAAAAAGACTTTAAAAGCTTTTTAGAATGTCTCAAAAATGCTGACAGACTGTATCTAAGTGTGACATCCCTGACCTAGACATTACAGATCATCCTTGTTTTTCTTCTGGAAGATGTTTCCATCTGTCTGCACCCTCCAGGTCACTGTGGTGTTCTCCAACATGCCTTTTTCTGCCAGTTTCTGCTTGATCTGAAGATCAGAAGCAAAAATTAATTACACAATATTAAAGGAAAAAAAATATTTGTTGCTTGTTGTGTTTTAAAATTTCAGAGACGTCCTGAGACTCACCTGCTCTAAAATAGACGACTGTACAGCAGGATCTAACACACTGCCATCAGACTTCACCTGCAGTCTCAATATCTGCTGTTCCCTCACTGGTAGAACTGTGGAATACACACACACACACACACACACACACACTTACAGACTGAATCCCTTGGCATCTTCATTGATCTGATATTAGAATCAATAGCAAGGAAACAAAAGACTCACTGGTGTGACAGTAGAAATAGGCTGGTGTGCCGCATAAATAATCATTGAACACTTTGTTAATTTGCGATGCACAGTTCTCATTGCCATATTTATTATCAGGTTCTCCAGGAACCCATGGAAGGTTTGTTGCAGGTGTCCCATCTGACCACTTCCACGTGTCTCTGTAGAGCCCAATCCAGGAATCACCCTGGGTATTCCACAACTGAAACAGGAAGTTGTTATCTGAACTGTTAAGAGCACTGGCCAAGTCTGTGTGATGTGATCGACAGTAAGCCTGAGCATCAGTCCAGGACAAATAAGGACTAGAGATGCGGATGAACCTGTCAGCACCACTGAAATTAACTGTCAAATGACAAAAACATTACACTGTAGTTAGATTAGATTATGAGTATCATGTCTCTGTTTGCAAAGATATTAGGATTTGAAAATAAAAAATACAACACAAAATGTGCCACGTTTCACACACAGAATATGGTTAATTTACATTGCCAATTTATCAGTGACTCACCATTGTAGCATATAAAGGGTTTTAGACGTGTACATGGATAATCTACCCAGGTTCCAAAACTATTAATTATACCACACGCTTCGTTTCCAGCATTATTATCCGGCTGTCCAGTGTACCAGTTTGTATAAGTGACATTCTTCAGTGGGAGCTCGTTTAAGGACCAGCGCCAGCTATTGACATCATCGTACAATCCAATCCAGGAATATCCAGTGTAGCCTTTGCTCACCGCTTCTTTGTTTAGTCGTAACCAATCATCATCAGTTACGATCGTTGCCATGTCAGTGTACATCACCCTGCAGTATTTCTGAGCCATTGGCCATGAATATGATTCCTTGATCAGGTGATAATTGTGATGGACAATTGTGACAACTGGGGTGAGACCTGTGGGTCAGATTTGATCACTTAATCAATTTAATTTTATTCTAATTCAATTTTATGATTTTATTAATCTTCCAGAACCAATTGTTTTGGGATTAGTTTAGTAAAGATCAATGATATAAAAAGGTTTAGAGGTAATGCGTTAATTTGTGTAATATTAACAATCATTTTGTAAACTATACAATAAAACATTCTCTCACCGGTGAGACACAGCAGAAGAAAAAGATTCAGCTTCATGGTAGAGTCACTGGAGAGAAAAAAGGTACAAAGTTTTAACTATTAAATACAAAGTTTAAAATACAAGTACAGTTTATCTGTACTGCTTTACAAATGGATATTAAACAATTATCTAATAAAGCTTTAGATCATCATTATTAGGTGTCAGGTTAGTGCCAATAGTGTCACATGATCACAAACACCTGAACGCAGTTGATGCAAAATGTATTTAAATCACACCTAAACAGGGGCACCATGAAGAGTTTTAATGGGGGGTATGCAAGACAGACATTTGAGCCACCTTCTTCTTGATAAATGTGTTTGTATGTGTGTTTGACATTTAATATGAAATTGAAAGACACCGAATAAGAAAATGAAATAATTTATTACCATTTATATTATTTCAAATAACATTGAGATATTTTATTTCAAGTAACAAAAATGTTTTTAAGGTTTGAATTTTAGTTTCAGTTTTAGTTAACTTTAACACAAACATATAACCATGTTTCTATCTGTCGTTACCATTTTAACTAGTCTTAAAACCCCTTATTTCTAATTTCTTTCATTGTTTAAATTGTTTAAACAGTTAAAATGATTTCCTTTCTATTCCCAGTATGATACAACAATCTGGGAACAATAAAGAAATATAAAACCCATAAAAGCAGCTAAACACTGCAGCAAGCTTAACTGAATAGCGGAACAGAACTCTGCAGTCTTATTTTACATTAAAAATGAACTGGTACCTAGAAAAATTAGTTTCTTGCCCTAAACTTTTCAGAAATCAGTTCGTAAGGGAAACTTTCATTTTCATCTCTAGTTTTATTTTTTTACGTTTTTGCTTTTGTGCTCCTGACAGGTGTTTCTTTACGTCCATCATGTTATTTTTTGCACACTGCATTCTGAATTGACGAGAGCGTGCTCAAGTTCACTTTTCACTTTCTTTAATATAGATCTATTTAATTTTTTTTTCACTGATAATCATCTAACCCAGTATTTTTCCAGTACATAAAAATATCCGATTAGAGTTTTATGGTTTTTAAAGAGGACCAAGCAAAGCACCATGTAACACTGCAGCACATTACTCTTATTTAAACCTCCATAAAAGACCCCCTATTGACCAGCTGCCACTGCAGACAATTACTGAGATGCAAGATGGCCTTGCAATACGCACTGAATGTTCTGAAAAATGTCCGGTGACACGTTACTTGGTGCATAAGTAGTTGTAATACTTAGATAACAGTCAGAAGATAGTCAGTTAAAGTGTCAGGACTAGTATTAATTTAGTTGTTTATACGTGAAATGACATGGATGCGTTCTCTGCACTTCATTTACAGTTTGAACAATTTTTGGCGATTTTTGAACAAATTGGGTGAGCTTTTATTTTTGTAAGATATTGTGAATAAAAATACTGTATATTGTAATGGTCAATATAGAGTATTTTTAAAACTGCTCAGAATTATTTTATAAAATTGAGTTAGGTTTATGAAAACAATTGAAAAAATAAATACTGGTAATTAAATAAATTTAACTTAATAACTTATACAGGGATGACAAAAAAGGACATTAACCAAAAATGTACTTTTTTATTACATTTGATTACAACTGACTTTATTTAAGTTAAAAATAATAAACTGCCCCTGCCCTAAATAACTCTCCTAGTCTAGTGTCTGCTGTAAGCAGTGCTGTAGTTGATTTTTTGATCCATGACATATTTATTTCACACTTGTCTAGTCTGTGTTCACTTACATAGCTCTTAGTTTTTATTTGTCAATCAAAATGAAACACATTTGTCTTAAAACCCTTCATCATTAAGGAAATCAGTACGACTCTCAAAAATATTATAACTCAACCCTCCCAACATTTTAATTTATGTGATGTTTGCTATCAAGCAGCACACACTAATAATCATCTAACCCAGTATTTTTTCAGTAAATAAAAATATCCGATTAGAGTTTTATGTTTTTTAAAGAGGACCAAACAAAGCACCATGTAACACTGCAGCACAATTATTCTTATTTAAACCTCCATAAAAGACCATTCACAATACTGCTTAATGATAAAAGTACGATCATGTAGTATGTTATAAATAATGTTAATGTCATCACACTCGTTAAGACAGACTTCAGACACTGAAAATCTGGTCATTTAAGATATTTCCTTTTAATAAATTAATAAATATATTAATTAAGCAATTTGTGGAAAAGTAGAACAGCAAGAATTCTACATTACTAGAAACCCACATCTTTTGAAAAATATATTAGTTTTGCATGGTGTTACTTTAATTAATCCATATTAACCATATAAGATTCATGGAATATTAATTCGATATATATCTAAAATTACTTTCTCAAATTACTCAACTTTTATTCATTAATTATCATTATATTTTAATAAATATGCTTCTTTTACTTCGACATTTTACGTTAACGTTTAGTAATTTCTAGGGATATACAGAAAAGCACTGAGCATTAAAACATACCTGTAATATGAAAAATGAAGGCAGTGTTTTTTCAGTAGTTCCTTTTTGGAGCTTCACTGATTACACACAACTCTGTCATCTGCCACTTTACTTCACCTGTTCCATGGTGTCACACGTGATGCAGAATGATTTCCATCTTGCTTTAACTTTCACACAGACACCACCTTAAATAAACAAAACCAAATTCTGACCCCTCTTCCTCAGATTTCAGCACAAAAAGGAAGTGAAGGACTTCATCAGGTTCCTATAGTGAGGAATGGCCATGTGCCAATAATCAGATCCAACATTCAGCATGTACAATATTATCATGACTGCTTTATAAAATGAAAATTACAATCTTTTTTTTTCCTGTGAGAAGGTGTTCCTCTGGTGTTTCATTTTCATCTGACTTTCATTTTTGTTTTCTACAAACAGCAAGCGGAGGCCATCCATGTTGTATCTGTATAAAATGACACCAACAAGCTTTTTCTAAGGTATGTCAAACACTCAACTTGGCAACATTCAGCTTGTTCAGTGTGCTGAGAGCAGGATGTTGGGCTATTCTTCAAAGGTTTTAGTACTACCTTAATTTGTGAAAAGTGCTAATTACACAGGATAGGTGTATACCAAGAACCTGCTCCAAATAGTATATTTAATGGTAAAATACTGGCAGCTAGAATTTCACAGTAAATATTCATTTCACAGTGCTTCATTAGCAACCGTAAATTTCACAGTTGAGAACTGTTTGTTTACAAAAAAACAGACAGAATGTAAAGCTGTTTATGGTGAATTACTATGAAATAAATATACTGTAAACCTAAAGACTTTTTCAGATAAAAACTCAATGCAACCATATATTATGGTATTTTATTGTAAAATTCAAATTGATGGTAAATTACTGGCAGCTGTGGTTGTCAGAATTTCACTGTAAGAAATACGGTACAAAACATAATGCATTACAGTTTGCATAGATTTTATTGTCAACTGCTTATCAGAATCAGATTTATTCGCGAAGTGTGCGCAGACAAATTTGTTGTATGTTTTTTTGAGGTGCTCTTGGTGCATACATACACTCTTAGAAAAAAGGTACACGATGGTACAAATGTTCCTCGAAGAACAGTTTTTTTTCCAATAATTGTACCTTAAATGGTACAGGAAAGACCTTTGATGATACTGTGTGGTACCTTTTAAGGTACAATTGAAATGAAGGTACACAACTGTTCTCACATCAAGAGTACATAGTGTTAGACAGTTCTCTCTGTCACATTTGCAAATAACATACAATCTCTATGAACAAAAATATGATTAAATAGTAAAGTTATGAATCATGTCCATATTAAAACAAAGCAACACTTAAACTGACTTACAATCATTCATTATCATAAAATTAGGCTATAATAAAAATACTGGCAAGAACATGTAAAACTAAAGCCGTCACAAATCACCAGTCTGGAACAAACTTGGAGTTTAAACCCCGTGAGGGGTATGTTTGTTAAGCACAATGCAGAACAGGTGGAAAGAGGAAAGCATAGGACATTCAGCCCAGCACCTAGCGGCAACCGGAGAATGGAGGTAAAGGCGGCAGAAGGAACCAGGAAACGTGCATGTTGGAGAAGGAGGTAAGTGGAGATGGAGAAGGGAGTAGTTGAGGGGAAACGGGAGAGCTGAAGAAACAGAATGGGAACAAACAGAAGAAAGTTAACAGAGTATGCTAAAACACAAAGCTTTAAGCTAATGCTAGTAGTAGCAAGTTGGCATCTACATGTGAGATCAGACAAAGAGAGTGAAATAGTGAGGTTTAAATAGGGGAGTGAGCGTGCTCAGGAAACAAGGTGCAGGTGAACATTAAAACTCGGGTGAGTGAGTGCGCTGATGAGGAGTGGAGTCCGGCGTGCCTGTGACAGACCCACAACCTTTCCTCTGGCCCATACCCCTCCCACTCGACGAGGTACTCGAGATGGCCACCATGACACCGGGATCTCAGGATCTCCTTGACTGTACACAGAGGTGTCTTCGATCACCATAGGGAGAGGGGGATCAGCAGCAGCACCAGACTCTGGAGGGAGAAGGAGAGACAGGTGAGATGAAAGGTTTAAGGGAAACGTGAAATGTGGGGTGAATTTTGTAGTGTGAGGGAAGCTGAAGTGACAGTATTGATCTGTTTAGTGATGAGGAATGGACCAATGAATCGGGGGCTGAGCTTCTTGCAGGGCAGACGCAGTCAGATGTCCCTAGTGGAGAGCCAAACCTTTTGTCCTGGTTGGTACTGGGGTGTGTCACTCTGTGTGTGTCTGCTAGCCCCTTGTGGCATCTTATGACCTGCTGCAACCTCTGATGAGCTGAATTCCAGACTCTCTCCCTTTCCTGGAACCAATGTTGGACGGAGGGTACTGTGGAAGGCTCCTCTGACCAGGGGAACAGTGGTGGTTGGTACCCAAGTATGCACTGGAAGGGAGTGAGACCAGTGGTAGTTTGGCAAAGGGAGTACTGTGCATACTCAGCCCATGGAAGGAAACGGTGCCAGGAGTTCTGCTGGTTGTGGCAGAAAGTACGTAAGTATCTACTGATCTCTTGTATCCAGAGGTCAGGCTGACTGTCACACCTAGGTGGTGCAAGAAGGCCTTCCAGACTCGGGACATGAACTGGGGTCCCCTGTCCAAGACAATGTCCTCTGGGATCCCAAAATTTTGGAAGAGGTGCTGGAACAGACTTTATGGTTTCTAAGGCTGTGGGGAGACCTTTCAGAGGGATGAGGTGGCAAGCCTTAGAGAATCGGTCTACTGCCACCAAGATGCAGGTGTGACCGTCTGAGGCAGGTAAGTCTGATGAAATCCACCCCTAGGTGTGACCAGGGGCATTGAGTGGGTAATGAGACCAATTTGCCTGATGGGAGATGCCTAGGGGTTTTGGCCATGGCACACTCCTGGCAACCCCTGACGTACCTTCTGACATCTGATGATAGGCCAGGCCACCAGTACCTTTCCTGTAGAAGTGAGAGAGTCTGACTGATGCCTGGGTGCCCAGTGCCCAGGGAGGAGTGAGCTGACTGGACAAAGCATTGGCAAAGGGATGAAGTAAGTCTCATAAGTGAGGTCAGGAGGACATTCTTGGGGAGTCAGTTCGGAGACACTGGCCGATGCTATGTTGTCCTCTAACCCCCACTGAATGGGAGAGACCAGCATGTTTGGGGGTATTATGGGTTCAGGTTGTTTGGAGGGAGCATCTGGAGAATATAGATGGGACCCTGGACGGTAAGTAACCTTGAAATCAAACCAGGTAAAAAACAGCACCCACTGAGCTTGACATGGGTTGAGCTGTTTAGCATCATGGAGGTATTTTAGATCTGTGATGACAGTGATTGGGTGGCATGCTCCCTCCAGCCAGTGTCTCCACTCCTCCAAGGCTAACTTAATGGCCAGCAAGTCTCTGTTCCCTACATCATAATTTTGTTCACAGGATGAGAGAAGTAGGCGCATGGGTGAAGTTGTGCTGGGCTACCGTGCTCTTGAGAAAGAACCACCCCCACTACTGTGGTTGATGCATCTACCTCCACGATGAAGGGGAGATCAGGATCAGGATGCGCCAGAAGGGATGCTGAGGTGAACAGTTGTTTAAGGAGTTTGAAGGCTTGGTGGGCTTCTGGAACCCACTGTAGGGTCTTGGGTCCCTTTCTGAGGAGATTCGTGAGGGGGGCGATGACTGAACTGTAACCTCTGATGAATCTCCTGTAGAAATTGGCAAAGCTGAGAAACCTTTGTAGTTCTTTCACAGTAGTGGGGACCAGCCAGAAGGTGATGACTTCCACCTTACCTTCTTCCATCTTAATGCTGTTGGGGCTAATTACATAGCCTAAGAAGTTTGTAGTTCGTAGGTGAAAGGAGCACTTTTCGGCCTTCAGGAAGAGGTGGTGTTGCCGAAGTTTCTGGAGGACGGTTCTAACATGGTGAACGTGCTCGGCTTCGTTCCATGAGTACACCAGAATGTCATCTATGTAGATGAGGACCAATCGGTGAAGGTACTCACAGAACAGTTCATTCATGCAACCTTGAAACACTGATGGCACATTAACCAGGACATACGGCATTACGAGTTACTCGTAGTGGCCAGTAGGGGTCACAAATGCTGTCTTCCATTCATCCCCTTCCCAGATCCGGATCAGGTTGTAGGTGCTGTGGAGGTCTAGTATGGAGAAGATCCGGGCACCTCCAAGTTGTTCAAGGGCAGCTGGGACGAGTGGGTAGCGATATTTCACAGTGACTTGGTTAAGAGCACAGTAGTCGATGCAGGGACAGAAGCCTCCATCCTTCTTGGCCACGAAGAAGAAACTAGAGGCAGCCAGGGACGGTTTTAACCCTGCTCCAGTGCTTCTTGAATATTCTCTTCCATGGACTGATTTTGAACTTTACCAAACACATCCTGGTAGTCAGAATACTGAGGAGGAATGGAAGGGAGTTGTTTTAGATGGGTACTCTCAATGGAAGTGGATTGGACAGGTAATGCAGGAGATCTGGGAACCTGGATAGGCAGATTGGGGAAATATCCATGAAAGCATCCCTCTCCCCACTTCAGAACCTTTCCGGTGGCCCAGGAGATGGTAGGGGTATGTTCAATGAGCGAGGGACATCCGAGTATTATTTCTGAGGTGGATCTCTCCAGAACCAGGAAGTGTATCTTTTGAGTGGAGGGCACCGACCTTCATACTGATGGGCCCCACAAAGTGATGAATCTTCCCCCATCCTAGAGGACTACCCGTGATGGAATGGATCTGGTAGTGAACAGGGTTCATGTTTCTCTTGAGGCCCATTTGGCGGCAGAGGTCAGCGGATATGAAGTTTCCGGCTGACCCAGAGTCAAGGAGTGCGTGAACTGTAACAGAATGGTTGCCAGTAATCAGTTCTACGATAGTGGAGAGTGGTTTTAAATTATTCAGAGGATATGAAATTGCACTCACCATTCTGCTGGATGAATGGGACATGCCGACAGCACATATCCCGATTGGCCGCAGTACAGGCAGAGACCCTGGGTCAGACGGCATTGTCTTTCTGTGCGTGATAATCTTGAACGATCCACCTGCATGGGTTCCGAGTCTGATTCTGGAGAGGGGAAGTTCTCTGGTCGGCAGTGGAGGTTCGGGGAGTGTTGAGTTCATTGGCCTTCCATACAGCACTTCCTGCGTTCAGAGACTTGAATAGCCTTTTGTATGAATAATTCTAACCCAGTGGAGTCATCTACAGTAGCCAGTTGCAGACGTAAACCAGGTTCTAGTCCTTGTCTGTAGGAGGTCAGCAGGGAGCACTCGTTCCACCCAGTGGCAGCAGCTAGAGTTTTGAATAGTAATGTATAGTCATGAATTGAGCTTTTACCTTGCTTTAGGTGGTATAATTGCTCATCCACCGTGGCATCTCCCAGCAGTTTGCCGAAAACTTCTCTAAAGTGAGTGGTGAATAAGTCCAGGGATTGGAGAACCAGGTCATTCTGCTGCCAGAGGGAATCGGCCCGATGGAGCGCTCTACCTGTGAGCAGAGAGATGATAAATGAGATCGTAGCTTTATCCATTGGATAGCGATGGGGTTGCATTTCTAGTGCAAGTGAACATTGAAGCAGGAAGCCACTTCAATCTTCCGCCGAGCCAGAGTAGGGAGAAGGATTGACCATGGGACCGGCAGAGCACACGGTTTCTGGGACAGGCGGCACGCGAGTTGCTGCGGTGGGTTGCACTGCGGGCCGAGATGTGGTGGTTTCCTGAAGTGCGGGGAGCACTTCAGCAGCTAACCAGATGCCGGATTGGGTCAGCGTCCATTGGCTCCATGCTGTTCGTCAGTCTGGTCTTCTTTCACAAATCACCAGTCTGGAACAAACTTGGAGTTTAAACCCCATGAGGGGTATGTTTGTTAAGCACAATGCAGAATGGGTGGAAGAGGAAAGCGTAGGACATTCAGCCCAGCATGCAGCGGCAACCGGAGAATGGAGGTAAAGAAGGTAGAAGGAACCAGGAGACGTGCATGTTGGAGAAGGAGGTAAGTGGAGCTGGAGAAGGGAGTAATTGAGGGGAAATGGGAGATCTGGATAAACGGAATGGGAATAAACTGAAGACCGTTAACAGCGTATGCTAGGCCATGAAGGTTTAAGCTAACGCTAGTAGTAGCAAGTCGACATCTACATGTGAGACCAGACAAAGAGAGAGTGAAATAGTGAGGTTTAAATAGGGGAGTGAGCATGCTCAGGAAACAAGGTGCAGGTGAACTTAATTAAAACTTGGGTGAGAGAGTGCGCTGATGAGGAGTGGAGTCCGGCGTGCCTGTGACAAAAGCATGTATTGTGATATTTTTATTGTGAAATGTAAATACATAAGGCAGATTTTAATAAATGTTTTTGTAGACAATTATGATAAATACATTTACATTTAAATTGTCATTGGTATCCATGCAATTTGGCATTTGCTTTCCATTGCGCATGTCAGATCACATAAATCCTGCCAAAGTACTTTTTTATGCTTGATTGGTTGCTGTGTAAACGATTAGGTATAGCAACACAACAATGAGGTCGAAGTCCATGCAGCTGTTATGGAATTTTCTCTCAGAACGGAGAGCGGGAAGCAGAGGAATTACGTCTCCAGCTTTGTCGGCCATGCTTTTCATTTGTTTTATATCACAAAATTTTGATTTATAGGTTTTTAATTATCAGACTACAACACGAAGAAATTTAGAGGTGAGGTTTGACTATTTATGTTGAAATGTAAATGTTTCCACCCCACGTGAAAACAAGCCAGTTAAGTTAGCTTATGTAGCTGTACCATTACAGCCCTAATACCTGCTCATTGCCATTGTAAATTTGGATTTCCATGCTGCTCTGGTTGTACTTCTGGTTATTTACAAGGTGAGAGTATGTCACAGTTGAACAGGTATTGTATGGAAATAATTTATAATAAGATAATATAATTAACTATTTTGGATTAAGTCGGTGGGACTTAATATCAAACTGTTAGTAATGCAGGACTGTAAATAGCCATTTATCAGGTGATTATGTATCATTACTGCTAAGATAAAATATTGAAAATGTTACTGTTAAGTATCTCTCCACGGTCTACAGCTTATACTGTAAATGTATCACTGTCTGTTATGGGAACTCCACTGTGTCAGCCCGGAAAGCGCTGCAGAGGGTGGTGAAAACTGCCCAACGCATCGTAGGAGTTCCACTTCCTAAGATCGAGGACATTTACAGGAAGCATTGTCTCACCAGAGCATGCAAAATCATAAAGGACTTTTATCACCCTGCCAATAGACTCTTTGCCCTCCTGCCTTCTGGGAGGTGCTACAGGAGCCTCCAGACCAAGACTAGCAGGTTCAGGAACAGCATTTTCCCCACAGCTGTTTCTTTGCTGAACTCTGCCTCCACCCAATCACACACACATTGACTGAGCACATTATTATCAGTGTATATAACCTTTTTCTGTATATAACCCTTTCTGTGTACAGTTTACATATACAAATTATTTATCATAGTATACAATATCTTCCTCATTGCACACATCTAAATCATTGCACTCATTGTACATAACTCCTATGTATACTGTTTACATATTTACTTAATTATTATCATGGTATACAATACCTTCTTTATTGCACCACTACAATCATTATCATCACTACAATCAATCACTCATTGCATTTACTCATTGCATTTACCTCCCACTGTATACTGTTATATACTGTTATATATGCAAATTATTTATATATTTTTGTATATTGTTTATATATGCAAATTATTTATTGTTATATACTTATTATATATGCTAATTATTTGCACTGTGAAATGCACTTCTGGTTAGATGCTAACTGTATTTCGTTACCTTGTACCCACATGTGCAGTGACAAAGTTGTCTTGCAATAAATCTACTATGAATCAGTGAATTTCAGTTCAATGTGGGTTTATTATCAGTAATGAAGTAATGGGAAATCATTAAAAAAAACACACACTGGAAAGTTGCCTAATCACAAGCCAGTGGCACTATTTAAAAATAAATTTTGCTCTCCTTTCTTTCTGGCTTGCCAATTTCTGGTTAAAGACAGTCATCTCAGTCACCAGTCTCTTTTCAAATGACAGCATGTTCAATACATTCAGCCTCTCCTGGGTCATGCTATTTGAGAAAAGTCTTAATTCTCTTGTGAAACGGTATTTTTGTAAAGATATAACCAAATTTTCTTTCATCCTGAGATATGTCGCTTGCTTCCACGCTTGCTTCAACTTGTCCGTTAACTGACCATCTGCTGAGCACTAATGAGACTTGTTGAGAATGGACCAATCACATGAGGCCAATTATATAAAAACAATACTGATTCGCTAACAACAAAACTGGGTACAGTTTGGGAACAGAGTGAAACAAAACAGCTACCTTAAAGTTAAGGTTAACTACCTTTAAGTTTTTGCAAGTGCAAGACAGTATTCAGAATGTTAAGATAACCCGTAACTTAACTTAGCAAAAGTAAGCTAGTGTTATAACAAACTAAAAAAAAACAAAACAAGCATTAGTAAAAGACTACTTACCTCAAAAAGAAATGGCAATTCCCCAAGAGTCAAGAGGATGTGCAATGACTGTATTCCCACAGAAGCTGGATGCAAAGAAATTTTGCATAACAAAACAAAACTGTAAATTAAATAGTATTCAGAGTGCCTGAGCTGGGATTTGGAGTCATTATTTGTGTAGCCTTCAGATGTTGGCATGAAGCAGGTGATTAAAGGATTCACACCAACTAACCAAAACAGTAACTATTCAAAAGTCAGATCCAAAACACAACAAAACATTCTGACCTTTGAGTAAGTACATGCAAACCTCATCACCTGCTTCCTAAACAGATGACCGCTGTTATATAATTTCCATTGCATGTCAAGTCAGGAAATAATTCTGTTTAGTGTTACAGATTGTTCTCCTGTTTATCTTGTGGTCAATGTAATTATTCCAGTTAACATTATTTGTAGAGTCACAATTTATATGTAAACTGACTTGACTTTTGACTTGACCTCTTGATTTATATGAAACCTTTCTAAATTCTGACCCTTTGCTCTGTTTGCTGATGATATGAGGACAGTTTTGAACTGATGTGATGATGTAGGATGATATTACATGAATTAGTAATAGGAGACTAAAATAAAATTAATTCTGTAATGCCTACAAAGTAGTTATAGCTGATTTTTATTGGCTCTATAATATGTGTAAATAAAGAAAACAGCATTAAGTGGGTGCTATATAATGAAAAGGAAAAAATACAATAATTGCAGTAAGTACACTGGCGAACATGGCTGATTTTGCAGGACTTTGCTGCATTTCTCCTCCTCCTTTTCGTTTACACTCTGAATTGTCGAAGATGTAAGGTATGTTCGACTTGAAGCGGTGCTGCGCAGACCGAGCAGTGTATGACTTCCAAGTATTGCGAGAGTGATTCTAGCGCATATTTGAGTGCACACACGTAAGTCACTCCCGCGGTACTTTGACATTATATACTAGCTCGGTCTACGCAGCGCCGCTTCAAGTCAAAGTCAAGGTGATCCACTGCACGGCAGCAGGCCAGAACGGCCATCAGGCCACGGGAAATGTCCCGGTACTCCCGATGGCCAGTCCACCCCTGCTCCCTCTACTGGTGTAAAGCTGAAATGTCTGTTAAATAATAATTATAAAAAAAAATCAATTAGACGATATGTGTCAAACATCAGGTTTAAAGGCTAAATCCAGCTCACAGCATCAGGTATTTTGGTATGAAAAGAAAGTAAAAAAAAGCTCATGGTACACTCCAGAATTCACAGCAGACTCATTGTGAAGTCATCTGAAGGCAGTTACCATAAAATACCACAGCTGGTGGTCAGGTTATATGTTCTGCTGGCAGTGGAATGACCAGAAATGAATTTCAGAGCACTTAAGAAGCATCCAAAATAAATCATGATTGTTTTCCTGAGCTGTACAGATGAATGAGTAAGTATGAGTCCCACCAACTTGTGATTCATTATTAAGAAATCTGCACATATTAATAGTTTTGCCCTGTAGTAAATGTATGGAAGTTCCACTGAGATTGAATAATAGCATGTGAATAATATGAGAAATTTAGATAATATATTACAAATTATAAAGTTTTTTATAGTAAATTCTAGCAAGCATTTAAAAGTTTCTATTAGCCCTTCGTTTTCTATCGAAATAACTATTCTATTTTCATTTATTGTTGTTAGTTAAAGAAATATATTAGATATGTGAAAGAAAGACTTTAAAAGCTTTTTAGAATGTCTCAAAAATGCTGACAGACTGTATCTAAGTGTGACATCCCTGACCTAGACATTACAGATCATCCTTGTTTTTCTTCTGGAAGATGTTTCCATCTGTCTGCACCCTCCAGGTCACTGTGGTGTTCTCCAACATGCCTTTTTCTGCCAGTTTCTGCTTAATCTGAAGATCAGAAACAAAAAATTATTCCACAATCTTAAAGGAAAATAAATATTTGTTGCTTGGTGTGTTTTAAAATTTCAGAGACGTCCTGAGACTCACCTGCTCTAAAATAGACGACTGTACAGCAGGATCTAACACACTGCCATCAGACTTCACCTGCAGTCTCAATATCTGCTGTTCTCTCATTGGGAGAACTGTGGAATACACACACACACACACACACACACACACAGACTGAATCCCTTGGCATCTTCATTGATCTGATATTAGAATCAATAGAAAAAAGAAAAAAGACTCGCTGGTGTGACAGTAGAAATAGGCTGGTGCGCTGCAGAAATAATCATTGAACACTTTGTTAATATGTGATGCACAGTTCTCACTGCCATAATAATTGTTGGGTTCTCCAGGAACCCATGGAAGGTTTGTTGCAGGTGTCCCATCTGACCACTTCCACGTGTCTCTGTAGAGCCCAATCCAGGAATCACCCTGGGTATTCCTCAGCTGAAACAGGAAGTTGTTATCTGAACTGTTAAGAGCACTGGCCAAGTCTGTGTGATGTGATCGACAGTAAGCCTGAGCATCAGTCCAGGACAAATAAGGACTAGAGATGCGGATGAACCTGTCAGCACCACTGAAATTAGCTGGCAAATGACAAAAACATTACACTGTAGTTAGATTAGATTATGAGTATCATGTCTCTGTTTGCAAAGATATTAGGATTTGAATATACAAAAATACAACACAAAATGTGCCACGTTTCACACACAGAATATGGTTAATTTACATTGCCAATTTATCAGTGACTCACCATTGTAGCATATAAAGGGTTTTAGACGTGTACATGGATAATCTACCCAGATTCCAGTTTTATAAATTAGACCACATGCTTCTTTTCCAGCATAATTATCCGGCTGTCCAGTGTACCAGTTTGTATAAGTGACATTCTTCAGTGGGAGCTCGTTTAATGACCAGCGCCAGCTATTGACATCATTGTACAATCCAATCCAGGAATATCCAGTGTAGCCTTTGCTCACCGCTTCTTTGTTTAGTCGTAACCAATCATCATCAGTTACGATCGTTGCCATGTCAGTGTACATCACCCTGCAGTAATTCTGAGCCATTGGCCATGAATATGTTTGCATGATCAGGTGATAACTGTGATGGACGGTTCTTAATCTGGATATGACAACTGGGGTGAGACCTGTGGGTGAGATTTGATCACTTTATCAGTTGAATTTAATTCTAATTCAATTTTATGACTTCATTAATCATCAAGAACTAAATGTTTTGGGATCAGCACACAGTTTAGTAAATATCAAATAGGTTTAAAGGTAAAACACTATGCATTAATTTGTGTAATATTAACGATCATTTTGTAAACTATACAATAAAACATTCTCTCACTGGTGAGACACAGCAGAAGAAAAAGATTCAGCTTCATGGTAGAGTCACTGGAGAGAAAAAAGGTACAAAGTTTTAAGTATTAAATACAAAGTGGTTTATCTGTACTGCTTCACAAATGGATATTAAACAATTATCTAATCAAGCTTTAGATCATCATTATCAGGTGTCAGGTTAGAGCCAATAGTGTCACATGATCACAATCACTTGAACGCAGTTGATGCAAAATGTATTTAAATAACATCTAAACAGGGGCGGGTCTACGTGGTGGCCAGGGGTGGCAAACTGTTAGTAATGCAGGACTGTAAATAGCCATTTATCAGGTGATTATGTATCATTACTGCTAAGATAAAATATTGAAAATGTTACTGTTAAAGTCAACTGTTAAAGCTTGCAATAAATCTACTATGAATCAGTGAATTTGAGTTCAGTGTGGGCTTATTATCAGTAATGAAGTAATGAAGGTAATCATTAAAACACACACACACACACACACTGGAAAGTTGCCTAGTCACAGGCCAGTGGCACTATTTAAAAAGAGATTTTGCTCTCCTTTCTTTCTGGCTTGCCAATTTCTCGAGATATTTTGCTTGCTTCCACATTAATCAGTACCTGTCCATTAACTGTCAATCTGCTGAGGTACAAAAGGTACAAAGTCTTAAGTATTAAATACAAAGTGATTTATCTGTACTGCTTTACAAATGGATATTAAACAATTATCTAATCAAGCTTTAGATCATCAAGATTCAAGATTCAAGAAGCTTTATTGTCATTTCAACCCCATATATCTGACGCAGTACATAGTGAAATGAAACAACATTTCTCCAGGACCTGGTGCTACAGAAACATACAACATAGATTCCAAACACAAAAACAACACAGAGCTAGGACCGAAGTTTGTCCAAGCCACATAAAGTGCAAAGTGTGCAGCTAGGTGCAAACAGAGAACACAGTCAGGATGGGGGAGGGAGATGGGCTTTCCTCAGCCTCCTCAGGAAGTAGAGGCGCTGCTGGGCGTTGAACAAGACAGTGCAAAAAAAAGACAACACAAAAACACAGCACACTTACCGCCGAAAAAAGAAAAAGAATGTGCAATGAAATGTAAATGAAATTTAATAAAATTAATACATCATCGACTTTGGGACCTGACAGCATGTGCAAAAATACAATATAGTGGTAAACATAAATAGAAATACAGCAGCAGATGAAAAATACAGGGGTTGAGGTAGTGCAATAAGTATTGAACAATATAAGTGTATGTGTGTTTGTCCACACAGGTGAGAGAGAGAGAGTGTGTGTGTGTGAGAGAGAGAGTGTGTGTGTGTGTGTGAGAGAGAGTGTGTGTGTGTGTGAGAGAGAGAGAGTGTGTGTGTGTGAGAGAGAGAGAGTGTGTGTGTGTGAGAGAGAGAGTGTGTGTGTGTGTGAGAGAGAGAGCGTGTGTGTGTGTGTGAGAGACAGAGAGTTATGTACAGTTCAGTCCTGAGTGTGTGTGTGTGTGTGTCCACACAGGTGAGAGAGAGAGGTTGTGTGTGTGTGAGAGAGAGTTTTTTGTACAGTTCAGTTCTGGTTGTTGAGGAACCTGATGGCTTGAGGAAAGAAACTGTTACACAGTCTGGTTGTGAGGCCCGAATGCTCCGGTACCTCTTTCCAGATGGCAGGAGGGTGAAGAGTGTGTGTGAGGGGTGTGTGGGGTGAGAAAGAGTGTGTGTGAGGGGTGTGTGGAGTATGTAAGAGTGTGTGTGAGGGGTGTGTGGGGTTATCCACAATGCTGTTAGCTTTGCGGATGCAGCGTGCGGTGTAAATGTCCGTGATAGGGGGAAGAGAGACTTCAATGATCTTTTCAGCTGTCGTCACTATCCACTGAAGGGTCTTGTGATCCGAGACGGTGCAGTTCCCAAACCAGGCAGTGATGCAGCTGCTCAGGATGCTCTCGATGGTCCCTCTATAGAACACAGTCAGGATGGGGGAGGGAGATGGGCTTTCCTCAGCCTCCTCAGGAAGTAGAGGCGCTGCTGGGCTTTCTTGGTGATGGAGCTGGTGTTGAGTGACCAGGTGAAGTTCTCCGCCAGATGAACACCAAGGAATTTGGTGCTCTTGACGATCTCCACAGAGGATCCGTTGAACAGTGGAGAATGGTCACTCTGTGCTCTCCTGAAGTCAACCACCATCTCTTTAGTCTTGTCGACGTTCAGGGAGAGGTTGTTGGCTCTGCACCAGGCTGTTAGCCGCTGCACCTCCTCTCTATATGCTGACTCATCGTTCTTGCTGATGAGACCCACCACGGTCGTGTCATCAGCGAACTTGAAGATATGGTTGGATCTGTGCATTGCTGCACAATCATGAGTCAGCAGAGTGAACAGCAGTGGACTGAGCACACAGCCCTGAGGAGCTCCAGTGTTCAGTGTGGTGGTGCTGGAGATGCTGTTCCTGATCCAAACTGACTGAGGTCTCCCAGTCAGGAAATCCAGGATCCAGTTGCAGAGAGAGGTGTTCAGGCCCAGCAGGCTTAGCTTCTCCATCAGCTGCTGAGGGATGATTTATTGAATGCTGAACTGAAATCTGTGAACAGCATTCCAACGTAGGAGTCCTGTGAGGGTGTGTGAGGGCAAGATGGAGGGTTGTGGTGATGGTCACAACCCTCCATAATACTGCAGGTGTCAGGTTAGAGCCAATAGTGTCACATGATCACAAACACCTGAACGCAATTGATGAAAAATGTATTTAAATCACACCTAAATAACCCTCCTAGTCTAGTGTCTGCTGTAAGCAGTGTCGTAGTTGATTATCTGATCCATGACATATTTATTTCACACTTGTCTAGACTGTGTTCAGTTACATAGCTCTAGTTTTAATCTGTCACTCGAAATGAAACACTTACATTTGTCTTAAAATCCTTCATCATTAAGGAAATCAGTACAACTCTCAAAAAATGATTAGAACTCATCTCTCCACGTCTTAATTTACGAGATGTTTGCTATCAAGCAGCACACACTGATAATCATCTAACCCTGTATTATGATGTTTTCAGTACATGAAAATATCAGATTAGAGTTTTATGGTTTTTAAAGAAGACCAAACAAAGCACCATGTAACACTGCAGCACAATTATTCTTATTTAAACCTCCATAAAAGACCATTCACAATACTGCTTAATGATAAAAGTATAGTCATGTAGTATGTTATAAATAATGTTAATGTCATCACACTTGTTAATACAGACTCCAGACAATGAAAATCTGGTAACTTAAGATATTTCCTTTAATAAAATTGCTTCTAGATTTCTGATAATATTATTGTGATCAATTAATATAAACGTTATTCATTATTTTAATAATTAAATAAAGATTTTAATAAATATGCTACTTTTTACTGGCTTATAATTGGTGTCTTTTACCAAACTTCAACACAGTTCGACGTTTTACATAAATGGTTAATTTTTAGTAATTTCTTAGGATATGGAAAAGCATTGAGCATTAAAACATACCTGTAATTTGACAATCTGAAGGTTGCTTTACTGCTTTAACTCTGTCATCTGCCTGTATATTTCACCTGTGCCCTTCTATAAGGTAACATTGTCACACGTGATGCAGAATGATTTCCATCTTAACTTTCACAAAGACACCAGGCCTACTTATTTGAACAAAACCAAATTCTGACCCATTAATCTCAGATTTCAGCAAAAAAAGAAGTGAAGGAGTTCATCAGGTTCCTTTATTGTGGAATAGTTATGTGCTAATAATCAGATCCAACATTCACCATGTATAAATATCATGGCTGCTTTATAAAATCATCACTGCTTCTTCTTGGTAACTAGGAGTCAGCAGTTTTGGGCAGTGAGATAAAATCTAACCCATTGGGAAACCAGAGGAAAAATGTAGAGGCATCTGAATCATAAGGATTTCAAAATGATGGATCTACAAAGGAGCTACAGAGTATTGTACTCATAATGGAAGATCGACATGATGGGTTAAAGCCCAGAAAAAGGTCAGGTCAGGATTCTTACACAGCTTACATTGTGAGGTGAAGTGCCCTGCTTTACATAGGAAAAGAAGTGTAACCTATGACAAGCTTTCAGTGTCACTGGTCTAAATCTCACAGAAAAAGTCACTTAAAGTTGTGTGTATAAAAATCTGCAAAACTGATTTTAGAGTAAACTCTAAACATTTTTACATTATTGATAATAATAAGGTTTGTAAATATCATCCAACATTCCAACATTCTGTGGCTCAGCTAAATCGGGATAATCCTCAGATATGAGGTTGACTTTCTTTTAGCTTTAAACATTTCACTAGCTCACATCGAGCCATAACTTCAAGAAAAAATCCAATACACAAACCTCCATCTTGTCCTGCAATGGTGTAGTGGTCACTGCCACAGGATGTGGTGTGTGAGCTCTTTGGGTCAAGCCAGGGAGTGTTTGCTTTAGCTTTAATCCCTTCCACAGGTCTGAGATGCTTTTTAAGGCAAAAGTCTGTTAAGCAAAAGTCCCACCTGTGCTGTGGGAGTGTAGAGGTAAGTGCTACTGACTCCAGCATGTGTGGTCCCCGGGACGAGGCTGGGTGTGTTTCTTTCAGCTGTTTATTAAGGCTCAATTGCTATACACTTTTTTTAAAAATTAGCATTAACGGATACATTTAAAATTGAAATAATAAACAATTGTTTTAAATGCATAAATTTCATTCTTATAAATGTAAGTATAAGTATATAAATATAAGTGTATTTCTACACTTTATAATCCATATTTCATTTTGTGGATAGTAAACTCTGCATTTAAAACCATGAACTTTAAATAATAATAAAAATTAAATGCATTTAAATTTGAACCATTCAATTCTAAAAGACTCGTTTTCTTTTGCTTTAGAAAAAGGCTAAAGTAAAGAGTTTGAAGCCTCAAACCTGGAACCTCAGATGCCAGGATTTTTGCCTAAATGGCAACTTACCTTTGCCTAAATGGCTCATTGAGAGTCAGTGAAGTGTTTAAAGCTAAAGAAAAAGCACTCTTACTCATTCCAGGAATCACAGGCACCAAAACCGGTTCCACTAACCGCTACACCAGAACAGGTCAATTGATGCTGCTGCTTTTTCTACTTTTGCCGTAAGAAAGGGCCAGTGAAGTGTTTAAAGTTAAAGCCCAGACTCAAATCAGGGGCCACAGTTGCTAGAGTCTATGCCACTTATCGTTACACCACCAGCATTTCCCAACCCAGGGACCTTATCTGGCAGACCCCATGGCACTAAACTCTACACCACCACAGCACATTATTGGACTTTTGCCTTAATAAATGACCAAATGAGAGCCACGGACTTGTATATAGCTAAAGGAAAAGAAGCCAGCGATGTCAAGCCAAAAAGTTCTTGGCGCTACATGACCGCTGGTCAGATGGTGCTGCTGCTTATTGGACCTTTGCTTTAAAATGTACCTGTGACATGACAATTTGAAAGCTGCTGTTTCTTCAGTAGCTCCATTTTTAATCTTCACTTCTTGCCCACAACTCTCTAAAAAGCTTCTGTTTACTTCACCTGTCCTCTTCTTAAACATGGCAGGTTTACGACATGGCCAGCATAGACTGATTTCCATTTTGTTTTCATTTATCCTTCAGACTCTGAACTCCTTATTACAACAAAACCAAATACTGACCCACTGATCTCAGATTTCAGCACAGAGAGGAACAGAAGAGATCCAGGTTGCCAGTGCAAAACTACACATTTCTACATTTCCAGTTTTCAGAGGATCTGTGCCGGAGTCTTACTAACTCTAACCCTTCCTTCACTGACAACAGACTCCAAATGTCACATTTGAACTTTTATCTTTTTACTAATTTTTTTTTTTATACACTTAAATTTACATTTAAATTTACACACTTACATTAAAACCACCATCTTAATATTGTGTCCACTTTGTGCCACTAAAACAGGTCAGAGGCATCAGGGAAAATGACTCCACAAGGCCTCTGTAGGTGTGCCGTGGTATCTGGCATGTCATTAGTAGCAGATCCTGTAAGTTGTGAGGTGCAGTCTCCACTGATTGGACTTGTTGGTCCAGCACATCCCACAGATTCTCCACCGGATTGAGATCTGGGAAAATTTAAGACAAGGCCTTAAACTCCTTCTGACATTCATTGCGACAACTTTCTATCAGAGCCACCAGTTAGTTTCCCCACAGTTTGTGCTACTGTAGCTCTTATGAATGATCAGGCCAGACAGGCAAGCGTTCACTCTCCATGACCATCAGTGAGTCCAGGCTCCATGACCCTGTCACCACTTCACCGGGTGTTCTTCCTGGGAGCACCTTTGGTAGGTACTAACCCCTGCACACCAGGAACCACAAGACCTGCTGTGTTGGAGATGCTCTGACTCCAGACATTGTCTAGACATCACAACTGTTGTCAAAGTCACCATATCCCATTATTCCTGATTTCAACACATCGACCTTGAGAACTGACTGTTTACTTACAGCCTAATACATCAAACCCTGACAGCAACCACTGTAATGAGATAACCCATGGAGTTGTATAGATGGAGATGCAGTAGAGCAGATCACCTGTTGCCATGAAGATAAGCTAGATAGAATTGTAGTAGATATAGATTATGCTAAATTTGAATCATTTGAATTACTTACTATAAACTATTATTCAATACATGCTACTAATACAGTAGTGGTCAGATTTGTAAAGTTCAGCATTATCAGTTGATTTTAGGGTTGCTTCTGATCATCCTGTGTGATTAAACCCTGCAAACCAGCACACATGAAACTGACCTACCTGTATATGATTTCTGCAGATGACTCAGGAACTGCAGCGTACCGTCTGAAAATAATTTTCATCTTTACATAATTTTAAATAATAATTTAAAATAAACACATCATGTGTCGTCCAATCACATTGTAGATTTCTTGTGATGTTGCTGGAATTTGAATTCAATAGAAATGAATGATTGAATTTCTTTAGAAAGAAGAAGAAGAAAAAAAAAAAACCTTATGCGTATAAACATCTTTTTTTTTAACTATTTAAAATATTCTGATCTGATTGGCTGACTCTAACTCTCAGAGTTACGGCTCTCTGAAGACGCTTGTGGTTCTTCACCTTCCCCCATTTTTTTTCTCATTTTTTTCGTGCCATACCTTTCTTTGTTTCACACTTGTGTTGGGGCTCGTTCACTCTTCAGCTCTTCACCTCTCTCACTCCAGACCACCTAAAAGCTCGTGAGTAATACTGTTCTCTTTCATACTGAGTCGTAAATAAGCGCTCTCTGTTGATGAATTTTAAACTGTTCTTCAGACTGTTACAGATTGTTCTCCTGTTTATCTTATGCTCAGTGTAATTATTGCAGTTAACATTATTTGTAGAGTCACAATTTATATGTGAATTGACTTGACTCTTGACTTGACCTCTTGATTTATATGAAACCTTTCTAAATTCTGACCCTTTGCTCTGTTTGCTGATGATATGAGGACAGTTTTGAACTGATGTGATGTAGGATGATATTACATGAATTAGTAACAGGAGACAAAAATAAAATAAATTCTATAATGCCTACAAAGTATTTACACCTGATTTTTATTGGCTTGATAATATGGGTAAATAAAGAAAACATCATGAAGTGGGTGCTATATAATGAAATGAAAAAAATACAATAATTGCAGTAAGTACACTGGAGACTTGCAGTAAGTTGACACTGGAGGCAAACATGGCTGATTTTGCAGGACTTTGCTCCATTTCTCCTCCTCCTTTTCGTTTACACTCTGAATTGTCGAAGATGTAAGGTATGTTCGACTTGAAGTGGTGCTGCGCAGACCGAGCAGTGTATGACTTCCAAGTATTGCGAGAGCGATTCTAGCGCATATTCAAGTGCACACACGTAAGTCACTCCCGCGGTACTTTGACATTATATACTAGCTCGGTCTACGCAGCGCCGCTTCAAGTCAAAGTCAAGGTGATCCACTGCACGGCAGCAGGCCAGAACGGCCATCAGGCCACGGGAAATGTCCCGGTGCTCCCGATGGCAAGTCCACCCCTGCTCCCTCTACTGGTGTAAAGCTGAAATGTCTGTTAAATAATAATTATAAAAAAAAATCAATTAGACGATATGTGTCAAACATCAGGTTTAAAGGCTAAATCCAGCTCACAGCATCAGGTATTTTGGTATGAAAAGAAAGTAAAAAAAAAAGCTCATTGTACAGCATCATCAGTACATGTACAGTATCATTCACAGCAGATTCACAGTGAAGCCATCTGAAAGCAGTCACTATAAAATACCACAGCTGGTGGTCAGGTTATATGTTCTGCTGACAGTGGAATGACCAGAAATGAATTTCAGAGCACTTAAGAAGCATCCAAAATAAATCATGATTGTTTTCCTGAGCTGTACAGATGAATGAGTAAGTATGAGTCCCACCAACTTGTGATTTATTATTAAGAAATCTGCCCATATTAATAGTTTTGCCCTGGAGTAAATATATGGAAGTTTTACTGAGATTGAATAACAGCATGTTAATAATATGAGAAATTTACATATTATATTATAAATTATAAAGTTTCTTTTATAGTAAATTCTAGCAGACATTTAAAAGTTTCTATTAGCCCTTCGTTTTAGAAATACATATTCTATTTTCAGTTATTGGTGTTAGTTAAAGGAATATATTAGATATGTGAAAGAAAGACTTTAAAAGTTTTTTAGAATGTCTTAAAAATGCTGACAGACTGTATCTAAGTGTGACATCCCTGACCTAGACATTACAGATCATCCTTGTTTTTCTTCTGGAAGATGTTTCCATCTGTCTGCACCCTCCAGGTCACTGTGGTGTTCTCCAACATGCCTTTTTCTGCCAGTTTCTGCTTAATCTGAAGATCAGAAACAAAAAATTATTCCACAATCTTAAAGGAAAGTAAATATTTGTTGCTTGGTGTGTTTTAAAATTTCAGAGACGTCCTGAGACTCACCTGCTCTAAAATAGACGACTGTACAGCAGGATCTAACACACTGCCATCAGACTTCACCTGCAGTCTCACTATCTGCTGTTCTCTCATTGGGAGAACTGTGGAATACACACACACACACACACACACACAGACAATTCCTTGGCATCTTCATTGATCTGATATTAAAATCAATAGAAAAAAAAACCCAAAAGACTCACTGGTGTGACAGTAGAAATAGGCTGGTGTGCCGCAGAAATAATCATTGAACACTTTGTTAATATGTGATGCACAGTTCTCATTGCCATATTTATTATCAGGTTCTCCAGGAACCCATGGTAGGTTTATTGCAGGTGTCCCATCTGACCACTTCCACGTGTCTCTGTAGAGCCCCATCCAGGAATCACCCTGGGTATTCCACAACTGAAACAGGAAGTTGTTATCTGAACTGTTAAGAGCACTGGCCAAGTCTGTGTGATGTGTTCGACAGTAAGCCTGAGCATCAGGCCAGGACAAATAAGGACTAGAGATGCCGATGAACTTGTCAGCACCACTGAAATTAGCTGTCAAATGGCAAAATAAGAAACATTTTTAAATTACACTGTAGTTAGATTAGATTATGAGTATCATCTCTCAGTTTGCAAAGATATTAAGATTTGAAAATAAAAAATACAACACAAAATGTGCCACGTTTCACACACAGAATATGGTTAATTTACATTGCCAGTTTATCAGTGACTCACCATTGTAGCATATAAAGGGTTTTAGACGTGTACATGGATAATCTACCCAGATTCCAGTTTTATAAATTAGACCACACGCTTCGTTTCCAGCATAATTATCCGGCTGTCCAGTGTACCAGTTTGTATAAGTGACAGTCTTCAGTGGGAGCTCATTTAATGACCAGCGCCAGCTATTGACATCATTGTACAATCCAATCCAGGAATATCCAGTGTAGCCTTTGCTCACCGCTTCTTTGTTTAGTCATAACCAATCATCATCAGTTACGATCGTTGCCATGTCAGTGTACATCACCCTGCAGTAATTCTGAGCCATTGGCCATGAATATTTTTGCATGATCAGGTGATAACTGTGATGGACGGTTCTTAATCTGGATATGACAACTGGGGTGAGACCTGTGGGTGAGATTTTATCACTTTATCAATTTTATTTAATTCTAATTCAATTTTATGACTTCATTAATCATCCAGAACTGATTGTTTTGGGATCAGCACACAGTTTAGTAAAGATCAATGATATAAATAGGTTTAAAGGTAAAACACAGAATGCATTAATTTGTGTAATATTAACGATCATTTTGTAAACTATACAATAAAACGTTCTCTCACCGGTGAGACACAGCAGAAGAAAAAGATTCAGCTTCATGGTAGAGTCACTGGAGAAAAAAGGTTCAGTCTTAACTATTAAATACAAAGTGGTTTATCTGTACTGCTTCACAAATGGATATTAAACAATTATCTAATCAAGCTTTAGATCATCATTATCAGGTGTCAGATTAGAGCCAATAGTGTCACATGATCACAAACACCTGAACGCAGTTGATGCAAAATGTATTTAAATCACACCTAAATAACCCTCCTAGTCTAGTGTCTGCTGTAAGCAGTGTCGTAGTTGATTTTCTGATCCACGACATATTAATACAGACTCCAGACAATGAAAATCTGGTAATTTAAGATATTTCCTTTAATAAAGTTGCTTCTAGAGTTCTGATAATATTATTGTGATCAATTAATATAAACGTTATTCATTATTTTAATAATTAAATAAAGATTTTAATAAATATGCTACTTTTTACTGGCTTATAATTGGTGTCTTTTACCAAACTTCAACACAGTTCGACGTTTTACATAAATGGTTAATTTTTAGTAATTTCTTAGGATATGGAAAAGCATTGAGCATTAAAACATACCTGTAATTTGACAATCTGAAGGTTGCTTTACTGCTTTAACTCTGTCATCTGCCTGTATATTTCACCTGTGCCCTTCTATAAGGTAACATTGTCACACGTGATGCAGAATGATTTCCATCTTAACTTTCACAAAGACACCAGGCCTACTTATTTGAACAAAACCAAATTCTGACCCATTAATCTCAGATTTCAGCAAAAAAAGAAGTGAAGGAGTTCATCAGGTTCCTTTACTGTGGAATAGTTATGTGCTAATAATCAGATCCAACATTCATCATGTATAAATATCATGGCTGCTTTATAAAATCATCACTGCTTCTTCTTGGTAACTAGGAGTCAGCAGTTTTGGGCAGTGAGATAAAATCTAACCCATTGGGAAACCAGAGGAAAAATGTAGAGGCATCTGAATCATAAGGATTTCAAAATGATGGATCTACAAAGGAGCTACAGAGTATTGTACTCATAATGGAAGATCGACATGATGGGTTAAAGCCCAGAAAAAGGTCAGGTCAGGATTCTTACACAGCTTACATTGTGAGGTGAAGTGCCCTGCTTTACATAGGAAAAGAAGTGTAACCTATGACAAGCTTTCAGTGTCACTGGTCTAAATCTCACAGAAAAAGTCACTTAAAGTTGTGTGTATAAAAATCTGCAAAACTGATTTTAGAGTAAACTCTAAACATTTTTACATTATTGATAATAATAAGGTTTGTAAATATCATCCAACATTCCAACATTCTGTGGCTCAGCTAAATCGGGATAATCCTCAGATATGAGGTTGACTTTCTTTTAGCTTTAAACATTTCACTAGCTCACATCGAGCCATAACTTCAAGAAAAAATCCAATACACAAACCTCCATCTTGTCCTGCAATGGTGTAGTGGTCACTGCCACAGGATGTGGTGTGTGAGCTCTTTGGGTCAAGCCAGGGAGTGTTTGCTTTTAGCTTTAATCCCTTCCACAGGTCTGAGATGCTTTTTAAGGCAAAAGTCTGTTAAGCAAAAGTCCCACCTGTGCTGTGGGAGTGTAGAGGTAAGTGCTACTGACTCCAGCATGTGTGGTCCCCGGGACGAGGCTGGGTGTGTTTCTTTCAGCTGTTTATTAAGGCTCAATTGCTATACACTTTTTTAAAAATTAGCATTAACGGATACATTTAAAATTGAAATAATAAACAATTGTTTTAAATGCATAAATTTCATTCTTATAAATGTAAGTATAAGTATATAAATATAAGTGTATTTCTACACTTTATAATCCATATTTCATTTTGTGGATAGTAAACTCTGCATTTAAAACCATGAACCTTAAATAATAATAAAAATTAAATGCATTTAAATTTGAACCATTCAATTCTAAAAGACTCGTTTTCTTTTGCTTTAGAAAAAGGCTAAAGTAAAGAGTTTGAAGCCTCAAACCTGGAACCTCAGATGCCAGGATTTTTGCCTAAATGGCAACTTACCTTTGCCTAAATGGCTCATTGAGAGTCAATGAAGTGTTTAAAGCTAAAGAAAAAGCACTCTTACTCATTCCAGGAATCACAGGCACCAAAACCGGTTCCACTAACCGCTACACCAGAACAGGTCAATTGAATGTGCTGCTTTTTCTACTTTTGCCGTAAGAAAGGGCCAGTGAAGTGTTTAAAGTTAAAGCCCAGACTCAAATCAGGGGCCACAGTTGCTAGAGTCTATGCCACTTATCGTTACACCACCAGCATTTCCCAACCCAGGGACCTTATCTGGCAGACCCCATGGCACTAAACTCTACACCACCACAGCACATTATTGGACTTTTGCCTTAATAAATGACCAAATGAGAGCCACTGACCTGTATATAGCTAAAGGAAAAGAAGCCAGCGATGTCAAGCCAAAAAGTTCATGGCGCTACATGACCGCTGGTCAGATGGTGCTGCTGCTTATTGGACCTTTGCTTTAAAATGTACCTGTGACATGACAATTTGAAAGCTGCTGTTTCTTCAGTAGCTCCATTTTTAATCTTCACTTCTTGCCCACAACTCTCTAAAAAGCTTCTGTTTACTTCACCTGTCCTCTTCTTAAACATGGCAGGTTTACGACATGGCCAGCATAGACTGATTTCCATTTTGTTTTCATTTATCCTTCAGACTCTGAACTCCTTATTACAACAAAACCAAATACTGACCCACTGATCTCAGATTTCAGCACAGAGAGGAACAGAAGAGATCCAGGTTGCCAGTGCAAAACTACACATTTCTACATTTCCAGTTTTCAGAGGATCTGTGCCGGAGTCTTACTAACTCTAACCCTTCCTTCACTGACAACAGACTCCAAATGTCACATTTGAACTTTTATCTTTTTACTAGTAGAATAATGATGGAATAACACACACCAGTCTATGGTGCAATAACTTTTAGTGCCTTAAAGTAAGGGAATCATGAGCTATAGTCCTTACACCCAGTTTGTTTGTACAGAATACATCCTTAAAGTAAAACAGAATTCTGCACTTTTACAACATATTCATGATTTTTATTTAACTCTCTCTATCATGATAGGAGGTGAACATGGTCACTCAGCACAGACTTGCCATGGATAAATAATCAAGTTAATTTTTTTTTTATACACTTAAATTTACATTTAAATTTACACACTTACATTAAAACCACCATCTTAATATTGTGTCCACTTTGTGCCACTAAAACAGGTCAGAGGCATCAGGGAAAATGACTCCACAAGGCCTCTGTAGGTGTGCCGTGGTATCTGGCATGTCATTAGTAGCAGATCCTGTAAGCTGTGAGGTGCAGTCTCCACTGATTGGACTTGTTGGTCCAGCACATCCCACAGATTCTCCACCGGATTGAGATCTGGGAAAATTTAAGACAAGGCCTTAAACTCCTTCTGACATTCATTGCGACAACTTTCTATCAGAGCCACCAGTTAGTTTCCCCACAGTTTGTGCTACTGTAGCTCTTATGAATGATCAGGCCAGACAGGCAAGCGTTCACTCTCCATGACCATCAGTGAGTCCAGGCTCCATGACCCTGTCACCACTTCACCGGGTGTTCTTCCTGGGAGCACCTTTGGTAGGTACTAACCCCTGCACACCAGGAACCACAAGACCTGCTGTGTTGGAGATGCTCTGACTCCAGACATTGTCTAGACATCACAACTGTTGTCAAAGTCACCATATCCCATTATTCCTGATTTCAACACATCGACCTTGAGAACTGACTGTTTACTTACAGCCTAATACATCAAACCCTGACAGCAACCACTGTAATGAGATAACCCATGGAGTTGTATAGATGGAGATGCAGTAGAGCAGATCACCTGTTGCCATGAAGATAAGCTAGATAGAATTGTAGTAGATATAGATTATGCTAAATTTGAATCATTTGAATTACTTACTATAAACTATTATTCAATACATGCTACTAATACAGTAGTGGTCAGATTTGTAAAGTTCAGCATTATCAGTTGATTTTAGGGTTGCTTCTGATCATCCTGTGTGATTAAACCCTGCAAACCAGCACACATGAAACTGACCTACCTGTATATGATTTCTGCAGATGACTCAGGAACTGCAGCGTACCGTCTGAAAATAATTTTCATCTTTACATAATTTTAAATAATAATTTAAAATAAACACATCATGTGTCGTCCAATCACATTGTAGATTTCTTGTGATGTTGCTGGAATTTGAATTCAATAGAAATGAATGATTGAATTTCTTTAGAAAGAAGAAGAAGAAAAAAAAAAAACCTTATGCGTATAAACATCTTTTTTTTTAACTATTTAAAATATTCTGATCTGATTGGCTGACTCTAACTCTCAGAGTTACGGCTCTCTGAAGACGCTTGTGGTTCTTCACCTTCCCCCATTTTTTTTCTCATTTTTTTCGTGCCATACCTTTCTTTGTTTCACACTTGTGTTGGGGCTCGTTCACTCTTCAGCTCTTCACCTCTCTCACTCCAGACCACCTAAAAGCTCGTGAGTAATACTGTTCTCTTTCATACTGAGTCGTAAATAAGCGCTCTCTGTTGATGAATTTTAAACTGTTCTTCAGACTGTTACAGATTGTTCTCCTGTTTATCTTATGCTCAGTGTAATTATTGCAGTTAACATTATTTGTAGAGTCACAATTTATATGTGAATTGACTTGACTCTTGACTTGACCTCTTGATTTATATGAAACCTTTCTAAATTCTGACCCTTTGCTCTGTTTGCTGATGATATGAGGACAGTTTTGAACTGATGTGATGTAGGATGATATTACATGAATTAGTAACAGGAGACAAAAATAAAATAAATTCTATAATGCCTACAAAGTATTTACACCTGATTTTTATTGGCTTGATAATATGGGTAAATAAAGAAAACATCATGAAGTGGGTGCTATATAATGAAATGAAAAAAATACAATAATTGCAGTAAGTACACTGGAGACTTGCAGTAAGTTGACACTGGAGGCAAACATGGCTGATTTTGCAGGACTTTGCTCCATTTCTCCTCCTCCTTTTCGTTTACACTCTGAATTGTCGAAGATGTAAGGTATGTTCGACTTGAAGTGGTGCTGCGCAGACCGAGCAGTGTATGACTTCCAAGTATTGCGAGAGCGATTCTAGCGCATATTCAAGTGCACACACGTAAGTCACTCCCGCGGTACTTTGACATTATATACTAGCTCGGTCTACGCAGCGCCGCTTCAAGTCAAAGTCAAGGTGATCCACTGCACGGCAGCAGGCCAGAACGGCCATCAGGCCACGGGAAATGTCCCGGTGCTCCCGATGGCAAGTCCACCCCTGCTCCCTCTACTGGTGTAAAGCTGAAATGTCTGTTAAATAATAATTATAAAAAAAAATCAATTAGACGATATGTGTCAAACATCAGGTTTAAAGGCTAAATCCAGCTCACAGCATCAGGTATTTTGGTATGAAAAGAAAGTAAAAAAAAAAGCTCATTGTACAGCATCATCAGTACATGTACAGTATCATTCACAGCAGATTCACAGTGAAGCCATCTGAAAGCAGTCACTATAAAATACCACAGCTGGTGGTCAGGTTATATGTTCTGCTGACAGTGGAATGACCAGAAATGAATTTCAGAGCACTTAAGAAGCATCCAAAATAAATCATGATTGTTTTCCTGAGCTGTACAGATGAATGAGTAAGTATGAGTCCCACCAACTTGTGATTTATTATTAAGAAATCTGCCCATATTAATAGTTTTGCCCTGGAGTAAATATATGGAAGTTTTACTGAGATTGAATAACAGCATGTTAATAATATGAGAAATTTACATATTATATTATAAATTATAAAGTTTCTTTTATAGTAAATTCTAGCAGACATTTAAAAGTTTCTATTAGCCCTTCGTTTTAGAAATACATATTCTATTTTCAGTTATTGGTGTTAGTTAAAGGAATATATTAGATATGTGAAAGAAAGACTTTAAAAGTTTTTTAGAATGTCTTAAAAATGCTGACAGACTGTATCTAAGTGTGACATCCCTGACCTAGACATTACAGATCATCCTTGTTTTTCTTCTGGAAGATGTTTCCATCTGTCTGCACCCTCCAGGTCACTGTGGTGTTCTCCAACATGCCTTTTTCTGCCAGTTTCTGCTTAATCTGAAGATCAGAAACAAAAAATTATTCCACAATCTTAAAGGAAAGTAAATATTTGTTGCTTGGTGTGTTTTAAAATTTCAGAGACGTCCTGAGACTCACCTGCTCTAAAATAGACGACTGTACAGCAGGATCTAACACACTGCCATCAGACTTCACCTGCAGTCTCACTATCTGCTGTTCTCTCATTGGGAGAACTGTGGAATACACACACACACACACACACACACAGACAATTCCTTGGCATCTTCATTGATCTGATATTAAAATCAATAGAAAAAAAAACCCAAAAGACTCACTGGTGTGACAGTAGAAATAGGCTGGTGTGCCGCAGAAATAATCATTGAACACTTTGTTAATTTGCGATGCACAGTTCTCATTGCCATATTTATTATCAGGTTCTCCAGGAACCCATGGTAGGTTTATTGCAGGTGTCCCATCTGACCACTTCCACGTGTCTCTGTAGAGCCCCATCCAGGAATCACCCTGGGTATTCCACAACTGAAACAGGAAGTTGTTATCTGAACTGTTAAGAGCACTGGCCAAGTCTGTGTGATGTGTTCGACAGTAAGCCTGAGCATCAGGCCAGGACAAATAAGGACTAGAGATGCCGATGAACTTGTCAGCACCACTGAAATTAGCTGTCAAATGGCAAAATAAGAAACATTTTTAAATTACACTGTAGTTAGATTAGATTATGAGTATCATCTCTCAGTTTGCAAAGATATTAAGATTTGAAAATAAAAAATACAACACAAAATGTGCCACGTTTCACACACAGAATATGGTTAATTTACATTGCCAGTTTATCAGTGACTCACCATTGTAGCATATAAAGGGTTTTAGACGTGTACATGGATAATCTACCCAGATTCCAGTTTTATAAATTAGACCACACGCTTCTTTTCCAGCATAATTATCCGGCTGTCCAGTGTACCAGTTTGTATAAGTGACATTCTTCAGTGGGAGCTCATTTAATGACCAGCGCCAGCTATTGACATCATTGTACAATCCAATCCAGGAATATCCAGTGTAGCCTTTGCTCACCGCTTCTTTGTTTAGTCATAACCAATCATCATCAGTTACGATCGTTGCCATGTCAGTGTACATCACCCTGCAGTAATTCTGAGCCATTGGCCATGAATATTTTTGCATGATCAGGTGATAACTGTGATGGACGGTTCTTAATCTGGATATGACAACTGGGGTGAGACCTGTGGGTGAGATTTTATCACTTTATCAATTTTATTTAATTCTAATTCAATTTTATGACTTTAATCTTCCAGAACTAATTGTTTTGGGATCAGCACACAGTTTAGTAAAGATCAATGATATAAATAGGTTTAAAGGTAAAACACACAATGCATTAATTTGTGTAATATTAATCATCATTTTGTAAACTATACAATAAAACGTTCTCTCACCGGTGAGACACAGCAGAAGAAAAAGATTCAGCTTCATGGTAGAGTCACTGGAGAGAAAAAAGGTTCAGTCTTAACTATTAAATACAAAGTGATTCATCTGTACTGCTTCACAAATGGATATTAAACAATTATCTAATCAAGCTTTAGATCATCATTATCAGGTGTCAGGTTAGAGCCAATAGTGTCACATGATCACAAACACCTGAACGCAGTTGATGCAAAATGTATTTAAATCACACCTAAATAACCCTCCTAGTCTAGTGTCTGCTGTAAGCAGTGTCGTAGTTGATTTTCTGATCCACGACATATTAATACAGACTCCAGACAATGAAAATCTGGTAATTTAAGATATTTCCTTTAATAAAGTTGCTTCTAGAGTTCTGATAATATTATTGTGATCAATTAATATAAACGTTATTCATTATTTTAATAATTAAATAAAGATTTTAATAAATATGCTACTTTTTACTGGCTTATAATTGGTGTCTTTTACCAAACTTCAACACAGTTCGACGTTTTACATAAATGGTTAATTTTTAGTAATTTCTTAGGATATGGAAAAGCATTGAGCATTAAAACATACCTGTAATTTGACAATCTGAAGGTTGCTTTACTGCTTTAACTCTGTCATCTGCCTGTATATTTCACCTGTGCCCTTCTATAAGGTAACATTGTCACACGTGATGCAGAATGATTTCCATCTTAACTTTCACAAAGACACCAGGCCTACTTATTTGAACAAAACCAAATTCTGACCCATTAATCTCAGATTTCAGCAAAAAAAGAAGTGAAGGAGTTCATCAGGTTCCTTTATTGTGGAATAGTTATGTGCTAATAATCAGATCCAACATTCATCATGTATAAATATCATGGCTGCTTTATAAAATCATCACTGCTTCTTCTTGGTAACTAGGAGTCAGCAGTTTTGGGCAGTGAGATAAAATCTAACCCATTGGGAAACCAGAGGAAAAATGTAGAGGCATCTGAATCATAAGGATTTCAAAATGATGGATCTACAAAGGAGCTACAGAGTATTGTACTCATAATGGAAGATCGACATGATGGGTTAAAGCCCAGAAAAAGGTCAGGTCAGGATTCTTACACAGCTTACATTGTGAGGTGAAGTGCCCTGCTTTACATAGGAAAAGAAGTGTAACCTATGACAAGCTTTCAGTGTCACTGGTCTAAATCTCACAGAAAAAGTCACTTAAAGTTGTGTGTATAAAAATCTGCAAAACTGATTTTAGAGTAAACTCTAAACATTTTTACATTATTGATAATAATAAGGTTTGTAAATATCATCCAACATTCCAACATTCTGTGGCTCAGCTAAATCGGGATAATCCTCAGATATGAGGTTGACTTTCTTTTAGCTTTAAACATTTCACTAGCTCACATCGAGCCATAACTTCAAGAAAAAATCCAATACACAAACCTCCATCTTGTCCTGCAATGGTGTAGTGGTCACTGCCACAGGATGTGGTGTGTGAGCTCTTTGGGTCAAGCCAGGGAGTGTTTGCTTTAGCTTTAATCCCTTCCACAGGTCTGAGATGCTTTTTAAGGCAAAAGTCTGTTAAGCAAAAGTCCCACCTGTGCTGTGGGAGTGTAGAGGTAAGTGCTACTGACTCCAGCATGTGTGGTCCCCGGGACGAGGCTGGGTGTGTTTCTTTCAGCTGTTTATTAAGGCTCAATTGCTATACACTTTTTTAAAAATTAGCATTAACGGATACATTTAAAATTGAAATAATAAACAATTGTTTTAAATGCATAAATTTCATTCTTATAAATGTAAGTATAAGTATATAAATATAAGTGTATTTCTACACTTTATAATCCATATTTCATTTTGTGGATAGTAAACTCTGCATTTAAAACCATGAACCTTAAATAATAATAAAAATTAAATGCATTTAAATTTGAACCATTCAATTCTAAAAGACTCGTTTTCTTTTGCTTTAGAAAAAGGCTAAAGTAAAGAGTTTGAAGCCTCAAACCTGGAACCTCAGATGCCAGGATTTTTGCCTAAATGGCAACTTACCTTTGCCTAAATGGCTCATTGAGAGTCAGTGAAGTGTTTAAAGCTAAAGAAAAAGCACTCTTACTCATTCCAGGAATCACAGGCACCAAAACCGGTTCCACTAACCGCTACACCAGAACAGGTCAATTGATGCTGCTGCTTTTTCTACTTTTGCCGTAAGAAAGGGCCAGTGAAGTGTTTAAAGTTAAAGCCCAGACTCAAATCAGGGGCCACAGTTGCTAGAGTCTATGCCACTTATCGTTACACCACCAGCATTTCCCAACCCAGGGACCTTATCTGGCAGACCCCATGGCACTAAACTCTACACCACCACAGCACATTATTGGACTTTTGCCTTAATAAATGACCAAATGAGAGCCACGGACTTGTATATAGCTAAAGGAAAAGAAGCCAGCGATGTCAAGCCAAAAAGTTCTTGGCGCTACATGACCGCTGGTCAGATGGTGCTGCTGCTTATTGGACCTTTGCTTTAAAATGTACCTGTGACATGACAATTTGAAAGCTGCTGTTTCTTCAGTAGCTCCATTTTTAATCTTCACTTCTTGCCCACAACTCTCTAAAAAGCTTCTGTTTACTTCACCTGTCCTCTTCTTAAACATGGCAGGTTTACGACATGGCCAGCATAGACTGATTTCCATTTTGTTTTCATTTATCCTTCAGACTCTGAACTCCTTATTACAACAAAACCAAATACTGACCCACTGATCTCAGATTTCAGCACAGAGAGGAACAGAAGAGATCCAGGTTGCCAGTGCAAAACTACACATTTCTACATTTCCAGTTTTCAGAGGATCTGTGCCGGAGTCTTACTAACTCTAACCCTTCCTTCACTGACAACAGACTCCAAATGTCACATTTGAACTTTTATCTTTTTACTAATTTTTTTTTTTATACACTTAAATTTACATTTAAATTTACACACTTACATTAAAACCACCATCTTAATATTGTGTCCACTTTGTGCCACTAAAACAGGTCAGAGGCATCAGGGAAAATGACTCCACAAGGCCTCTGTAGGTGTGCCGTGGTATCTGGCATGTCATTAGTAGCAGATCCTGTAAGTTGTGAGGTGCAGTCTCCACTGATTGGACTTGTTGGTCCAGCACATCCCACAGATTCTCCACCGGATTGAGATCTGGGAAAATTTAAGACAAGGCCTTAAACTCCTTCTGACATTCATTGCGACAACTTTCTATCAGAGCCACCAGTTAGTTTCCCCACAGTTTGTGCTACTGTAGCTCTTATGAATGATCAGGCCAGACAGGCAAGCGTTCACTCTCCATGACCATCAGTGAGTCCAGGCTCCATGACCCTGTCACCACTTCACCGGGTGTTCTTCCTGGGAGCACCTTTGGTAGGTACTAACCCCTGCACACCAGGAACCACAAGACCTGCTGTGTTGGAGATGCTCTGACTCCAGACATTGTCTAGACATCACAACTGTTGTCAAAGTCACCATATCCCATTATTCCTGATTTCAACACATCGACCTTGAGAACTGACTGTTTACTTACAGCCTCATACATCAAACCCTGACAGCAACCACTGTAATGAGATAACCCATGGAGTTGTATAGATGGAGATGGAGTAGAGCAGATCACCTGTTGCCATGAAGATAAGCTAGATAGAATTGTAGTAGATATAGATTATGCTAAATTTGAATCATTTGAATTACTTACTATAAACTATTATTCAATACATGCTACTAATACAGTAGTGGTCAGATTTGTAAAGTTCAGCATTATCAGTTGATTTTAGGGTTGCTTCTGATCATCCTGTGTGATTAAACCCTGCAAACCAGCACACATGAAACTGACCTACCTGTATATGATTTCTGCAGATGACTCAGGAACTGCAGCGTACCGTCTGAAAATAATTTTCATCTTTACATAATTTTAAATAATAATTTTAACAAATATGTTCAAAAGGACTAAAATCCACGCATCATGTGTCGTCCAATCACATTGTAGATTTCTTGTGATGTTACTGGAATTTGAATTCAATAGAAATGAATGATTGCATCTCTTTAGAAAGAAGAAGAAGAAAAAAAAAAACCTTATGCGTATAAACACCTTTTTTTTTAACTATTTAAAATATTCTGATCTGATTGGCTGACTCTAACTCTCAGAGTTACGGCTCTCTGAAGACGCTTGTGGTTCTTCACCTTCCCCCATTTTTTTTCTCATTTTTTTCGTGCCATACCTTTCTTTGTTTCACACTTGTGTTGGGGCTCGTTCACTCTTCAGCTCTTCACCTCTCTCACTCCAGACCACCTAAAAGCTCGTGAGTAATACTGTTCTCTTTCATACTGAGTCGTAAATAAGCGCTCTCTGTTGATGAATTTTAAACTGTTCTTCGAGTGAGAATGTATTTTTTGTCTGATTTTTCCCGCACGTTTAACTCAGAGATTCTTTTCTTATCTGCTCTAAGCTACCAGTTTATGGATGCTGTTGAAGCCTTGTTTCTGAATTCATGTAAATATTACTTCAAAAATTCATTTCGGTCTCGTTGTCCCACACTTGTTCCACAATCTGTTCAGGATTTCAGCCCTCAGGGTCACGGATCTGTTCTTCAGGACAAAAAACTAACACTGCTTTTATCCATGATGGAAATGAAGAAATATAATGTGTGTTAAGGAGGCTGTGTTACAGCTACCGCATTTGCCAGATGAAGAGTCCAGCAATTAAATTATAGCTTAATTATACGGAACAATTGATCTCTGAAATTCTGAAAAAGTTCTTACAATCATGTGGTGAGCATTCAAAAAACAGACAACACACACAATGCTTTGCAAACCCACAGCTGCATCGTACAATCCATTCTTTAGGCTTTTTTTTTTTTCCTCTTGTGGTTTCCATGCTGGTGGTATGCATGTGCAGTCACTACCACATGACTTCCTGTCTAAGATTTGCAGACCCCCTTTGCAACCTGCAGAATGCATTTGTCCCATCTACATAAAGAAAGGTTTCGATATGTATATAACTAGGCGACGTGTAAATATACGTTTTGGATGAGATTAGATGAGATCAGGGGTACAGCAATTTCTGAACCTTCACCTGTTTTACTTTGTACACATATCTACATGTTCATATATGCATTACTGCAAAAAACAAAAAAGTAGTTTCCTGTAGCTGCTGGTAACACAACAGGATCAAAGCCACAGAGAAAAACTTGTCTCACTTTTTAACACGCTTTTTACAATAAGCTGTAAATCTCACTCACTCACCTTCAACACATTCTCACATCGCTGTGCATTTTCCATCTCACACGTGTAGCAAAATAACGACGTCCTGCACCGGAAAGCTGAATGTATTAAAAAACAACAACAATGCAGTGTGTGGCTGTTAAACCGGATGCTAATCTGCAGGTTCTCTGTTCTATTTAGCCTTTATTTATTTCACAGCAGTATCACGAACACCAGAAGCACCTGCTGTTGATTTCTAATTAATGTCATTTTACACCTTTTAATCCAATTTCTGTAGAACATACTACACTATATACCATCATAAAGTCTTATACTGATTAATGCTAATGTTTGCTGATTATTAAAGCTAGCAAACTGCCTGTAATCTGGCTTGTTTTAGTCGCATTTCAGTTTCAGTGTCTCCATTTACATCGACTTCAACATACATCATTATACAGCAGCTCAAACATTACACTGGGGATAATGAACACTTTTTTTTTTTTTTTTTTTTTAGCAAAATCCAACGATCTATCTATCCAACAACAATTTTGTTCAGCAAATTTTCTGGTACGCCATCTTCTAATCGTAATCTGCATACAAGTTTAAAAGATGCAATAGTCTTATTTTTATTTCTTAGCACAAAAATAGAGCATTAAGTGTGAAATCCCTGCCCTGACAGATTCTGCCTGATGCCTGTATGTAGCCTGTAATTCAAATCAGGCTTTAGGTAAATGAAAGGATGGAAAAAATGTTAAAAAAAAAAAAAAAAAAAATCAAGTCATGGTTTTAGGTTTGGTTGATAAGATAAATGTATTCATGTTCAACTTCAAACCTGTATTTGTTTGTTTTTTCCCCCATCAGGCATCATGGGACGCCAGTCATCTGTATATCTGAGCGCACTGATCTGTTTGCTCCTCACCATGGCTTCTGTTTTCTATGGAGCTCCAGCTTCTCTTAACTCCACAGAATTACAGACTTCGATTAATAAAGGCAACACGACTGAGCCTAAAAGTGAATCTTCTACAGTCACACCCAGCACCACCTCCATGGACCTCACTACAGCTCAGATAACCACCACAATTAAGAGCATGTCCCCTGAGACCAGGACCCCGATGGGACCAGTGGTCACCGTTCAGACTCAGTCACCTAATACCACCTCGACTCCCGGTTCCAATTCTGGTGTCCGCATGGGTGTATGCCTGATCTTCTTCTTCTGCTTCTTAATCCTGCTCCTCTTCTGCTTTTATAAATGGTATGTTCGTAATGGACGTCCCTCCTGCCCGGAAATTTGGAGAAGGGTAACAGAACACGCAAGGAATGCCTGGGCGACAGCCGTGACACATCTGAGACCATCTTCCAAAGACGAGGACGAAGAAGAGGAGGATAGGGAGAAGGAGGTGGAATTAAAAGAGGCAGAAGAAGAAAAAATGCAAGGAGGGGATGATGAGGCAGACGATGACAACAGCGATTCTTCTGATTACTCAGATGTAGGTGTTGGTGGATCGATAAAAAATGAAGAAAACGATGTCCAGAGAGATGAAAGTGGTGATGATGCTGATGACGATGATGATGATATGTCATCAGTGGAGCTCAAGGACGAGAAGACGGAGAAAGAGAAGGACAATCTTACGGTGCTGTAAAACACCATTACCAGATTCATTTCATTCACCTGCTTTTTGATTTGCATGTGTGTGTGCATATATTATCATTACAAATAAATGAATAGTTTGTTAATAAAGATTC